>NC_138369.1:7268781-7338278 GCF_054177405.1 Leptonychotes weddellii | reverse complement strand
GAGCAGGGAGCCCGATGCGGGACTCGATCCAGGGACTCCAGGATCATGACCTGAGCCGAAGGCAGTCGCTTAACCAACTGAGCCACCCAGGCGCCCCTTCTCTACTTGTTTTTTTAAGTAAGCTCTATGCCCCACGTGGGGCTTGAACTCACGACCCTGAGATCGAGAGTCCCATGCTCTACTGACTGAGGCAGCAAGGTGCCCCGGGAGGGGTTATCATTTTAAACAGTGGTGGGAGAGATTCGGAGAGGTCACTCTGAGGTGGTGACATCTGAATAAAGGCCTGAAAGAGATGAGGGAATGAGTCATGGGGAGATCTCAGAAAGAGGATTCTTGACAGAAGAGCCAGTGCAAAGGCCCTGAGGTGGGACCATGCCGAGTATGCTATACAGCAGCAGGGGGGCCTCATGGCTGGAGTAGAGAGAGAGGAGATCCGTGATCTCCACTGCTGTTATCCTCAGAAATCACCTTTGTCATCTGCTTACCAGCTGACCATCTGTGTCCCCTGACTTGGCCATGAGCCCCAGAGGGCAGAGCTCTTGTCTGTCTGCTCCAGTACTGCACCTTCAGGGCCACGTTCCAGTCCAGGACCTCAGCCATCTCCCCAGCAAGGTCGGCCTTGTTCGTTCCCTATCTCAAGTGTATTTATCCTTGCAATCCCCTCCAACAGCCTGTTCTTTGCCGCAAAGTACTGGATGCAATGCCAACTTATATTTCCCTCTGGTAATTTAATCTCACTCTCTCTTCCACTTGACACTGAACTTCCCAGGTTTAATTTTTACTGAAATCAAAAAGTTAAATGTTGAGATCTATGACTCAGAAGATGACTATCTGGGGGCGCCTGGGTGGCTCAGTCGTTAAGTGTCTGCCTTCGGCTCAGGTCATGATCCCAGGGTCCTGGGATCAAGCCCCGCATCAGGCTCCCTGTTTAGCGGGAAGCCTGCTTCTCCCTCTCCCTCTGCTTGTGTTCCCTCTCTCGTTGTCTCTCTCTGTCAAATAAATAAATAAAATCTTTAAAAAAAAAAAAAAAAAAGAAGATGACTATCTGCTGCATGAGGAGCAGACTGTAAAGAACAGACCTCCAAGTGGGGGGAGGATGGGGCAGGAATCCAGGAGAGGAGGGTGCCCTGGGCTAGCACAGAGGCTTTGGGCAGGTGGACAGATGGGGATTTGTTCTGGACTCTGAGCCTTTAGAATACAGAGATAAATTAAATGAGAGTGGAGCTGGGGGCTCCTCCTTGGTCCAGGGTGGGGCACACATTTAGGGTAGAAAAAGTAGTAAAATGTCAAAGGCAGCAACATATACTCCTGAGGTAACCCAGGTATGTCTGACCTTGAATCACCCACTGCACTTGTATACCTCCATTTTATCCTGAGGTGATCAAACGTGCGCAACCCAACAGTCAGCTCACCTGGGCAACTTTCACACCCTGATCCAAGGCATACTGCACCAGCCCAGTGGCTGTATCATGGGATAGGGAATTCAGGTTGTACTTGACCCTGCAGTGGGAGACAACCCAGTCAACCCCGATCCAGATACGGATCCCTTCCAGCCCATGCTGGCTGCCCCTCCACCCTGGCCCCTCCGGGAGGCCCCTCACCGCCCAAGCATGCTGGTAGAGATGAGGTTTGGAGACAGCACGTCCAATGCCCAGCCCACAAAGTCCCTGTCCTCCTCCATTTTCACAAAGAGCCTGTCCCGCTCGCTCTCCGATAGGGTCTTTGAGTCTGGGAGGAGGGTTGGGAAAGAAGGGGAGCGACTAGTTCTCCCAGCTCCTGTTCTCCCCCTTCAGTTTGCACCCCCCCCCGCACACGCCCAGGAACCCCCTCACGAGACTCACAACTCCAGCTCACCTGCCACTTTCAGGGCCTCCAGATGTGCCAGGCGTGAGAGGGGGCAATAACAGATGGCGTAGACCATGGGGCCTGGAGAAGCGGGGGTCCAACCAGTGAGCCAGTGAAAACCGCTATCCCTATCCCATCATCACCGCTTTCTTCGGTGTCATCGCCACTATGACCCGCCCCCCCCCTCCCCGGGTAGGGTACAATCCCAGCTCCCGTTCCAGTGCAACCTGCGTTCCCCTTATCACGCCCCTCCCCCAGCCCAGTCCCGGAGGCGCACCCAGCACCGGGCCCCGGCCCGCTTCATCGACGCCCAGGACGCAGGGCTCCTTGCGGCACACCGCGGGCACAGGCGAGTTCAGGCGACAGCGGCCCGTACTGTCTCCGTCCAGCTCGCCAAGATCCATGCCGCCTCTGCAGCCGCCACCAGCAGCAAGAACGAGGTCTGCAGGCTCAGGTCCAGGCGCGCGTTTTCCGCGGGCCCCGAAACGGCTCTCACTTCCGACCAATCGGTGCCCAGGACACTCCCCCGACGCTCCTGCCGCCGTTGACGTTTGCGCAGGCGCCACCGAAGCTCCTGCCGTACGGCTTCCTGGGAATTGTAGTTCCCAAGGCCGACCGCCGAGCTCTTCCTTGGGGACACGGGGTGGGCGGAGTCGCTTTCCAAGCTCCGCCCCGGCGTCCCTGACGCCCCGCCCGTCAGGGCTGGTAGGAGGATAGGGAAATAAACGGGAAACTGACGCAGGCCTTGGAGAACTTGGCCCAGTCGGGACCTTGAAGGTCAAATACCACTATATTGGGTGCCTGGGGCTCAGTTGGTTGAGCGACTGCTTTCGGCTCAGGTCATGATCCCGGACTCCCGGGATCGAGTCCCACATCGGGCTCCCTGCTCAGCAGGGAGTCTGCTTCTCCCTCTGACCCTACCCCCTCTTGGGCTCTCTCTCTCTCACTCTCTCTCTCTCTCAAATAAATAAATAAAAATCTTAAAAAAAAAAAATACCACTATATTGCCAGAATACTGCCAGTGTCCACATCACTGGGTCCCTGTCCATCTGGATGCTGGCTATTTGTACTCCCTGTCCCTGCCACTCCACACAATCTAAGCCCTCTGGACTAGGTACTCCTACTTCCACTGAGCTCAGGCCTTCAGATTTGGGGTCGAACTCTCTCTCTCTCCCTCTCGGTACCTCACCCGGGACCTCGCCTCTCCCCCCCACTCTGCTTCCTAACCTCTAACTGGGGCTAAGCCTCCCCCACCCACCCCCTCCCACCTGTGATCCCAGATCTCAACAGACTTCTGCTAAGAGCCTGCGCCCACCAGGCGGGGCCATTCCCCCCAGTTCAGGGTTCATGTCCCTCAATTCTCGAGTCTCAGCGGGCTCACGTCCTCAGCCTGTAGGTGTCTGACCCGCATCAGGCTCATACCCTTTCTTCAAGGTCACAGTTCCTCCATCTCTGATTCCCCCTCCCTGCCCCTCACCATCTTTCGTCCTTTCTCCCCGGATGTCAGAGGGGGCTCACGGCTCCTGACTCAGCTCTCCCCTCTCCACCATCTTCTAGCCTCAGCCCTAAAGGCCCTCCTCGCACCCGCCCCCACCCGCGGCCCTTCCCCTCTCCCCGCCCACCCTGGGGACTCTCAACACCCGACTTGACAGCCCGCCCTAGGCCCGCCTCCTCTGCATTTGTCTCTCACCCGGGTTCAGGGCCTCCAGTCGCAATCGGTTGGTTTGCAGGATGAACAATCCTGTTGCCTGCAGGGCCGCACCTGCACCAGATTCTCGCGGTCCATGAACACCGGGCCCGGCGCTGTGCCCAGGACCTCGCGGCTGCGCTCCTGCTTGCCCAGGTCGCAGAAACAGCGCCACTTTCCCCACGGGCCAAGGATCGAGTCCTCCACGTCTAGGGATGGAGGGCCAGGTAGGGGGGACCTCCTCTAGGAAGGGAGGAGGATAAAGACACTAACAACAACATCTCCTGTTTGCTGGGCTCTGCCTCTGTGCCAGGCACCCCCCCCCCAATAGATTATCTCATGTAATTTCCCCATCATTCCAAGGTGGGGAAACTGAGACCTATAGAAAGCAAGCCACTCTTTGAGCTCATACATCTGGTGTGTGACCCAGAGGAACTGCAAACTGACACTTCCCACCAGCGCTAGCCTGTCCAGTTGGGAGTGTGATACAACACGCTGGGTGCCCACGATCTGAAGCTGACTCCTGTCTTCAGGGGTGTGATGATGGGCCTGTTCAGTAGGCACAGTGTCACCTAACCAGCAGGGCTGCAGGTGGTAAATTAAGTGACATAACTGGTGTAATAAAACGAAGGTACTGAAAGCCTCTGGCGATGTGCTGGCATGTAGTACAAAAGCAATTATTATGGCCACTTTTCAAGCAGCTACAACCTTCTGAGTGCTTATCAGGGGCTCTTTACAATGTTTTATGGACTCCTCCCTATGCCCCTAGGAAACAGGTCTTACCCCAACTCTGCAGCTCACAAAGTCCTAACACTTCATGCCTTACCAAGCCTCAGCCAGAAAACACTGGATTCTTTTTTTTCCTCCGTCCAGCCCTTTGGCTTTGGCACTTGCTGTTCCCATTCCCTGGCACACTCTTCTCCCTAAATCTTTGCATTTGGGGCTTTTGCTGGATTCCTGCTGCATTGGTTACCCATCCTCTTCAGCCGGCCTTCTCTGACTTCAGACGTTTACCCGTCCCCTCCTTTCTCTATCTCCACCCTTCCTAGCACACATCCATGAGTTTATGGATGTGTCTGCTTGGGGGTTTATTGCCGACCCATGTCCACTCTTCCCCTGGGAGAGGCTTAAAGTCGGTCTCTATTTCAATTTACAGATAAGAAAACTGAGCCTCAGGGGCGCCTGGGTGGCTCAGTCGTTAAGCGTCCGCCTTCGGCTCAGGTCATGATCCCAGGGTCCTGGGATCGAGCCCCGCATGGGGCTCCCTGCTCCGCGGGAAGCCTGCTTCTCCCTCTCCCACTCCCGCCGCTTGTGTTCCCTCTCTCGCTGTATCTCTCTCTGTCAAATAAATAAAATCTTTAAAAAAAAAAAAAAGAAAAGAAAAGAAAACTGAGCCTCAGAGAAAAGTAACCAGCCCAAGGGGGCCACGCCAGGGCGCAGATGGGGAGAGGTCTGAAGTCCCTGGAGGAGGGTGTGTTTGCAGCCAGCTGTTGAAGTGGGGCAATGGGGCACCTTTCCGCACCATCACACCCGCGGCGTGCGGTTACCTTTCTCCTGATGCTGCAGCCAAAGTTCCTCCCAGGTGTCGCCTCCGCTCTTCTCGCCAAAGTAATGGTAGTCGCGGGAGACCTGGGCAGGGGTCCCCAGCAGCAGGAGAATCAGAGGCAGCAGCAGTAAGTCCGCCGGGCTCCCGGCCATGCCGGACTCCAACCGACCCGGGCGCGCTCCGAGGAGGAGCTCCTCGCGGGGTATGTGGTGCCCGCACTACCCCCACCAGCGGAGGCAGTGGTCTGGGTCCGCGACTCCGCGACTCCTCCCGCCGCTTGCAGGCGCGTGGACCGGGCCTGCTTCGCTCCCCACACCTCCCCTGCGGTTGCAGTGGACCCGACCGCTCACTCGTCCGCCCACCGCCCCCCCCCGCCCTATGCGTCATGGTTCGTGCCGCGCATAAAAGGCACCCAGGCCCAGGGCGCGCTTGGTGCTGAGAACGCGATTTCGCGCGTGTGCTGGTCTGTGCGTGCCCTCTTGCCCACGCAGGTATGGACACCTGGAGGGCACCGGGCTCTGGGGAGCCCCCTTGGAGCAGCTCCGGCCGGGTCCAGACCTCAGCGCTGCAGCCTTTGTTTTCCGCCCGCCGTAGTGGCCGCCTTTGTCCTTGCAGGGGGAAACCGAGGCCTTGGCCTTGCATGCAGTACAGGCCGCATCGCCGAGCTCCCCGCCCCCTGCTCGCGGGCTCTCCTCCTGGAGCGGTGGGCTTGCGCCAGGGCCCTCAGGCCGACACGCTAATGGGGGGTCCCCGGCGGCTGCAGCCGGGCCGCTTTTGCTGGTCAGGGGGACGGGTCTCCTGCAGTCTCAAGGCCGCGCAGACCGGGTACCCGGGAGGGTGTGGGGTAGCGCTGCGCCCTCTGCCTCTCTTCCTCGGTCACCGGGCCCAGCACGCAGCGTGACCTTGGGAAGGCAGGACAAAGGGTTTTCCCGGGCGCACTGACCGGGCCGCGGGTCTCAGCTTTCAGTCATGGCCTCTGGCAAGGCGCACATCGGAAAGCCCGCCCCGCCCTTCCAGGCCACCGCCGTGGTGGACGGCGCCTTCAAGGAGGTGAAGCTTTGCGACTACAAAGGTGAGGGCGGCCGAGAGTGGGCCCAGGTGGGGGTGGGGCCCAGACATCAGAGGCCTAACTCCTTGTCTCTGCCCGCTCCCTCCCGCAGGGAAATACTTGGTCCTCTTTTTCTACCCGCTGGACTTCACCTTTGTCTGCCCCACGGAGATCATCGCTTTCAGCGAGCGTGCCGAGGACTTCCGCAAGCTGGGCTGTGAGGTGCTGGGGGTCTCTGTCGACTCTCAGTTCACCCACCTGGCTTGGTATGAGCGGGGACTAGCAGGGAGGGAGGATGCAGCCAAGCCCACGTCCTCCATAGGATCCGAGCTATGTGTTCTTGCGGCTGTTGCTCAACATCTGGGCCTCCCTTTCCCCATCTTGAAAATAATAAAATTAAGGACGCCCAAGTCCTTAATGATGATGGCAGTAATTAGCATTTGAAAACTAGTTGCTGGGCCCAGAGAGTTGGAGATGCCTTCTCTCACTTAGGGCAACACAACCTCCCTTCCAATAACTATTTCAAGAAGGTGGAAACTCCAGTTCTAGACAGTGAAGGGCTGGGCGCCAACACACAGAGCTAGAGAGAGGAGGATGGGGACTCTGAGACAGGCTTTCCGCCCCAAGATGTGGGAGGTCACCGGCATATGTGAACACCCTTTGCTGGACCTGGAGCCTCGGCTTAGTCTTCCCAGCTGCGGGAAAGAGCCCCTATACCCTCTTCAGGGTGGGGTGGGTGGGGATCCTAGAACCTTGCTCTAAAGCCCCTTATCTCTCAGCTGCAGCACCCCCTCTTCAGCCTTTATCACACCCAGGCCCCCAGGGTGAGGACCCTGCTGTATCAGCATCTTGGGTCCCAGACTTGTCTCTTCCACTCCTAGGATCAACACTCCCAGGAAGGAAGGAGGCCTGGGCCCCCTAAACATCCCCTTGCTGGCCGATGTAACCAGAAGTTTGTCCGAAGATTATGGTGTGCTGAAGAAAGATGAGGGCATTGCCTACAGGTACTGTGGGGCCCTCAGGGAGCCCCCAATCCTCAGGATAAGGGGACAATGCTTGGGCACTGTCTTCCCTGCCCCCAGCCCTGTGGCCGGTAGGGAGTTGATACTCCCTCCCCGGCTCTGGCAATGGGAACTCCCAGCTCCTCACCATGTACCCTGATATCTTCAGGGGCCTCTTTATCATCGATGGCAAGGGTGTCCTTCGCCAGATCACTGTCAATGATTTGCCTGTGGGGCGCTCTGTGGACGAAGTTCTGCGGCTGGTCCAGGCCTTCCAGTACACGGATGAGCATGGGGAAGGTGAGCAGCCACACACGTTCACCTGGGTTCAGCTGTGGGTACATACTCAGCCCTCATGCAGACATTGACTGCCTGCTCTATCACTTGTGTGGGATGGATGTGAGGGCCCCAAAGAAGATTCAGTTCAGGGCCTCGTCGGCAGGACTTTTCTAGTCTGGTGGGGGAGATACCCCAATATGAGGGTGGGAGCTGGGAGATAACAGATCTATAGAAGATATTTGAGAAGGCATGTACCAAGTCCAGCTTGAATAATATTAGTTGGATCAGAGTACCTTCTCCTGTGGAGGACACAGCCTGATCACAGACCCTCGATGTCCGGTGGGTCTATGGCTGACAGAGAAACAGGATTAAAGGGGTCAAAAAGAGGGGCACTAGGATGGCTCAGTCGGTTAAGGGTCTGACTCTTGGTTTCAGCTCAGGTCATGATCTCAGGGTTGTGAGGTTGGGCTCTGTGCTTAGCAAGGAGTCTGCTGGAGATTCTCCCCCTCTGCCGCTTCCCCCACTCCCCCCCCCAAGGGCAGGAAGAAAGTAATCTTTTTAAAAGGGGGGTGGGTGCCTGGATGGCTCAGTCAGTTAAGCATCGGACTCTTGGTTTTGGCTCAGGTTATGGTCTCTGGGTCCTGGAATCCAGCCCCTTGTCAGGCTCCACACTCAGTGGGGAGCCTACTGGAGGATTTCCTGTCCCTCTCCCTCTGCCCCCCCCCAACTTCCACACTCTTGTGCTCATGTTCTCTCCAAATAAATAAATAAATCTTTTTTTTAAAGATTTTATTTATTTATTTGACCGAGAGAGACACAGTGAGAGAGGGAACACAAGCAGGGGGAGTGGGAGAGGGAGAAGCAGGCTTCCCGCGGAGCAGGGAGCCCGATGCGGGGCTCAATCCCAGGAGACAGACACTTAATGACTGAGCCACCCAGGCGCCCCTCAAATAAATAAATAAATCTTTAAAAAACAGTGTGGGGGTGGTCAAAAAGAAATAAAAATGTCAGCCAGAACATCCTGTAGCTGGGCTTGAAGGGCTTTTCCCAACGTGCTATATGGCCTTGGGGCTGTACCACTTGGCTCTGGGCTTTTTTTTCTGCCACTCTGGCTCTTACTTTGCCTCTGTTCATCCCCTCATAACTGCCCTACCTTGAAGATGTAGCTCTAGCCTCAAATGTGCATCCCTGTGTCTTCCCACAGTCTGTCCTGCTGGCTGGAAGCCAGGCAGTGACACAATCAAGCCTAACGTGGATGACAGCAAGGAATACTTCTCCAAACACAACTAGACTGCAGATAGGTGGGAAGCTTGGGCTGTTGGCCTCCACCTCCACCTCTACCTGGATACCCCATGGTGACCCAGGAAAGGCCAGACTTGCCCCTTTAAACTCCATAGTCTGTGATCCTGGAGGGCTTGGCCAAGTCCTTCTCATTCTCCCAGCTGGGAGCTGGTAAATGGTGAGCCCCTCCCTGGACCCATCTAGCTGGGCACAGGCCTAGAGGTGACCAATAAAGTATTAGCACAGACATGAGTCTGCATCGGTGTGGTCTCTCCTGGTGTCCTTGCCACCTCTGCCCCTTCTCCCTGGGAAACTGATGCTGTAGTTACTTATCTTCACCACAAGGTGGGAGCCTTACCTCATGCTCACTGCTTCCTCTCCTTGGCCAGAGGGTGCTTTCCGTGGGGCGGGGGGTGGGGGGGGTGGGGGGGTGGGGTTGGGGGTTGGGGGAGGGTGGGAGGTAGGGTAGGCTGTTGGCCCCTTGCTGGGAGCAAGCCCCAGGATGCCCTATGTCCTAAAACCTGGCCACCCAGGACAGCACCCACACTTTGCCATCAGCCAGGCTGTGTTCAAATGCCATTCAAGAGCTGTGATTTTCCCTTCAACAGTCAAATGAGAATAAAGACAACTAACTCACATCACCACGCACATTAAATGCAATACAGTATGTGAAGCTTGGGCCCAGTTAATGGTTATTAGGATTGGTCCTTGGGGCTGGAAGAAGAGGGTGGGGACCCAGTCCTAAGAGCAGAACCAAGAGCTTGAGCTACATGCACAGTCCCTGCTGCAAGCTCTGACCCACTCTAGGTTGGAAGGGCTGCCCACCTGCCCCTGGGGTGGAATGGTGAGGGTCAGGCTGGGAGGCAGATGTTAGGAGCCAGAGTGTTCCCAGGAGTACAGTTTGATGCTGTACATGTTCAGGCAAGTGGTTTTGCCACTCTGAGCCCCCATTTCCTTCCACAGGACTGACATGTTCATTTAATCCATAGGCCCATTATTAATATTGCTATCCAGCCTAATAACCCTCCAAAACACTCATGTGGGCCTTGGAATTTTATCTACACTCCTTCCCCAAGGCCCTCCGTGGTCTTCCCTGACCTCATCTACCCACTCTTGGTTCACTCGAATCCAGGCACACACTGGTATCTTGCTATTCTTTAACAAGCTGATCTTGTTCTGGCCACAGGAACTTTGCATGTACTGTTCCCTCTTGCCCAGAACGTTGTTTTCTCAGAGCCTGTCTTTAAATCTGAAAAGTCGCATCATTAAAGGTCCACGTTTCCAATCCATTCTCCAAAGCAGCTCACCTCCCCTGCCCCATCGCTACCACTTGGACCTGTTTTTTTCTCTTGCTAGCACTTACCACCATCTCCAAATCATGTTTGTTTGTTTATAAAAGTCTGTCTGCCATGGTCCAGGCAGTGTCTCCTGGGCTAGGTTGTTCAGCATTTCATAAATGAATTAATGAATTTGTTCTGCCCACCCCACCCGTGCGGTTTCTCAGCGTGTGTTTTTCTCTGCTGTTCTGGGGGCTTCCAGCTCCGAAGCCAGCTAGACCCCTTCCGGGAGCACCAGCCGCCCTCCCACCAGCCCCAGTGGGCGTCCCGCGAGAGGGCGGCGACGGCGCCCGGCGGCCCAAGCAGCCGCCCCGGCAGGACCAGACCTGGCAGTCGCCCTGCTCCCAACCTGGCACCCGGGAGGGGAAATTGGCAGGCGGGAGCCGCCCTTCCTGACGGGGGTGGGGGGCACCGCGGCGGCGACGAAGGCTGCAGCAAGCCCCCGCCCGGGTCAGGTCAGACGGAGCGCGCGTGGGCGCGGCGGGGCCCGGACGCCAACCCGAGGAGTTAGGCTTTGGGTTGGCTCCGGGACCCAGGAGCATGGCCCTCCCACCGCGGATGCTCTGGACCCAGGCCTGGGGTTTTCCGGGCCCGGGCAGCCGCCTGCCTGGGAAAATCCCGGCCCCCTTCCCGGCGCCGCAGCCCTGCCCGGCAGAGCGGGGGAGGGGATTCCCGGAATCTGCCCGGAGACCGCCGTCGCGTCACTGGACAGAATCGGCCCATGTAGGGGCAGCGCTTCCGCTGCGTCAGCGGGGAAAGCCCCAGCGCGCGCTGCTGGGCGGGGCTGCGCCCGCGCACTGCGCGTCTCGCTCCAGGCATCCTGCCCCCTGGTGATGGGCGGCTGGACAGCGTCCCCGCCCTGGACCTTCCAACCCCAGAGATCAGGGGACAAGAGAAGGGTTGGACGCCCGGACTAAGGCTGCAAGATACTTAGGTAGAGCTGGCGAGGAGGACACAAACACTGGAGCGAGTCACAAACAGGAGTGGGGTGGGGGCAGCCCACTATTCTCCCTCCTCCCGCCCGGCTTGGAAAAAAAGACAACAGAAATTAATAAAGAACCATTTTTTTTTACTTAAATAGATTCAATAAAAAGTCGGAACAACAAACACACACATACACAACACATCTTAAAATAAACTCTTTAGAGACGAAGTGCGTGTTTCTTATCCACAGTACTGTGCAGAGGGGGGAGGGCAGGGGGCGGGGGTCCCTTCCCCAGTGTCCCCGCGGGCTTGAGTACCAGGCGGCGGGGCCAGCTCCGCCGCGATCGCCCCCTCCTCCCCTCCCTGTTAAATACACAAATATATTATATTCAATATGAATCGAGTCTGTTTCCAGCAGAAAAAAAAAAAAACCATACAAAAAAACGTGGAAGGGGGGCTTGTAAACGTCGAGGTGGAAGGACCGGGCGCAGAGCGGGCGGGCAGGAGTCCAGTGTGGTTTGCGGTGCCCCGGGGGCCGGTGCCCACCGCCTGCCCCCTCGCCCCTTGGGAGGCGTGCGCCCAGTCGTCCAGACTGGGGGAATGTCCGTACGGGGGGCGCTCAGAAGGCGTGTCCCTTGACCCCGAGCAGCAGCTGGCAGCCGTTGCTGACGTGGGTCATGACCTTCTGTTTGAGCTGGGCCACCTGCTCCCGGAGGAGCCCAGCAGTGCTCGACAGCCCCGCGTTCTCGGCCTTGAGTGTCTTCACCTTGTCCTCCAGGCGCGCGATGCGCTCCAGCTTCCGCTTCCGGCACTTGGTGGCCGCCAGCCGGTTCCGCAGCCGCTTGCGCTCCACTTTGATGCGCTCCTGGTCTTCCATATTGATGGGGGACACCGGTGGCGTGGCGTCGCGGCTGCGCGCCTCAGGCACCGTCTGCGGTTCCTCCTTGAAGGCGGAGGCTCCTCGGCCCAGGCCCAGTTGTGCCGGGTGGCCGCCAGCGAAGGGTGGCGCGTGTGGGAGGTAGCTGATGGTGGCCGTCGGGTACGAGCTCCCAGTCCCGACGGCGGCCCCAGGGCCTCCAGAGGGCGCAGAGGCTGGGGAATAGCTGCTGAGGTTGGTGTAGACTGGAGGAGGCTCCGGGCCGGCGTAGACGCCCCCGGGCCCAGCCGGGGGCCCCGAGCTGGCGCCCAGGGACACGTTGGGGGGCGTCACGTGGTTCATCTTGTGCAGGTCGTCCAGGGCTTTGACAAAGCCGTCGGCGAAGCCCTCCTGCTCCTCGGTGACACCGCCCCCGGCGCCCCCCGCGCCTCCGCCGCTGCCTCCCCCGCGGGGGTAAAAGTACTGTCCCGGAGGCGTGGGTGTCGTCGTGATCACTCCGTTGCTGTTGGGGACGATCAGGCGCTCCAGCTCCGATGAGGCAAGCTTGAGCGACGCGCCTGTGTCCGAACCCTGGCCGGAAAAGTAGCTGCTGCCACCGCTGCCCTCTGGTCCTGGGCCCCGCGCCCCGGGTGCTTTGAGACTTCGGTAGGGGTCGGCCAGGTTGAGCGCCAGGCTGGGTTTCAGGAGTTTGTAGTCGTGTAGAGAAAGGCCGCCCGGAGCCCGGCCGTATCCCGCTGCTGCGTATGAGTCGTCGTGGTAGAAGGGCTGTTCCATTTTAGTGCACATCCGGGCGGCCCAGGCGGTCTGGGGGGTCCCTGCGGGGCCGCCCCGGGCCTCGCTGCGGCGAGCGGCGCTCTGTCCGCGACGGTGGCTGGACCGGGTATCTGGACGCGCGTTCCCAGGAGCTGGCACCGGCAGGGAGAGGCCAGCCGGCGGCTGTGCGCGGAAGCTCCGTGCGGCTTCTCGAGCCCTTCTGCCTCTGTCTGGCGCGCTCGCTTTCCTGGTGTCGCTTCCCCCTGCTCCCCGCTCCCACCTGACTCCGATGCTGGCCTGGCCGCGTTCAAGGTCCCGGCAGCTCAGCCTGAGCCACACGCCTTTATACGGCTATTGTCAGCTACGGAAGTGCGCTCCGATTGGCCGTCGCGCAAGCCGGGCCCCCGCGCCCCCCTCCTCCAGCGTGGGGAAGGGGAGGAGGCGGCTCGCGTCACTGTCAGGAAGCGCGTGTCCTTGTAAACAGCGGCCACGGGCTGGGTGGCTCGGCGCGGCTGCAGGGGGAGGGGCTCAAGGGACCCCGGGGTGCGCGAAGAAGGGGGTGCTGGTCCGAGACACATGGGGAAGGACTCCAGGGAAGGCGATGATTCCCCTGGATAGGAGGAACTGATACAAAGCAAGTGTGTGTATGTGGGGGGGGGGGGGTCTCCAGGGTGTACACGAAAAGGCCTGAGGGACTTGGAGTATCCGAGAGGGGTTGGAGGGCTGATTATTCACTGGGAGACCCCACAGAGGTAAGACAGGAGGGTTAACCGGGGTTAATGAGGGAGGGGTAAGGAAATACCTGATTCAATAATTGTGTGGGGGTCCTGAGTACAGAGGGGTTAAAGGATTGAATTTTTACTGGAGGGACTGAACCCAGGAAGAGTGAGGAGGGGGAAAAATCAAAAGGGTAAAGGGAGGGGGATGGAGGATCCATTACGCAAGATATGAGTAGGGGTCCTGAAGTCCATGGGAGAGATTGAGGGCCTCCATAAGGGGAAGGAATTGGGGGAATCTAGATATGTAGAAAGTGAGCGTACCGCCGTATACTGAGTCAGGGAAAATATGGAGGGGGAGAAGATGAGGACACTGTTAGAGGTTGGGAGTCACTGGGGTCATCTGCAAGGCCCTGATGAAGGAGTTAAAAGTGTCGGGACACACCTTCAGAGCTTAGATGATAATGACACAGGGTCTCCAGTTGAGACTTGAGAGGAGGGCTTTTTGAGGATCCTGGGGATTTGGACTACTGGATCTTCCATGATTGGCACCCCCTCTTGTGGGTGACTTCCAGGCGCCTGTATTCTTTGCTCCCATCTCAAAGCCCTCCTCCAGTGACCCAGGGCTTGACCTACACCGCGTCCACTCCTGGTGCGTGAACCTACCCCGACGGCCGGGGCGCGGTCGCCCAACCCCACTCCTTCCTTAGAAACAGGCTGGGGAAAGAGCGCCGCGGCAGGAAGTGTGGCAACAGCCCCCGGGGAAGGAGCCCGGCCCTGCCTCCGTCACTCGGATCCTACCGGACCCTGCGCCCCGCCCTGGGTCCGGTCGGGTTCTGCGCCTCAGAAGAGGAACGTGGACGTGAGACCGGGGCTAAGGCCAGGGTGCGCAGAACACGCCCCAGCCGCGTAGGCCTCCAGTCACTCTACCCCCTCTTCCAGCAATGGTTCAGCCCGCGGCACCCGCAGGCGATCGCGGAGGCTGGCAGTCCGGGGACGATTCCATTAGCCCGACGGAGGGGGACGCACCGGGGAGCGGGCCTGGTCGCCATGGCAACAGGCCGGAGTCCGCGGGCTGAACTGGGGGCGGGGCGGCCCCGGGAGGCTCTCTCCCGCGCCCATATAAGGACACAGGAAGGGGTGGGGCCAGCGCCGCCCGGGGACCTGAGCCAGGACCCGGGAGCCCGAGTATCTGCCAGGTCCCAGGGCGCGCCCGGGCCCCCGGACGGCTAGTCCCGACCAGCCCCGCCGCCGCCCCCGAGGCCCCCACGGCCGCCTCGCTGGGCCCCACCCAGCTACTCTGGGGCTGCGTCCTGCCGGGCCCGGCCCGGCCCAGCCTGGCAGGTCCCCGCCTGCCCGCGGGCCCGGGTCGGACTTCGCCCCCGGCCCGACAGGGCGCGGAGGGGCGGGCCAATGCCTAGAGGTGCCCCCGGCGCCTGGGCGGGCTGGCACGACTGCCTCCTTCCTCGGGTGGGGTACCCTTCCTTTACAGCAGGAGGTCTGGGCCTCTCCTCCCCACATCCCTAGGGGCTGGGGTGCCCCTTCTCTCACACCAGTAGGCGCGTTTAGTCTAGGGGTCCGTCAACCATCCAGAATACCTAAAAAGGGGGGATCCCTTCCCTCTCCGGGATGTCTCCTTCATCCAGTCACAGGAGACCAGAAAATCCAGGGGAGAGAATCTGAGAGAACTCAGTGCCCCTTCCCCAGCACTACATGGAGGTTTAGATGGTGAGGCTGCTAGTTAGATTTAAAGTGGGACTTCCAAGCAGAATGTGAGCCACTAGAACAACAGGTGAAAGATCAGTCTCTCTCTCTCTCTTTCTCTGAGAGAGAGAGGCCTCTATCTTCTGGGAGGATGGAAATTTCTTTAGGGTAGAGAGAGGCTGAGAGACAGGGGCTAGCCTGACTTTGTAGGGCAGAGAGAGAGCACAGTTAAGTGTGAGGGAGAGAAGGAAAATGAAAGAGGCAAAAAAGAAACTGAGCTTGTGGGGGCAGGGGGAAGTCCAGTAGAGCAGTGAAGTTAGGGAGGAAGGTCCCATGAGAAGCTGGGGGTATCCCCATTTTTGGAGGGTCCTTGTGACCCCTGGGTGCTCCCTCCCCTCCTCCTCTTGCTTGAACTGCTCCCCTAACCCCACCCCAGGCTCAAGGGAGATTCCAGCGGCTGGCCGCTGAGTCTGGCGGGCGTGCTGCCAGGCCTGTGTCTCCCGCCCATGCTAATAACTGCAGCTGACATCTGGCTGGGCCCTGCGGGGGCGCAGTGGGCAGCGTTGGGGGGCTGGGCAGGTCTGGCCTGAGGGCAGCATCTTGGGAAGCCAACCTGCAGGTCCCGCAGGCCAGGAGGCCACAGTGATTCAGCCCTGGCCAGTGCTGAGGTTGGCCATGCCAGGGGAGTCCTGGACGGAGGTGAGGCTGGCCCAGAGAGGGTCGAGATGGAGGACAAAGATGGAGCAAGGAAAAGTGGATGTGTGGGGGCGGGGGTCAGGGCAGGGAGAGAGATGCCCCGAGAGACAAACCGGGGGCGGGGTTAGCGTCATGCAGACTAACAGTGAGACTCAGAGACACTTAAGATAGGCAGACAGACTGAGAAATAATAATTATTATTTTAATAGCTAACACTTATATGGCTCTTACCATGGGCCAGGCACTCTTCTAAGCAGTTTACATAGAGTAACTCATTGCCTGCCTCCCAACAACCCAGCGAAATGCATGCTCTTTGTATCCCCATTTAACAGACAAGAAAGCTGAGACACACAAAGGTAAGGAACTTGCTTGATATCCCATAGCTACAAGTACTGGAGTCAGAATATAACCTGGACTGTCTGGTTCCAGAGTATTAGCCACTGTCTTGTGGATTTTCGTAACCAGAGAGGCATTTATGCTATACCAAGTGTATGGCAAGCTCTGCAGGCCCTTTCCTGAAGGGTCTCTTTCTAATCTGCGAAGTAGAGCTGGGCATAGGGCAGAGGGGTGGGGGTGGGGGTGAGAGCAGGCTAGCATGTTGAAGTGGGGTCGGGTTGCTCCATGTACTCTGCATGGGTGTTTGAGCAGGGGGTGGGGATTGGGCCAGCAAAGGAGGGCGGGGGCCCAGCCGAGCTGGTACAGCCGGTTCCAGGCCCCTGCCAGTCTCACCCTTGTGGCCTGGGCACCACCCCCTCACACCGCCCTGCTGGCGCCAAGGCCGGCTGGGCTGTGAGGAGGGTGTAAGGAAGAGCCCCCTCCCCCACCCAGCCTGGGTGCCCAAACTGGCAGCTGGGTACTGCCCAGCCCCTGGGCTTCAGATCAGCATCTGGCTGAGGAGTCTGTGCCCAGACTTCTCCAACACCCAGGGGCCTGGGGCCTGAGGAGTGGAATAAGGAGGAAGTTCACCCACCCCCACCCACAGGTTTCTCTGGGGCTTTTGGCCTTGAGGGACTTCTCCTTCTTATAAATAGCCTGGTGACCCCCTTGCCCCAGCCCCACTGACTGACCGGGCCCTCACCAGGAAACTGGGCTGGGGGCTGCCCGTGAGTCAGCCAGTGGGCAGGCCAGGGCGAGAACCCACAAGTCATAGCACCCAGCCTCCCGCGTCCCTGCCCCTGGGTGTGGACAGACAGCTGGGCAGGAAGAGGCTGAGAATCATGGAGGCCCTCCTCCAGGAACCCCTGGCCTGCCAGCCACCCCCTCCCCCACCTCTGCGGTTTGGGGGGTCCCTCACCCCCTCTCCTGGAGAGGAAGCTTCTGGGTTTTCTTGGAAGCAGGAAGGAGAGTCTGTCTCCTCAGGCTGACTCAGCTGGGCATGAGGGGAGTTTCCCACAAAGCTACTTCTGCCCCCCCCCCACTGCTGGGAGCGGTCTTGGGGGGCCTAAGCATGGCTGACATCCTGGGTCACCCCTTTACAGGGGATGTGGTGAAAAAATAAGCCCACACCCCACCAAGGACTGAGGCTGATGAGCTGGGCCTCCTAGGGGAAGTGACAAACAGCAGGGAGGGAAGTGGGGGGGGGTGATGTTTGGAGAGAGGAAGCACCAGGATGGGGGGTGCAGAAACAGACTGGGAAGCACAGAGCCCCACAGCACCTCAGCATGGCCCAGGAGCACGTGTGTGTCTGGTTGGCTGTGGGTTTGCATGTGGCTGGCCTGTCAGGGCGTGTGAGAGTGTGTGTGAGGCCTCTCTCCTCAGTGCATGTGTCTGTGTGTTGGCCCAACCCTGCAGGGGTGCGTAGGGCCTGTCTGCTTTGGGGGGCGGGAGGTGCGTGAGTGTATGTCCATGGTCTGTGGAACAGGTTGCATGTGGCTGACCCATATGCATTTGCTGCTTTGGAGTTCATACGGCTAACCTATTCGTGTTTGGTGTGTTATGTGTGTTTGTGTGTGTGAGGTCCACAGCTTGCCTGTGTGAGGTCTGTGTGTGCGTGTGAGGTCTGTGGCTAGTCTGTACGTCTGTGTGAGCCCTGTGGCTGTGTGTGTGCGTGCGTGTGCGTGTGGCTGGTCTGTACGTCTGTGTGAGCTCTGTGGCTGTGTGTGTGCGTGTGTGTGCATGTGGCTGGTCTGTACGTCTGTGTGAGCTCTGGCTGTGTGTGTGCGTGTGTGTGTGCGCACGCGTGTGTGGCTGGTCTGTACGTCTGTGTGAGCTCTGTGGCTGCGTGTGTGCGTGTGGCTGGTCTGTACGTCTGTGTGAGCTCTGTGGCTGTGTGTGTGCGTGCGTGTGCGTGTGGCTGGTCTGTACGTCTGTGTGAGCTCTGTGGCTGTGTGTGTGCGTGCGTGCACGTGCGCTAGCCAACAGGTTCTGTCAGGGTGTCTCTGTGCCAGTGTGTTTACGAATGTCCGACTATGGCTTGTTCATGCCTCTCTGTGCTGGGTGTGACTGTCTGGCCAGACCATGTCTGTAAATATGTCTGTTTGTCTGCTTGCATCTGTCTAGTCTGTAGGTGGGTCTGAGTTGTGTGTGGTACTGCTGAGGTATTGTGTATGTGTAAGGCCGTGTCTCTGGGTCCCTTGGAGCCTTGGGAGTGTGTGTGTGCGCAGTGTGTGTGGGAGGCTGGGGTTCTCCGTCATGGTGTATCTGTGTCCTCTTCATCCACCTCTCTATAGGTTTAGGTTTGTCTCTCTTGCCTCTGAGTACCTTGCTGAGCTGGTGATCTTGTTGGTGTGTGTGTGCACGCATGTGTGTTGCTTTCTCTTGTGTCAGAATCTGACAGTGTGTGCGTGTGTGTGTCTGAACATCTCCCGAGAAGTAGTAGATGTCCCTATCCTGAAAGCAACTGTCCCTTCTCTCTGAGTCTATCAACACATGTGTGTCGCCTGCCTGTGTCTGCACCCAGTTCTCTATGTTGCTCTCCTGCCTGTGTGTCTCTGGCCTATTACATTTGTCTCAGTGCGAGTGAGTGTGGCTGTGTCTGCTGGGCTGTGTGCTTCTCACCCGAATGTCTGTCTGTGCCTGTGTTTGTCAGTGTGTCCATCTTGCCTGTGTGCCCAGTTGATTTATCTGTATCACACACACCCCACCTGCATGCCTCTGACCTGCTGATGTCTTCATGTGTTTGGCAGAGTTTCCATCTTGCTCCTGAACCTGCCCTGTCTCTGCCCTATATGTGACGGCCGCTGCTGGGTCGGCTTGCCCAGATGTGTGTCTGACCATGTCTGTGTGTCCCTGCTTGACAGTCTCTCTGTGGCCAAGGTGAGAGGAGTTTGTGTGTCTGGACTGGGTCTCTTTTGGGGTGACTGTGTGTGTATACTCCTTGCCACCCCCTCCCCCAAGTCTGGCCACCCTGGGCCATGTTTACTCTGCCCCCAGCCGATTTCTGCCCTGCCCGGGGAGGGGCTGACCCTCCAGTCTGTCCAGCCGGCAGTCCACAGGATGTTCCCCAGACGCTGTCTCCGCCGACATCCCCTCCCTTTGGCCACCCCTGGGTCAGGACCCAGGCGTCCAGGGTAGCGGGGGTGGGGCTGCAGCGTGGGGAGGGGGTGGCCTGTCAGGGCCCCGGAATGAGGGTGGGAGGTGGGGAGGCAACGGGCCCAACAGGTTCCGCCTCATTCCTGCCCCGCCTCTCACTTCCTGGGTGCCTGCCTGGGGCAGGGGGTGGACGGGATGAACCCCATGGCCTCAGAGTGCCTGGGTGGGGCACGGCCCGCCCCGCAAGACCTGGCTTCTACTGGGCACCTTGACACCCAAGCCTGGGAGACAGAAGGAACTTGGGTCCTTCTGCCTGCCAGGCCTCCTCCTATTGCTGTGCCCAGCTCTCAGGATGCAAAGCGTCCCCTCTATTATTCACCTAATTCCCACAACAACACAATGGGCCAGGTAAAATTATCCACCATTTTCATACGGGGAAACTGAGACAGAGATTGCAATGACGGCAGAGGCAGGATTTGAACCCAGCTCTGAATGCTGCCCAAGACCTCCAGCCAGCTCACCAACTGCCTTCCTTCCCTTCTCTAAAAATGATACATGTAGGGTGGAGTGTAAACCCAGGCCCCCATGAGGCCTGGCTCAAGGGGGCGCCCGGCTTGCTCTGAGTCCAAAGGGGCCCCTGTTTGAAATGAATAAGAAAACGGCTTTAACCGTTTCATCGCCACGATGGGCTCTGCCAAAACTTCCTGTGGGCTGGGGGGGAGGGGTGGGAGCTGGGTTCCCGGAGGCCTTGGCTGTGGGGGAAGGCCCTGCCAATTCTGGGGTGGGGGGAAACACCTCCAGCGACTTTGGCGAGGGACGGCTAAGGGAAGACACCGTCAGCCCCCGGAAGGGGCGCCCTTTCCCCCTGGACTGGGAGGTCCCTAGAACTTAGTTCTCAGCCCCCACTGCCTGGAGGGGGTCTCAGAGTCCGCAGCCCCCTCCCCAGGGGCCTGACTCACACTCGGGGAAAGCCGCGAAGGGTGAGTCACGGGGGTGGAGAAGGGGGAGCAAGGTCGGCTGCGGCCAAGGGACCCCCGCGCTGGCCTGAGTCACGCATGCTCCAGCCTCGCTGACCCCCAACCTCCTTCCCCAGAGACCCGAAGCGGGAAGCGCACTGCCGGTGGACCACGGAGCCGAAGGAAGAGCGGGGCTGGGGGAGGGGGGAAGCACGCGTCAGGCCGCGCGGGAGGCTCCGGTTCCCGTGGTAACTGGGGGGGGGTCTCTCAGCTCCACGGGGGGGGGCGTTCCTCTCAGCAGGGACGGCCCCCGCGCGCCGGGGAAGCCCCCGCGCGCTCCGTCGAGGGGCCACAAGTTTCAGGTCGGGCAGGAAGGGGTTAACGGCGGCCCCCCCCTCCCGGGTTTCACCCGCGCCCAAAGCCTGAGGAGGGGGCGGGGCTCTGCCCCGCGCGCCCCACCCCCGCGGCCGCCCACGCACACGCGCACGCAGCCAGCCCATCCCCCCACGCTCGCACGCACGACCGCGTCGGGCTCCACGCATGCAGCGACCCCTGTCGTGTCTCACGTCACGCACGACGCACGCGCCTCCGCAGCGCGGGGAGGGGCCCCTCCCGGCGTAGAGCAGTGGGACGTGGGGCGTTTGGTGCCCACTGCGCACATCTCCGCTTCCGCTGAGCGCGGTGTCCCGTGTGACTTTGACTCCCCCCCCACAAGGTCACAAACTCTCCAATGACCCCCAGTGTCACACGGACACAGGATACACCTGCCATACACTGGCTCAAACCTTCATTAGTCCAGCCAGCCCCGCAGCGGACACGGTCAGGGTCACACGGACACACAGACACACGTGGAGACCCAGATGGTTACACAGGCACACCTGTTATTCCTTGTGTATGGAGGCAGGGCTATCTCCATTCACAGACCGGTGGTATATATAGGTACTCTGATAAGACCACACCATCACCATCAAGACAACATAAGACACAGATACAAAGTCTTGGATGCCAGGACTCCAGTTGCAACACAGCCATACCTCTCACACAGAGATTGTAAAGGCACAGAGACACATGGTGGGGACAGAAACGACAACCATTTAGTCACATGGTCATCACAAATAGGGTGCACAAGTTAGAGTCACAGACAAACCCACAAGGGCACACACAGGGACACTCTGATTGTCATGGGGATGTGGACAAATCAAGGACACACATGTCAGGGACACACATGCTATTACAGAAAGCCACATGGTGAGAAAAGACGTCGCACAAAAACAGAACCTAAAGCCACATAGAGGTACTGATTGTCACACACTCACTTCTCATACAAAAAGATGACACAGGGATGTAGACACACAAGGTTGCATATAGAGAAGCATTGTGCCCCAGTCCCCATCAGCACCCCCACCACCAAATCACAGTCTGTTGCATAAATTCCCAGGGCCCCAAAACACAGGTAGATGCAGACACAATGCCCGTGCACACACAATCACAGACCCACCATCTCACACCTACAAAAATGAGCACACTTTACATGGACTCAAGACACACACACACACACACACGGAGGAGGACAGGATGGGAGTTCTCGGTGGGATGTCAGTGTCTTTACTGCAAAAGGCCTGCCAGAGTCCCTCCTGGTATGGAGTGTGGTGTCCACCCTGTAGCTGTGGTCAGCCCTGGGGAAAGGGCATCATCCTCCAATTGTGTGCACCCAGGATCCCCATCCTAGCCCTCATGACTGGGTCTCTGCCCAGATGTGAAGGCCGGAGGGGATGGGCCAGGGTCCAGCTGTGGCCGCAGGGAGGGGCTGAGTCACCAGCTTCCCAGCAGTACAACCCAGGCTGGGCCCAGCTGTTCCTGGAAACAGGCAGGAGGGGGTGGGGTCTCCAAACCAGCTAGGGGCTGCTGGCCCCCACCCACACTCTTTATCCCTACTAATGGAGGCCTCTGGGGCATCCCCCAAACTTTGGGACTCCCTCCACCAAAAATGGAGGTTTGCATCTTTCCCCGAAATATAGGGTTCCTGACCCCAAATGAGGGCTTGTGCCCCCTTTCATTGAATTGAAGGTACCCAGATCGCCCCCAACAGTGGAGCTCCCTGCATCCCATAATAGAGATTGCTGCTCTTCCCTGCCAACATGGAAGCTTCCTTTCCCCACAAACATGAGAATCCATGCCGCCCCAAATGGAGGGTTATGGCTCCTCTCCCAATTTGAGGGCACCCAGACCTTTCCTTAAATCTGGGGACTCAGGTCACTGAACATCTAATCTAAAAAGCCCATAATATCACATTAGAACAATTTAAGTCCATGCCCCAAATATTTGGATTCCCAGATTCTTCCTACACATCAAGATCCCTGCAGTTTTTGCAAATATTGGGGATCCCACCCCAAATACGTGGCGGTCACAACATGTCCCCCAACATTGGGCTAACAGGCCCTCCCACAAATATTCCAGGCACCCCCCTGCTTGTAACAACCGTGGTTCCCGGCCCATCTTCCACTTTAACCTGGGCGTAGGGTGGCCCCATTTCCCCCTATTGGCAGCACCCTGTCCTCCGGTGGGTGCGGGAAGGGGGAGCCAGCGGCAGCTGTTCCCACGCCCGCCGGAAGGCAGCCCAGTCAGGAAGCCGGCACTGCCGGCCCTTGTCCCCTTCCCTCCTCCTCCCTCTCACCCTGCTCCCAGGGGTTGGAGGCCGAAAACAACGCGGGAAGGGGGTGTGGGGGTGTAGACGAGCCTTGGAGGCCCCCGCGTGCATGCGGCTGCGCGTCTGAGTGGGCTGTAACTGGGTTTCTGATGGTAGAGTGACTGTGCTCATGCGATGCGGAGTGGGGGCTGCTCTCATCTTGCTCAACCCGCTCCAAGGCAGGGTCGTCGGAGCCAGACTCAGGGTTGGAGAGAGCAGCGCCCCTCCCCTCAGACCTAGACCCACCCCCAAAGCAGAGCCCGCCCCTCCCTCCAGGTACAGCTAATAACCTCTAATTACTGCTCATTACCTTGCCCGCCCCGTGGGAGAGGAGCTGCTGGGGTATTCTGGCGCCAAAGGGTGCGGGCCGGGGCTTTACCCCTTCCCCTAAAGCCAACTAGAGCCTCTGTTTCCTCTCCTGCGACCGGGAATTAAAACAGCACCTGCCACCTAGACTCATGGGAAGATTTCAACCGCCTATATAATTTAAATCGCTTAGCGCAGGAACTGCATACTGTAGACACTCAATAAATGGTGACTGCAATTTTATTAACTACTATTGTTACCACTTTCCTTTGAGCCCCCTCCACCGCCCGGGCGGGGTCTCTGAAAGGGCACAGTGCTTCCCCGCAGGCCGCGCTCCTGCAGTCTGCGCGCCCCCTGGTGGGCCTTGGGGACCTGGGCGGCCTGGTCCTGGGATCTGAGGCTGGAGGACCTCAGGGGCTCGGGGCTGGGGGTTGGGTGGGGTGGAGTGGGCATGGTGCAGGAGCAGCTCAGTGGAACTCGATCCATACTGGACAAGTGTGTCTGTCCATCACCCAAGACCTGAGTCTGGCTGATTCATCCTGTCCCCTCCTCCTAGGACCACGCTCATGTCCTCTTGTTTACCCCTGAGTCAAGACTCTCAAGTCACCTCCACCAGGAAGACCCCTTTAGGATCTCTCCTCGAAGTCCACAGAACGTGTTATGGCCTGCCCTTTCCCCGCGTAGATAAAGGCTCCGATAAGGTGGTTAGGCAGCAGAATTTCTCCCAGCTGAAGGGAAAGGACGTGAATAAGCCTGTATAACAGGGTGGGATAGCTCCGCCTCACATGATGAGGAGTTATCGTGACGTCTCCGCTACCCCCAAAAGAACCAAGGAGGAGGGGTAGCGGGTCCACATTTGGGATGTGCAAGCTTGGTCCAGGCTGACCCCTAGCGGCAGGGCGGGCGCCCGAACGCTGCCCGGATCCAAGATGGGGGAACTGGAAGTCTGATCTGGCGTCGGGAGATCACGTGTCCGGGGCGGGGCCTGCGCCTAGGGGGCGGGGCGGGGCGGCGCTCTAGGCCGAGCGGGAGGTCGGGGCTGCGGGCGCTCGCTGGTGGCGGATCAGGAGGTGGCTGCGGTGGCGGGGCTCCGCGGCCGGGGTCGAATCCGATCGGGAGCCATGAGCGTGGACAAGGCCGAGCTCTGCGGGTCTCTGCTCACCTGGGTAGGTCGGGGGCGGGGCCAGGGACAGGTGTGCGCCCGTTCTTCTTGCCCGGAAGCCCTGGCCTTGGCTCAGTCTACCCCTCTGTTCTGGGGCTGGGAGGGGGAAAGGGTGGTGGGCTTGCCCGGCGGTTGGACTCTGGCCTGAGCACCCGCCCCGGTCACGTGGCAGGTCTGCGTGGAAAGAACAGGTGAGGCTCCGCCCCCCCGCGGCTGGGTCACGTAGGGCGAGGGCACAGGTGAGCTGGCCTGGTCACGTGGGGCCCGTGGGGACCAGGTGACTCGTGGTTCCGCCCTGGCCTCGTCGCGCGGGGTCTGTGGAACAGAAGTGAAGTGAGGCCACGCCCCCTCCAGGCCCAGGTGTGCAGAGGCCACACCCCCGCGGAGCTGGTATGAGAAAACTATAGGCCAGTCCCCGCCAACCGTATGAGGTTCCTGCTGACCGGGAAAATCTGCAAATGGGGAATGGTTCTGTTCTCCCAGGCCCTGACTGCCCCTTGCCCTTTCCTCTCCCTCCCCAGTTGCAGACGTTCCACGTCCCGTCCCCCTGTACCAGGCCCCAGGACCTGAGTAGTGGCCTCGCCATAGCCCATGTGCTGAACCAGATGTGAGTGGGGCTGAGGGGGAGGGTCCCGAAAAGGTCCTCCAGCAGCTCATCCCACCTTCTCGCCCCCAGAGATCCTTCCTGGTTCAACGAGGCGTGGCTCCAGGGCATCTCAGATGACCCAGGTCCCAACTGGAGGCTGAAGGTGACAGGTGGACTCATGACTGGGGGACAGACTGGCGAAGAGATAATCAGGGAAGGCTAAGCTAGACATATCCTGGGTGATGGGTCAGCTAGCCACATGTCCTGGGTGATGCACAGACTTGGCTAGGAAGAGGGACAGATGTCTGGTGACGAGCCAACTCTGTTCTTTCATTCTCCTATGGAGCAGGCCTGGGTGTGCAGCAAGGAAAAACAAAGACAAAAACTTGCGTGCGCACACACATATAAACATTAACTTCCAATGGCAGTAAGTTCTACAAAGACAATAAAAGCTGAGCCATGAGAGAGGGCAACTAGGTGGGTGGTTACTCCAGATGGGTTGATCTCCATGTGAAATTTGGAGAAACGGGATTCCAGGCACAGGGAACAGCAAATGTAAAGTGGGGAATAAGCTTGATGTATCGAGGAAAGGCAGGGAGGTCAGAACAGAAAACAAGGGGCCAGGAATGGTGGATGAGGTCATCAGGAGGAGGGCAGGCTGGGGCAGGGAGATGGATTCTATTTTAAGTGCTGTGCAAAGTCAAGGGAGGGTTTTAGCAGAGAGGAAAGACACAACCTGGCTTGGACTTTAAAAAGCTCCCCCTGGCTGCTTGGAGAGGAATGGGGGGTAGGCAGCAAGAGTGGAAATTGACACCAAGTTGGTGTAATAATCCAGGTGAGAGATGAAGGTGGCTAGAGCCAAAGGGTGGCAGGGCAGGTGATGAGAAGTGATTGGATTCTGGGGACATGTGAACAAGATGGACAGGTGGACAAGAAGGGCAGGTGACTAGATAGGTCGTCCCTAGGAGAGAAGACATTCAGACAGAGAACGGTGCCAAACAGGATGAGATGACCAGTGATTGGGAAATGCGGCAGAGAGAAAAGGTTGGGGTAGGCAGCTTCACAGTGGGGGCTGCCTGGCTCCTTCTGGGGGCCTCTGGGACCCTGGACACAACTCCTTACCTCTCCCTAGGTCAGCAACCTGAAGACCATCTTACAGAGCTTGGTGGAGTATTCCCAGGATGTGAGTAACCATGGGAGGGCTTAGGGGGTGGGGTTGGGTTGGAAGGAGGTGAGTGTCTGTGAGCCCTCATATCCCCTATTCCCACCCCCACCCCCCTATCCTCAGGTCCTGGGGCATCCTGTTTTGGAGCAGCACTTTCCGGACGTGAGCCTCATTGGCGAGTTTTCAGACCCAGAAGAGCTTGGCAAGCTGCTTCAGCTGGTGCTTGGCTGTGCCATCAGTTGCGAGAAGAAGCAGGGTATAGGGGTTCGGGGGCCCCCAGGGGACGACCCAGGGAACTCCTTCTCACCCTCTACCCCCATGTTTCAGTGTTCTCCACCTTGATCCCCAGAGCACATCCAGAGAATCATGACGCTGGAGGAATCAGTTCAACATGTGGTAATGGAAGCCATCCAGGAGGTAGGTGGGGGTGCCCAATGTGGCAAGGAGCTTCAGGGGAGGGGACATCAGAGCAGAGGCAGCTGGGCACAGGCTCTGCCCTGGTAAGGTCTGGGCTCTTCCTGGAACCCAGCTGGCCAGATTTCCCCGTCTCATGTGTCTGCCAGCACTAAGTCACCATTTAGCACCCTCAGAGGACCCAGGCTCCCTGCTGGACCCATGGCAGGAAGGCAGCCTTTAGACTGGGGCTCTTGGGGAGAACTGGCTTTGGGGACAGGAGAATGGAGAGGCCCTTAGGCTGGGTCATGGAAGCTTTAATGGCCACCCTCAGAGGGCCCAGCTCATCTCGATGTCCTCCCGCCCTGCTTCAGCTCATGACCAAAGACACCCCTGACTCCCTGTCACCAGAAACATATGGGAACTTTGATAACCAGGTAAGAGGTGGGGGACCTTGTTAAAGGACCAAGCCCATTGCTGATTCTCAGGGCTGCCTAAGGAGGAGGAACTTGTCCTTAAGTGTGTAAACTTCCTCCATCCCTCAGGGTCCTAGCCTCTTCCCTCATTCCCACATCACCTTTCCTCCAGTCCCTTGGGGTCCCAGCCCTCTGTTAGATCTTGAGGGTTTCTGGGCTCCTCCTCTCTGCCACTAGAGATGCCAGCCTCCCCCCACTCTCTTCCCGTGGATCCCTGACTTCCTCGCCCCTCCCCACCCTCCACTACCCTCCTCAGTCCCGAAGGTACTACTTCCTGAGCGAGGAGGCTGACGAGGGGGATGAGTTGCGGCAGCGCTGTCTGGACCTGGAGCGGCAGGTGAGGTTGAGGGTGGTGGGAGGGAGCACAGGTGCTCCGGGGGCAGGGTTGCTCGCCTCTGTTCTCCCCTCCAAACTCCAGCTCATCTGCACCCCCTGCTGGCAGCTGGTGCTCCTGTCCGAGGAGAAGCAGAGCCTGGCCCAGGAGAATGCGGCGCTGCGGGGGCGGGTGGGCCGGCCGGAGGGTGAGGGCGCCCCTGGCCTCACTGCCAAGAAGCTGTTGCTGCTGCAGTCCCAGCTGGAGCAGCTGCAGGAGGAGAACTTCAGGTGCAGTCAGCTGGGGATGGGGCCAGCAGGCCAGGGGATTGGCCCAGCTGCAGTCCCCTCAAGCGACCCTTTCTTCCCCACCCCACCCCGCCAGGCTGGAGAACGGCAGGGAAGATGAGCGCCTGCACTGTGCCGAGCTGGAGCGGGAGGTCTCTGAGCTGCAGCAGCGGAACCAGGCGCTGACCAGTCTGGCCCAGGAGGCGCAGGCGCTGAAGGATGAGATGGATGAGCTGCGGTGAGTGGTCGGTCCCTGGGTCGCCACTGCACACTCTCGTTGCCACCGTGTCCCTCTGATGCCATCGTCCCTCAAGAACCCCCAAATGCCCAGTGGACCCGCACAGTGTCTTCTGGACGCCACCAAGATTCCTGGATTCCTGATGCCCCCCAGGACCCCACAGTGTGCCCTTGTGATCCCACATTATAGCCCCCAGACCTTGGAAGATCCCCACGACCCCAGCTACCAGCTCCCCACCCCTGCTCCCATGCTGCCCAGGTGCCCTCATGCCCCAGGATCCTATTGTGCCCTCCAGGACCCAAATGCAGTAATCCCCCCGCTGCCCCCATCACCCCTCATGTGCCCCCTCATGATAGGACTATTCCTTTTTATGACTCCACAGCACCCCTGCAGCCCCAGAGCACTTGTTGGGCCTCCAGAACACCCATTTCCTAGACCTCACCATGCCCTCTGTAACCTCAAAAGGCTCCCCTGTGACCCTGCAGCACCCCTGTAATGTTAAAGTGTCTAGTGAATCCCTACTGCACCTTAGAGGACCACATAGTGCTCTGCCCTGAAGCTCCCCCATGACCCCACCATGCCCTTGTTGATCCCGCAGCCACTTTATAACCTCAAAGTGTCCTTGAGGCTCTTCAGAGCCTCTGGGCACCATCATTCCCCCTGGAACCCCTCAGTCATTCTATATCCCCACAATCCCCCCCTCCCCCCCGCCATCCCTGATTATGACCCTGGGCTAACCATTGGTGCTTAGGGCTCCCTCTATGCCCCTTAATGATTTCCCAACAACACCGGGCCCTGGCTGACTCCTGACCCTCACGATCTATCACCTTGAACCCACACATCCCCAGGTGATATGACCTCTTCCCCTGCCCGGAGGGCCTCAGATCCAAGCTGAACCCTGACCCCAGACCCAGGCCTCCTCTCCCGACTTGCCTCCTCCCCCAGGCAGTCCTCTGAGCGTGCTGGGCAGCTGGAGGCCACGCTGAGCAGCTGTCGGCGCCGGCTGGGGGAGCTGCGGGAGCTGAGGCGGCAGGTGCGGCAGCTGGAGGAGCGCAACGCCGGCCATGCCGAGCGCACCCGGCAGCTGGAGGATGAGCTCCGCCGGGCCGGCTCGCTCCGTGCTCAGCTCGAGGCACAGCGACGACAGGTGCGGCAGGGATCAGGGCAGAGCCTGGAGGGCAGCGTGCTCTGGGCCGCCGGGCCCCTCGCCCCTCTCACTTTGGCCCATCCTCAGCATGGCGCTGAGCCCCTGCACCCGGAGCCCTCTCTCCCTCATTTGCATAGCTCCTCCCTAGGCTTGTAAGCCCCGCCCCTCCGGGTTTCCGCGCCTGGCCTCTCTGGCCCCATGCCTTCACATTCAACCCTGCCTCCTCACCCCTCCTCTCTGTTCAGGTTCAGGAACTGCAGGGCCAGAGGCAGGAAGAGGCCATGAAGGCCGAGAAATGGCTATTCGAGTGTCGAAATCTGGAGGAGAAGTATGAGTTGGTGACAAAGGAGAAGGAGGTGAGGCTGAAGTCTGGCATCCAAGCCCCACCCTGTCCATCCTGGCATAGCCCAGTCCCCAGGAGGCCAACCCTCCCTCAAATGGCATCTTGCATCCTGTCCCTCCAGCGGCTGCTGGCAGAGAGGGACTCCTTGCGGGAGGCCAATGAGGAACTGCGCTGCGCCCAGCTGCAGCCTCGGGGGCTGACCCAGGCTGGTGAGTCGGAGGCCTAACAGCCCTAGGGCCGGGGACAGGGGTGGCCTAAGGTTCTGTTAGGGCAGACAGAAAAGCAGTGTCCCAGGGCTTGTAGAGGCTGGGGGCAGAGCTAGGCCACTTTGAAGACAGGCTAGAGCGGGAAGAGGTGACAAGGGCTGACAGAAGGCAGGGGCTGACCTCCCAGGATCAGGGTGGGGCGAAGGCAAACTCAGGCCGTGCATCACTGCTCCCTGTCAAGCTGGGAGTGAGGCTTGTATTAAGCCAGGCTTTGGGCCAAACTTGAGTCCCCAAAGATGATTCTTGGAAAGAGAACCCTAGGGCTGGGGGCAGCAGCTGTGCACTAACCTGAAGACATTTCTCACATTCTCCAGACCCCTCGCTGGATCCCACCTCACCAGCTGTGGAAAACTTAGCAGCAGAGATCCTACCTGCAGAGCTGAGGTACCCTGGGGTCGCTCAGAGCTCTGGCTGCACCCAGAGCCCACCCTCTGCCCTGCTCCCAGTGCAGGCACCTACTGCTAGCCTGACCTGCTATGTTGGGATGCCAAGTCCTAGCCTGGCTCTTGGGCCCACTCACTCCTAATTCGGCCCTTACCTGGTCGGCGCTCTAGCCCTTGTTGGTTGCTTGCCTCTCCAGGATCCATCCTCAGTGCACAAATTAGGCCCAACCCATCTGGCTCCACTCACGGAGCAAGATTCCTACCCCCAGTCCCGCTCACCTAGGACTCTGCCCCCAGGGCGTAGCCCTGTCCTCAGTGTAGCCCTTGCTAGGTTCAGTGACCCGTGTCTTGCCCAGATGAACTCCCCCACCCCAGTTCTTCCTATTTCTGCGTCTGTCTTTCCCGCAGTCTTGCTTTCTCGCAGCCCTAGCGGGGATCGTGAATGTTCTAACCCGCTCCCGTAGCCCCGCCCTTGCCTGCCTCCACCCTTAGGCCCAGCTCAAAACCCCGCCCATTTTTGGTCCCCCAGCGCTGGATCCCCATTACTCTAATCCGGCCCCGGGGTCTGGTCGGGCTCTTCCCCAGGGCTCTGTCCCTCTGCCAGCCCTGTCCGCCCAGTCTCCCTGCCAGAGCCCCGGCAGGCCTGCGGGGTGACCCGTCTCCAGCCCTGCTCACTCCCTGGCGGTCGGCAGGGAGACGCTCCTGCGGCTTCAGCTAGAGAACAAGCAGCTGTGCCAGCAGGAGGCGGCCTACCGGGAGCGGCAGGAGGAGCTGCAGCGCCACCTAGAGGACGCCAACCGCGCGCGCCACGGGCTGGAGACGCAGCTGCGGTGAGGACCCACCGGGCGGAGGGCCCCCCCCCGCCCCGCGCGCGCGCATGGAGGGGGCGTGTGAGGCGGGGCAGAGGGCGGGCGCAGGCACTCAGCAACCCCGCACTCCTGCAGGCTGAACCAGCAGCAGCTGTTGGAGCTGCGGGCCCAGGTGGAGGACCTGCAGAAGGCCTTGCAAGAGCCGGGGGGCAAGACTGAGGATGTGAGTGCCCTCCTCCTCCCTGCCTGGCCCTCCCTCGTGCCCTCCCCGTAACCCTTCTCTCTCTCCTCCCTGCTGCTTGATGTCCCCTGCAGTCCATTGTAAGTACCGTGTGCCCAGGGTGGCACCCCCTACCCTCACCCCGGGAAGGAGTTGGGACCTCTGGACCCGCATTCACCCAGTGCCTGTTCTCTCCCCCAGTCCGCCCTGCTGAAGAGGAAGCTGGAGGAACATCTGTGAGTCCCAGAGGGAGGGCATTCCTGGTGGTGGGGGGAAAGGCTGGGGCACAGATGTGGGGGTCATTTGCTGTCTATGGGGACTTATTTATGAGGAGAGCTAATTAGCCAACACGGAGAAGGCTCAGATCAAGTAGGGTCTTGGGGGCCAAGGGAAGGAGTATGAACTGTTTGGGGGGAACAATGGGGAGCCATGGAGGGAATTGCAGTAGGGTAGTATGACAAAGTGACAATCACCTTTTACTTTTTACATTGTTAAAAAAGACACTATTTTGGGGGCACCTGGCTGGCTCAGTCGGTAGAGCGTGTGACTCCTGATCTCAGAGTCATGGGTTTGAGCCCCGCATTAGGTGTAGAAATTCTAAAAAAAAAAAATTTTAACCAAAAAAAAGAAACGATTTTATTTTGTTTATTTTTTAAAATTTTATTTATTCATTCATTTGAGAGAGAGACAGCATGAGCAGGGGGAGGAGCAGGGGGAGAGGGACAAGCAAGACTCTGCTGAGCACGGAGCCTGACCCGGGGCTCAATCCCATGACCCCAACATCATGCCCTGAGCGGAAATCAAGAGTGGGGTGCTTAACAGACTGAACCACCCAGGCGCCCCTATTTTATTTTATTTTTTAAAAAAGATTTTATTTATTTATTAGAGAGAGAGAGAGCAAGAGAGCACGACCCAGGGGAGGGGTAGAGGCAGAAGGAAAAACAGGCTCCCTGCTGAGCAGGGAGCCCGATGTGGGACTCGATCCCAGGACCCTGAGACCATGACCTGAGCTGAAGGCAGACGCTGAACCGACTGAGCCACCCAGGCACCCTTATTTTATTTTTTATTTATTTATTTATATTTATTTATTTTTAAAAGATTTTATTTATTTATTTGACAGAGAGATAGCACAAGTAGGCAGAGTGGCAGTCAGAGGGAGAGGGAGAAGCAGGCTCTCTGCTGAGCAGGGAGCCAGACGTGGGGTTCGATCCCAGGACCCCAGGATCATGACCTGAGCCGAAGGCAGACGCTTAACAACTGAGCCACCCAGGCACCCCCCTAATTTATTTTTTAAAAAGATTTTATTTATTTGAGAGAGAGAGAGCGAGCACAAGTGGGGGGAAGGGCAGAAGAAGAAGGAGAGGGAGAAGCAGGCTCCCCACTGAGCAAGGAGCGTGATGCGGGACTCGGTCCCAGGACCCTGGGATCATGACCTGAGCCACCCAGGCATCCCCCCTATTTTATTTTTTTAAGAATCTATCTTAAGTAGCTATTATATTTATAGTTTAAAGAACAAAATATATACCGAGCAATACAGAGAGGTGTATACCTCTTAGTCCCCACATTGATTGTTTCTACCCCACCCCCATTTATATTAGTTCATTATAAAAATCCTTGCAGGGCGCCTGGGTGGCTCAGTTGGTTGGGTGACTGCCTTAGGCTCGGGTCATGATCCTGGGGTCCCAGGATCGAGTCCCGCATCGGGCTCCCTGCTCGGCAGGGAGTCTGCTTCTCCCTCTGACCCTAACGCCTCTCATGTGCTCTCTCTCCATCTCTCATTCTCTCTCTCAAATAAATAAATAAATAAATAAAAATCTTTAAAAAAATAAAAAATAAAAATCCTTGCAGGGGTGCCTGGGTGGCTGAGTCAGTTGGGCAGCTGCCTTCAGCTCAGGTCATGATCTCAGGGTCCTGGGATCGAGCCCCGCATTGGGCTCCCTGCTCAGCGGGGAGTCTGCTTCTCCTTCTCCCTCTGCCCCCCGATGTGCTCTCTCTCTCTTGTGCTCTCTCTCACGCTTTCTCAAATAAGTAAATAAAAATTTTATTTATTTATTTATTTATAAATATTTTATTTATTTGACACAGAGAGACATAGCGAGAGAGGGAACACAAGCAGGGGGAGTGGGAGAGGGAGAAGCAGGCTTCCCGCGGAGCAGGGAGCCCCATGTGGGGCTCGATCCCAGGACCCTGGGATCATGACTTGAGCCGAAGGCAGACGCTTAACGACTGAGCCACCCAGGCACCCCTAAAATCTTTATTTTTTTTTAAGATTTTTTATTTACTTATTTGAGAGGGAGAGAGCCCGCACAAACAGGGGGAGGGGCAGAGGGAGACACAGACTCCCTGCTGAATAAGGAACCTGATGTGGGCCTCGATTCCAGGACCCCGGGATCATGACCTGAGCTGAAGAAAGCCGCCCAACCGACTGAGTGAGCCACCCAGGTGCCCCAAATAAAAAATATATATATTTTTAAAGATTTTATTTTACTTGACAGAGAGACACAGCCAGAGAGGGAACACAAGCAGGGGGATTGGGAGAGGGAGAAGTAGGCTTCCCATGGAGCAGGGAGCCCGATGCGGGGCTCGATCCCAGGACCCTGGGATCATGATCTGAGCCGAAGGCAGACGCTTAACGACTGAGCCACCCAGGTGCCCTAAAATCTTTTTTTTTTTTTTAAGATTTTATTTATTCATTTGAGAGAGAGAGGGAGAGAACGCACAAGCAGGGGGAGAGGCAGAGGGAGAAGGAGAAGCAGACTCCCCGCTGAGCAGGGAGCCCGACCTGGGGCTCGATCCCAGGACCTGGAGATCATGACCCGAGTCGAAGGCAGACGCTTAACCATCTGAGCCACCCAGGTGCCCCAAATAAAATCTTTAAAAAAATAAAAAATAGGGGCGCCTGGGTGGCTCAGATGATCAAGCGTCTGCCTTCGGCCCAGGTCATGATTCCAGGGTCCAGGGATCGAGTCCCGCATTGGGCTCCCTACTAGGCAGGGAGCCTGCTTCTCCCTCTGCCTCTGCCTCTCTCTCTCTCTCTCTCTCTGACTCTCGTGAATAAATAAATAAAACATTTAAAAAAAAATAAAAATCCGTATGAAATTTTTTAAGCAAATGCAAATGAATATTATATAAATTTTTATTCTGATTCCTCATTTACATGAAAGGTAGTGTGATAGCTGCTAGTTTGCACTTCGCTTCTCCTACTTAAGAAGATGGCTGGGAAATTTTGCCATATGAATAGTTTTGTTTTTTTTTTAATAAATACAGTAGCTTTTGTCGACTGGGGTTCCATGGAGAAATTAGGCCTTACAGAAAATGATTTATTTGACTCTTCTCACTTCTGCCAAGGATGGAGTGTAGCTAGTACCAACCCAGAGTGCACAAAAAGTTATTTCCTTACAGAGGATGGATATATGGAAACATGAGGGCTTAATTCTCCTGTAAAATTCCAGTCCGGAAGGGCTGGCCTATAACATTTTATTGTGAAAGTCATAATGTATTTAAGTCATTCTTTCTGGTGCCTGGATGGCTCAGTCAGTTAAGCATTTGCCTTCAGCTTGGGTCATGATCCCAGAGTCCTGGGATCAAGCCCAGGCTCGCTGCTCCCTGGGGAGTCTGCTCCTCCCTCTCCCTTTGCCCCTCCCCCAGCTTGTGCTCTCTCTCGCTCACTGTCTCTCTCAAATAAATAAATAAAATCTTTAAAAAAAAGAAGTCATTCTTTCTAGGTATTTGCAATTTCAAACAGTGCAACAAAGTAAAACCTTGTATGTGCATCATTCTGCTTGTGTGCAGATATGTCAAAAAAGTGGAATTGGTGGCTTAGAGGGCACATGCCTTTGTAACCTTAGTAGACGTAGCGCAAGTTTCATGATTAGGTGTTAGACCATGTTCCATATCCGATGCACGAAAATAATCTCACCTACAAGGAGTGTTCTTAGATCTTCGGGGTTTTGCCTCAGGTGGCAGAACTGTAAGGTTTTACACTTTTGTCAGAAGAGATCTGCATGCTAGAAAGATCCCTGGCTGCTGGATGGAGAAAGGAATGAGATCGAGTGTAGAAGAGACTGGCAAGGGGGTCATGGCTGTACCAGTGTGTGGGCTGTGGCACGGAGCGAAGTGGACACACAGGGGGCTGGTCCAGGGCCCACCCGACGAGGGGTGTGGAAGGTTGTGGCTCCCGTGGCTAAGGAGATGGTAGGACCAAGGCATATGGCTTCCGTCTCGGGGCTGGCACACAGGTCTCTGCAGCCGGGCAGGTGCACGTTGGCCAGCTGGGAAGGCTGTGGCCACCAGTGGGAGGAAGGGAAGGAGGCCCAGTGGTCAGCCCGCTGCTGCCCATCCTCTGTCCACAGGCAGAAGCTGCATGAAGCAGATCTGGAGCTGCAGCGGAAGCGGGAGTACATTGAGGAGCTGGAACCGCCCGCTGACAGTGGCAGTGAGTGGGATGCAGCAGCTGGGTGGGGCCGGGGAGCCCCGAGCTTGGCGGGGAGCTGAGGGGTCGCCTTGTTCCCCCAGCAGCTCGGCGTATCGAGGAGCTGCAGCACAGCCTGCAGAAGAAGGATGCGGACTTGCGGGCCATGGAGGAGCGCTACCGTCGCTACGTGGACAAGGCGCGCACGGTGAGGACGCTGGGGGCTGCACGGGCCTCCTGCCAAGGCTGCTGCCTCCCACTGACTCATGCCTCCCACCAGCGCGCACCTCTCTGCCCCCACTCCTGCACCTGCCGTACCCCCATCATATCACAGACGTCTGCACCACACTTCATGCGGCCCAACACGTCCGACGGCCTGCAAGGCCAAGGTCACCCTGCCTGGGTCTTTCCCAAACCCTAGGTCATACAGACCCTGGAACCCAAACAACGGCCATCCGGGGGGGCACCCCCAGAACTTCACACCCTGAGGACACAGCTCTGGGAGCGGGACGTCCGCATCCGGCACCTGGAGGTGGGTGTCCTCATCACTTCTCACTGTCCCCAGCATGTCCAGGCCCCTGACTGTTCCCTCCTTGGCAGATGGACTTTGAGAAGAGTCGAAGTCAGAGGGAGCAGGAAGAAAAGCTGCTCATCAGTGCCTGGTATAATATGGTGAGTGCACGTCACCGTAGTGAGGGTACCGGGATGTGCCATGGGCTCACTGGACGCCAGCCATGACTCCTTCCTCCGTCCAGGGCATGGCTCTGCAGCAGCGAGCTGGGGAGGAGCGGGCACCTGCCCATGCCCAGTCATTCCTGGCACAGCAGCGGCTGGCCACCAACACTCGCCGCGGGCCTCTGGGACGCCTAGCATCTCTGAACATGCGCCCCACCGACAAGCACTGATGGGCCTCAGGATCCTGCCCCCTGCCCAGCCAGTTGGGGCTCAGTCTGCCCTGGATTCCCCCAACTCACCTGGGGCCCAGCATCAGGAAGGCCTAGGGTCAGCTGCCTGAGAGCCTTAAGGTCATGACTTCTGCCCTTTGTTCTCTCAGATGGGACAAGAGTGCAGGATAGGGCAGGAGGCAGGAGTGGGTCTGTTCTTTTTAGCAATGTGATTCTTATCCTTGATTTCCAGCCTGGGGTTAATGAGATGCCAGGGGAGAGAGTGATTTTTATATTTGAGAAGAAAAATAATAAAGATTTTCAATCTGTCCTGGCTGGACTCTAGGCACTGAGGGGAGGGAGAGAAGATGGGCCAGATCATTGCTTTTAGAAAGGCCTGGCTTGTGTTCTTACTAAAGCGTGAATGACTGACGGCACCCACTGGGAGGTGAGAACCATGTTTGTGTCTGTGTAACAGTATGTGCGTGAGGTCGTTTTTTGAAGAGGCTTCAGACAAAAATTCCTGCCTTATGAAGTTGTCGTTTCTCATGAAGAGAGACAGACAATAAACAAAATAGATAAAGTGAAAGTTTGATGTGAGAAGTGCTACAGAGAAAAAGAAAGCAGGCAGAGTGATGGGGATGTGGGACGTCCATTTGGGATGTGGTGGTTTTAAATAAAAGGCCAGCAGAAGAGGCCTCGCCAAGGAAGTGACATAATTTAAGCAGAGACCTGAAGGAGGTGAGGGAGGGGCCATGTAGGTATCTGGGAAAGAGTGATCCAGGCAGAGGGAACAGCATATGTGTGAGGCCCTGAGATGAGGCTTTGCTTGGTGGTTAGAGGGACAGTGAGGAGGCCAGTGTGGAGTGAGTGAGGGGAGGAGGGGAAAGAGATGAGGGCAGGGAGATTGTGAACTGTAGGGAGTACTTTTATTCTAAGGAACATGGGAGTCATGTAGGGTTCTAAGGAAAGGAGGGACATTACCTGACTCAGGTATTCATAGGCTCTCCTTGGCTACTGTGGAAGGAACAGACTGGGGGCGGTTAGGGCCAGAGCTGGGAGACAAGGGCAGTGGTCCATGGTCTAGGTGGGTGGGTGGGTGACATCGGTGGCTCTAAGATGTGGGCCCTAGAGGAATGGGAAATGGTTGGATTCTGGATATAATTTGAAGACTGAGCTGATAGGATTTGCTGCTAGGTTGACATGGAGGGGGTAAGAGAAAGAGTTGGAGAGGACTCCCAGATTTGGGCCTATCACCCGGAAGGACAAAGCCAACAGATAGGTTGGGGCAGGTTGGGGAGCCAATAGGGAGCTGGTTTGGGGGGAATGCTCTGTTCAAGGTGCCACATGAAGATCTCGAGGAGGCAGGTGGCTCTCCCAGTCTAGAATCTGGAGAGGGATCCCGGCTGGACTTCTAAATTCACCATATGATTGAATTATGACTGGGAGCTCCGAAGGAGTATTGGAGAAGGCAGTGAATTGGGGCAGAGAAGTCGCTGGCAGAATCATAAAACAAGACTGACAGGAGGAGGCTGTGGTCTGGGGACTGGCTGGTACATTAATGAATGAGTAAAGCCATGGACACATGGGGTCATTTCAGAGGGCAGAGTTTGGGAAGAAGGAGGCAAGGTGCGATCAAAGAATCTGGAGGAATTCTCAAATCTTATTTAGCCTAATTCCTGGCAGGAAGAGTCGGGCTAATAATGTTTGAGTAAAAACCACTAACATTTTATTGAGCACCTATTATGTAATCAACATTCTAAAACCGTTATTTCATCCCCCTAAGTCAATGAGGTAGGCACTCACGTCTCCACTTCAAGGAAAGAATGAAGGCAGGGCACACTAATGGGGGCCTTTCAGGCAGTGGAGGGAGGAAAGTAGAGCTGGTGGGAAGGACCGCCTGTTCAAAGAAGCTGGAAGAATCCTTCACCCTTAGCCCAGTGCCTGGCCCACTGGAGGCGCTCCAAGCCCCAGTGCCAGACGCGAAGGCGGGCGCGCAGGAGGCGGGAACGGGTCAAAATCGGACAGGTGGAGTCCACACGCGGCTTATGCAGACCCAGACTGCTGCCTGCGTGCCCTGTCGGGGTTTGTGTCCCTGTCCTTGGGGAATCCTGGGCCTGAGGGCCTCAGGCTAGACTCTCCTCCTCCTCGCCAATGGGGCTGGGCAGCCAGGGTGGAGCCGGGCCCCGGGGCGCGGGCATAGGCACAGTGGTGAAGGGCTCGGCGGCGGGCCCCGGGACGGGCAGCTCGGGGCCGGCGGGGAGCTCCGGCTCTGGCTCCCGCAGGCCGGAGTCGAGCAGCGGGTCCCCGCAACCGCACTCCGGGGCCGCGCCGTCGGGGGCGCCTGCGCACGTGCAGCTGGCGGCTGTGGACGTCTCAGACACGCAGCTGTTCTTGCGGCGCATTAAGGACAGGCGCCGGCCCAGCAGGCCTCCCGCGCCCATGCCTGCGCCTACCGGCAGGAGGCGCTGCAAAAAGTCGCCGTGCGCCTCGCCCAGCGGCCCGTCCACGCCGTCCAGCCGCTGGAACTGCATGTCCTCTTTGGCCAGCCTGTCGGACGGACAGTGGTTCAGCGTTGCGACCTCGCTCCTCTCCTTGACTGACAGAGCGGGGACCGAGACACGCTGCTTCTCCTGGTTCCATCCATCCCTTTGTCTCACTTATCCCCAAAGACCTCGGTCCTTCTCCTGAGAGCCTGCTTTTATCCTCTGGCTTCGGCTAAGCTCAAATTTAGCTCTTCAAGCCTCAGTCGGGACTGCAGCATCTCTGGCGCTGCCTCTGGCCGCGCGTCCAGTCCTCATCGGCCTTAGCCCTTGGGTCGGCCCCCAGTTAGTGGCCGGGTCCCAGACCTTGACCCGGATCCCTGCCCCCTACCCCCATTCTAGTCCTCACAGACTTGAGGTCTTAGCCCTGAGTCTCCAAATCGGCCCTGTCCTGGTAGCCCAGAGCCCCTCCAATCGGATCATCCCCCGCAGGGCCAGAAGCGCCTCCTCCGGGAGGCCCCACCCATCCCGCTGGCTCACGTGATATCGAAGGTGGAGCCCTGGAAGGAGGGCTGCTGCCGCAGGAACGCGGTGGCTGCGGTGTAGGGGGCGCGAGCCTCGGTTGCGTCCCAGTACAGATCCTTCTCCAGCATGGCCAGGTCGTCATACATCTCGTCCACGGCCAGCATTGACACCTGCGGGCGTGCACGGGGTGGACCCCTCAGGATGGGCTAGGCGTATGGTGACCAAAGAAAGAAGGATGATGGTTCAGGGTCCAGGCCCAGGCAAGTCTTCGAGGGGTGGGGCCAAGGCTGGTTTGGGAGCCCGGGATGGTCTCACCCGAGTCTCACCTGGAAGTTGCGGTCGATCAGAAAGTTGGTTTCAAAGTCATCGTCGTCCTCTCCGAAGGGATTGATGAGCTGCTCGGCTACCTGAAGGGGAAGGGGATAGTTAGGTAGAGCCCTGAGAACCCGTGCCTATCCGACCCCGAGAGTCCCTACCTCTGAGCTCCACCTACCTTGAGCCAGCCCGCATAGAAGAAGAACTGCAGCAGGGTGAAGATGGGCACGCACAGGTCCAGGTTGTGGCCTTCGTAGCCCTGAGCTGGGTCCAGGAACTGGCGACCGATGAGGCAGGCCAGGAAGTAGCTGTACACAGCGATGGTGACCACCTGGGGGCAGGGTGGGTCACCAGGTCAGGGTTCTCCCGGTCTCAGGAGGTCTTGGAGAGACCAGGACTAGGATGGGGCATCACGGATATGGGGTCTCAGCTGGCCCTCAGTCTTCCCTTGAGACCAGTGCGTCAGAGCGTCCGATGCCGGATTTAAACAGAGGCACGGCAGGGTTACCTGGGTATAGACAAGGGGTACGCTGATCCAGTCGTAGTGAAAGAGCATTCCGCACTTGCCCCGAAACACGGTCAGCTCCTGGGTGCAGATACACGTCATGAGAAGGCCTGAATTGTGAGTGCACACATGGGGATTAGGTGTGGGTACTTGGGATGGAGGTGAGTGGTTACCTGGTGGGATGTGGGCGTGTGCTTCTGGGTCTCCAGGGAGAGTATTTAGTGGTGAGTGTACATCTGGGGAAGGGGGCACTATGCGCCGGGGAGTCGGCCCCCTAGAGATAAGTGTGCACCTGGGGGCTGCTTGGTAAGGGTGTTGGGAATCTGCCTCGGGGGAGGCGCGTGGCAGGCCGCCATCTGACACAATTCCGGGGAGGTATCATTTCCCTGGAATTTTGTATGAATGACCTCCTGGCGGGCCCACCTCGAGCAGCAGCTTAAGGGCGCTGTTGTCGCGGATGCGGCCCTCACGCCGGGCCTGCGCAGCCAGGTTGGAGAACCAGACGCAGGGCACCCAGTACTTGTTGTAGGACGAGTTCAGGTTCTCGAACTTCTTACGCTCCTCGCGGGTCATAAATCCTGGAGGGGCGAGGTGTGGGGGAGGGGGTTACTCGCCCCGCCCCCCCGTTCTCAGCCCCGCCCCCCGCCCCGCTTCAGGCAGGAGCCTCACCCGCCTCCACTACGTGGTCTATGGTGGGGAAGCGCTTGAAGACCGCGGTGCTGACGGAGCGCAGGATAAGCACAGCCGAGAGCCCGGCGTAGCGCATGAGCGTACGCCGGTAGAGGCGGCCCCGCTCGTCGCGTCCGTGCACCGTGCCTGCCACCACGCACATGAGCGCGTCCGGCAGCGGCATGCAGAGGTACTGGTTCCACCAGCGATGCACCACCAGCGTCACATAGAAACCTGCGGGACAGCCGGGAATAGGGGGGCTAAGTGGGGATGCCAGGGCCAGGTCGTGGCAAGAGGGATGATATAGGCTCTGCATCAGAGACGCCAGGGGAGGCTTATCACCCACCCACCTCGCGGGGCCGCCTGGGCTGGGAATTTGGGGGTCACCCTGGCTATCTGATTGTCACCTGGGATGTGGGATTGGGATGTCAGGATGGAGGTGGAGACACAGGGCCTATGTTCGGGGCACATAGGCAGGTTGTCACCCTGGCCACAAGGAATCACTCGGTTGGGAGCGTGGGGACCTGAAACAGGAGGCTGGGGTCACATGAAGTCACTGACTTGTCAGAGAAATGTCCTCCGGGCGGGACTTGAGAGGATGGAGTCTTAGGGGGTCACTGGAGGGGTCCCTGGGACCCAGGACATGTGGGGAGCCACTAGGAGTCTCATGCAGACACAGGTGGGAGACCCTGAGATGACCAGGGATTAAGCCTATGGGTGACACGGAGCTCTCGTGGCTTACTGTAACCAGGTGACATCCAAGGTCTCTGGAAATTGGGGCCACACCTGGCATGAAGGATGTAGAAATAAGGGTCTGTTGGGGTTGGATTTGAGGGGGGTCTCCTGAGGAATGGGGTCTCCAAAAGGCCTGGGAATGGGTTTCTTAGTATTAGGGGAATGGGGAACTAAGGAGCGAACGCACCCAGCACGAAAGAGACCGGGATGAGACTGGCATACTGGTCACAGTAAATGACGAGCTTCTCGAAGTAGCGCTTCTGCCCTTCGGTCAGCACGAAGCTGCGAGGGAGGGGGCAGGGGGTCACAGGAGAGCCTCCCTCCTGGACACACCCAAGGTCCCTTCCCTAGTCCCCCCCCCTCCCCCCGCGTCCCCCACCCCAGGGCCGCCTCACCGATAGGCGGCACTCAGCGCCATGTAGAGCCCCAGGAAACAGACCAACTCGCGCCACAGAAGTTTGTAGATGCTCCCGCGCCACAGCAACAGCAGCTGCGAGAAGCCGCCGAAGCGCGCATTGGCCACGCGGGCTGTGTAGGTGACGGTCATCGCAGCGCCGGGCCGGCTGCGCCGAAGGAGAAGGGGCTGAACCGGACCCCAGCCTGTGGGCGGAGGAAAGGGTCCCCCGGGCTGCGGGCAGGGGCGGAGAGGTGCGGGCCGACTCAGCTTGGCGTCCCCAGCCCAGGTTCCGGTCTCCTCCCAGGCCCGCTCAGTCCCGCCCTAGCCCCCAGTCCTTCCCAAGCCCCCTCTGGCAGGCCTCCCTCTTCCCAGGACTCCTGGTCCCAGCTCCATAAGTCTACCTTCCCTGGCCCTCTCCCTCCATCCTCCATCCCCAAGACCCTTGGGTCCACCAATCAGCCCCAGTAGCCCTCCTTACCTGGGCTCCTATCTACAGCCTTCCCCACTCCCTGAGTCCCCAGCGCCTGTTTCTAGAGTCTTAGGACTCCAGCTCTTCCCCAGCCTCGATCCCCTTCTTCAGGTCCCATCTCTGCCCGTCCTCCACCCCACTCCTACAGCTCCCATTCTCAGCCCATCCTCCACCCCTGCACTCCCTTCTTTGAAGCCCTTGGAAGCCCAATCCCCAAGCTTCCAGTTCCCCCAGGCCCTGTACCCCAGGCCCTCTCCCCTGGCTGGTCTCTCCCCTACACAGTTCCCCAAGCCTACCCACCTCCCCACTTAATGGCCCTGGCTCTGCCCCTTCCCCCTTCTCCTGGACCCACCTTGACCTTTCATCTGTCCAATCCCCTCCAGCCTTCAGAGCCCTCAGCTCCCCACCCTGAGGAGTTTGATGGATTCCTGCCTGAGGACCCATCTGTCCTCAGGATCCTCTGTTCCCCCAGGCCTGGGCCCTTCTCACCTGGTGGAGGGTGCAGAGACAAACGGGGCCAGGGACAGAATGGGCGGGTGAATTCAGCTTTAGGTGGGGCTGAGGCCAGACCCCAGGGGGAGGGGGCTGGGGAGTGGGCGTGGGCAGCCCCTCCCTGGCCCGCCCCCACCTTGGCTGCAGCCTCAGAAGTTTGTTTGGAGAAGTCTTGCCAGTTTGTTACCTGGGGCAGGGGGAGCAATCCACCCTGTCCTCCCTTGCTCCTCCCTGTCTCTCTCCCAGTTAGTCACTGGCAGGTCCAAGGGATCTTGGACCTAAGCTGGGGGAGGGGGCAGTGACTGTCTCCTTCCCAGTTCCAGAGACACACACACACTGTTCAGTGAGGCTGTGTCACTCCACACCGTCACAAGGATGCACAAAGAAACACACACCATAGACCCAGACACAAATTTAACTTCTTTTAACACAGCCTCCCACAACCACGGTAACCCAGAGCGCAGTGTACACTGTCACAGACTTAAAAAGTCACAGAAGACACGTGTAGCTCTACCCACCCCCAACATTCAATATAGGCAGATGGACCCTAACCCACCAGGCTCTCGGCTCTCAGGTATCCATCCATATGGTAGCACATGGGCAGGGACCTGGGACCCTGCATTCCCTCACGATGGCACCATGTAACAAAGACACATGCAACATCACACAACCGCAAAGCACAGACCCCACAATGCCTTCACACAGACAACCGCACGCTCTCACACACGAGGGACCATGCATTTATTCCCGATTTCTCCTGCACAAAGACTGACCTGTGGTCACACACCAGATGCATGCACACCTGCCCTCAAAACAGTGGCACATGGTCCTGGGGTCAGAGCAGGGCCCTAAACACACTCATACAAAAGAGACCCCTCCCCTACAGTCCCATAGAGCCTTCTAACTAGATGGGCTCATGCCCATACCCCCCCATAAAATTCACCCGCATTTACACATCAATACATAAGACACTCTCTCCCCAGTGCTCCCTCAACCATACACACACCTCAGGTCTCACTCTCAGTATTGCCATGAACACACAAGCTTGGGGACACACCTTGTCCCCAAATTTGGCATGGATGTAGACAGATGCTCCCCCTTCACAGACACACCTACAAAGGGGGCACCCCCAGCCTGACACAAATAGCCCCCTCATCCCCAACATCAGACTCATAACCCAGTGTGGAAGGTGCGGAGGCTCAGAGTTCCAACCCTAAGAGGGGCACCCTTAAAGCCCCTTGTGTTCACCGTTCGCACTAGGAGGCCCATTGCAGCCCCGCCTTGCAGCCCTGCCAGCCAGGACACTGTGTTCCCGGCCTGGCAGATGTCTGCCCTGCCCCGGGTAATTAGGAACTGGCCTGGGCTGGCCACCCTCAGACCCAAATCTCCACTGTCCAGCTGCCGGACAGCCCATAAAAGGGGGAGAGGGAGTGGCGCGGCTAGCTTCAGGGCTGGGGGAGGGCACGGGCTTCAAGGAGATGCTCTCGGTTCCTGAGCAGAGGCCCCCACTTCCTAGGACACGTCCGTACATGCACTACAGCTCGCCCCTACCCTGTGCTCAGCCACCCGCCCCCAACTCACATGTGTCCCCACACGCCTCTGAGTGCTGGCCCCCCGCCGGCCCCGGGGCAGGTTGCCCGAGCTAGCTCACATGCTTAATAATTGTTACAGTGAAGAGTAACAAACCCTCCTTGGCGGCTACGTGACTGGGGCTGTTGTAAAGGCTCTGCTTATTTCATCTCATTGAGTCCTTACAAGCGGACCTAAGAAATGGGTGCTTTTGTTATTCCCGCTATCCAGGTAGGGAAACTGAGGCTCGGATGACACACGGCTTGTGGCACAGCTGGTTTTTGAACCCAGGCAGTCTGGCTCAGAACCTGGGGTCTGTCACAGGTTGCACCATGTGTTTGTTTACAAGGGCCACCCCAACCTGTCCACATCCAGTGGAATAGTGGGGGGTGGCACGTCTAGGCTTGGGGCTGGGTTCCCCTTACACGCACACCCTGTCACACCCGTGTGCAGCCCGAACACCACTTCTTGACTCATGCATGTCCTCGGGCATCCTCATTCTGTCCCCTCGAGCCAGCACTGGCTTGGAAATTGCAAATGCTCAACGTCACTGCCCCGGTCTTGGGTCTCTCAAGTGGGGATGACACTGGCTGTCCAGGCAGTGGCAGAGGGAGGAGTGAAGGGATATGGGAGGCCACTAAGTGCCTTCCAAGCTGGTGTGCTAAACCCGTCCAGGGTCCGGTGAATTTTCCCATGATTCTGAACGACCACACTTTATGTTTCCACTTTAGGGATAAAGGGAGTGGAGCTCTAACTGCAGGAAGCATGCTGCCTATCACTCAGCGAGGCCGCTCTGGAGGCAGACAGGACTTCAGGGGCCCACCTGACCCGACTCCTCTGCCATCCTGCCTCCTAATTAGCCCCCCTGTTGCAGCCCTGTGCTGGGAAGGGCTGATGCCATCCCATGGGAACAGGAATTGGGGGGTGGAGACTGTTAATCCTCAGTCTGGCAGGCCCAACCTCTGCCCAGGGCGCCCACTAATTCCCAAACCAAACAGCAGGCAGCGCTGGGCCCGCTGCCGGCCTAATCCGTTCCCCACCAGCCTAGGGATGGCCAAGGGACCTCCCAGTTCCCACGCTCTGAACCTCAAAGGAAGTGGGCAGATGCTCCCCTTCTACTACAGGTTTTATAGCCCCAGCAGGGACACCGCTACCAGAGTTAGAAAAGCACACCCCCTTACTGAAGATACCCTCCTTCCAAAATTACCATAATAAACATACATCTCTATTAGATCTCTGGTGTGACTTGGTCCCTCTAGATGTGCCATCTTTGTGCAGTGTACAACCTGTGCAACTGTACATAAAGGTGCTGACCCCTAACTCCTCTACATCAACATCCATGGTGGTTTAAGATCATTTTATTGAGGGGCGAGAGGCAGGGAGAGGTGGGGGGCAGCTACAGCCCCCTCAGCCCCACCAGGGGGAACAGACCTCCTCCCCGCCCCCTGCCCCCCAAGTGGCTCCCCCTATACTATGGGGGGGGACTTTGTGCAAACTCTGCCCCCCCGAGGGGGTGGAGGGGGGGTGTGAAATGGTAGCAACTGGGGCTGGCAGCAGTGCTACTGGGCACTGGGGGGCTTGTAGGGCTCCAAGAGGAGGGCAGAGAAGGTGTTGACCTTGTCCGCCCCCCGCACCTCGTGGGGCAGCAGCGGCAGCTTCACAATGTGGAAGTCTTCGTACAGGTCCTCCATCTGTGGCCAGGGCACAGGGCAGATGGTGGCAATCAGGGGGTTGCAGGGCAGGGACAGAATGTGGGTCAATGGGAAGGGTCAGGCTGGGGATCTCCCAGGATCAGGGGAGAATGTGGGGCAGGGGCTTCATATGCTGATAGGTGGGAGTGAGACCAGTGAGGTCAGAGATCACTGGGCTGGACCTCCCCCTCCCTGGGGTCAGAGGTACCCAGGCCAGGCCAGCTACTGTCTTCAAGAGCCAGAATTAGGGTTAGGATTAGGAGCAGGAGGCTGGGGCAGAGGATTAGAAGACAGAATGGAGTAAAAGGTCAGAGGATACAGTAATTGATCCGTGGGGCCTTGGTTGGGCTGGGCCAGGCCCCAACTTCCAGGATCAAAGGTGTGAGGGCTGGGCAGGCAGTTGGGCATGCACACCTGGTCCAGGTACTTGGCCTGAATCTTGTGGCGGGCCTCACACATCTTGCAGGGCTTCTCAGGGTCAGGGAAGACGAGCTGGTTGACGATGATGTTGTGGGTATCAATCTTGCATTTGGCTAGCTCTTGAATCAGCCGCTCCGTCTCATACAGGGACAGGAACTCAGCAATGCACACGCAGATGAACGTTGTCTGCTCCTGCAAGGCGTGAGAGAGGACAGCGAGGGGCAAGTTCTGGCCCTGTCCCCATCCCAAGCCTCTCACCACCCGCCCGTACCATGACTCACAGGGTCCTTGAACTGTTCGCTGACGGAGCGGATGACGGGCAGCGTCTCCTCCAACTTGGACGCCAGTTGGTCTGCGTTCATGTCCCCTAGGCCCAGCATGTTGCACATCTGTGGGGAGGACGTGGGAGGCTCACAGCTTACCTGGGGTGCCTTACAGCACCCGGGTTGGGGACTGACACCTCCTGGGGTTAAAGGTCCTCAAGCAGACCACAGGGGTCAAGCCAGCTCGGCCATTTCTGGGGGATTGTGGCCAGGGGGCTTGACTTCCTGGAGCCTCAGTTTCCCCACATGTAGACCTTACCTCCAACAGCTGTTGTACTGACCACACACCACCAGGGAGAGGGTGGCGGTGGTGGTGTGCCTAAATGTGGGGGCAGTGGGCTTGTCATGTTGTCATGCTAAGAACCACCCATGGGACACCCGTATGGCCTCCATTTGACAGACAAGGAAGGTGAGACCCAGAGAAGTGAAGTGACTTGCTTGAGGTCCCAGAGTCCTGTCACACCAGACTGTAAAGCATTTGAGCCCAGGCCGCCTGGCTCTGGAATACGTGTTTTCAAGCTCTGTCTGGAGCACTCCGTGGGTGGGGGCAAGACACGAGCCCTATGGAGTAGGCGGACAGTCCCCCCCACCCCCATGGTGGAGAACCACGGACTGAGAGGGCATGTGTGAGGAAGGCCTTTGTCAGTGCGTGTCTGCACACTCTGACACAGGGGGTGCCCGGACGCCCTGGGGCCCTGCCTGCCTGGGAGATGAAGGGGCTGATCTGGTTCTTGATCTGCATGAGGCGGCCTAGGCCCCGCTCCACGATGGTGGGGAAGTTGAGCAGCCTCAGTGTGTGGCCTGTGGGCGCCGTGTCAAACACCACCACCGAGAAGTTCATGCCCTTCACCAGCCTGCAGGGGAGAGGAGGATCAGGCCTGTTTGCCCCCTTCCACCCCAGCCTTACACAGCACCCTCCCCTGCTGGCAGGGCCTGACCTCATGACCTCTGCGTAGCTCATGGCCTCGTCAATGCCGGGGAAGGCACTCATGGCCTCCTGCATCATCTTCTTGCCCATGCTGAGCATGTTGTCCTCCTCGAAGAACTCGTCAGGCAATTCGGCCACGCCAAGGCTGGGGTCAATCTCCTGAGGGCCGAGGGGTCAAGACTCGGGTGCTGCTGCCGCCGGACCTTCCCACCCAGGCACCAGGCGAAAGAGCCCATGAAGGGCCCTGAATACCAACCTTCATCAGTTCATGGCTGGGGATACCCCTGAGGCACTTCAGGTCTCGTGTGGTCACACAAGTGGTCAAACCATTTCACAAGCAGATGGAAAATTGTAAACTGTGATCAGTGCCCCAGAGGGAAGTCAGAGCCCATGGCTGGGCCCTTGCATTGGCCGTTCCCCAAATGGGGCCCCGACCTCATCCAGATCATTTCTCTAACAGGAGCCCTCCCTGACCATCCCATCTAACAATGTCGCCCCAACTCCCCCTGCCCTGCCTTCATTTCTCCTTAACCCCGAGCCCCAGCTCACATGGTTTACTCAGCACGTTCATCACCTTTATCAGCTGTCAGCACTGCGAAGCCCACAATGGGTCCTCAACATGTATGTAGAATCCATGAAGGGATGATTGTCCCCGGGCTGTCTGGTCTGCTCTGGACTCAGTGCCTCTCTCTCCATCCTCCTCCCATGTCACCTCTTGGTGACTTCACAGGTCCCATGGTGAAGCCCCCAACTCGCTGGCCTCAGAGGTCATTTCCCTGCAGGGAGCATGCCCACCCATCACCCCTGACAGTCACACCCTTGATGGGTTATTGCCAGTAACTGGGCCACCTCCAAGCTCCCACACCTCACTCTCTGACCTGGGCCTCCTTGCCTCCTACCTCTTTGGGCCATCTTGTCCCCATACCCCTGCCCCATTGTTCACTGTCAGTGTCCCTCGTGGCCGGCACCCTTATCCAGCCTGGGCTCCATAGGGTGCCTCTGCAGACACTCCCTTTTCCCCGTGGCTGGCAACATCCCCACTCTGGTTATTCCCAGCTCTCTGGTATGGCTGCACCGAGGTGAACAGTCGGGGAACGCACTTGATGAATAATTCCCACGTTGCTCCCCATTCCTGAACACAACTCTCCAACAGGCACTCAAGCCAGACACACCCTCGGGAGTTTCTTCTTTCTCCTCAAACCCCATCCATCCCATTCACCCCTTGTTCTCTGCTGAGACCAGTGCTGTGCCCGATTAGAAAAAGAAGCCACTGGCTGCCAACACCCTCATCTCCTCCCAGGAAATGTCCCCATGCCCACCCCACCCCCCTGCCCCTCCCTGCCCTGCTTCCATGTCCTGGGTCTGTGAGCTGAATGGAACTCGCACCCACCTACCTGCCTGAGGACTGTCCTCTGCCAGCATCCTTGCTCCCTCCCACAGCATCACTTGTCCCTCCCTGTTGGAGCGTTTACATCAGCAAACAAACATACTCTGGCATCTCCTTCCCCGCCCCCCCCCCCGCCAAAAGCCTCCTTAACACCACCCACCCTCAGCTCCCTCCAGCAATGGCCCTATTTCTCAGCCACCATGATGGCGATCACTGTCCCCACTCCTCAGCTCACCCACTCTGTGCAGGCTTTTGCCCCCATCCCCCATTCCCAGAGTGGTCTCTCTAGATCTGATGTGCCTGCTGAAGCCCACTATTTCTTCCCACCGAGTCCCTCTGTCCTGAGCTCAGGAGCTCACGATGCCTGGCTTCCTCCCACTTCACCTGTGGCTCCTTCTTGGCCTCCTTCACTGGTCCCCGTACCCCTCCCCCCAGCTGGACCCTAAATGTTGATGTGACCTCAGTTTGTTTCTGGGCTTCTCCGTTCTCTCTCATTCTCCTCCACTTGCGCAGCTTTAAATACCATCCTTGAGACAATGAATGACTCCCAAATCAACCCCAACCTCTTCCAAGCTCACATATCTCACATAACTAAGCCACTGTCCTGGCATCTCCACTTGGATGCCCAGTGGGCACCCTGGATTCACCGGGACCAAAATGGAATTCCTTGTTTGTCCCTTCGAAACCTGCTTCTCTCCTAGTCGCCCCCATCCCGGCTGTCGAGGGAGCCAACTAAGAGACGTACTTAGTTCACTTCTTTCCCTTGCCCATTACAACCAAACATTTGTGTTGCTTTAATTCCAAAATACATTCCAAATGTGACCACTTCTCCCAACATTCTGGCCCCACCCGAGTTTCTCCGCCCGGCAGTCATAGGGAACTTTTTGAAAAATGAATTTGGCCATGACACTGCCCTGCTTAAAATGAACAGCTTCCTATTAAACTTGGAATCAAACATAACTGCTCCCAGGGGCCTGTAAGGTCCTATACCACGTAGCTGTGATTGACCTATGACATCTCCTTCCTCCCCTTGTTTGCTAAACTCTGGTCACTCTGGCCTCCTTTCTGCTCCGCAAACATTCCTCATTCGTTCTCCTGTGGGTACGTTGAGGGATGATGCAGAATAGGCAGGGCATGGTAGCTGATGGTGGGTGTTCACAGAGAGGGCCTGAACGGCCTTTGCCAGAGTGGGGAGCTGAGCCCACCTCCACTCACCATGGCGAAGAGGTTGTCATAGCCTTTGACCTTGGTGGGCACCTTGGAGAACTTCTGGTCAAATGCATCGGAGATGTTGTGGGCTGGGTCGGTGGAGATGATCAGAACACTCTCCCGCCCCTTGGACAGCTGGACCGCTAGGCTGCAGCTGGGCAAGGGAAAGGTCAAAAGGCAGGGAGTGAGGGGTCAGGCTCTGCTACCTAGGACTGCAAGGGGTTATATAGGGCCCAGGAGCAGGGGACCTGGATTAACAGGGGCCTTGAGCCAGAATATGGGTAACTGTGGAATCAAGACTTAATCCCTATATAGGGACCTTCTCAGACTTCACCTACTGACCCCTCTGGGTGACTACAGTGGTAAGGTTCAGCTGTCCGGGCCGGTCTGGCCTGATGCCTGCTGCTTCTTTGTTGGCACAGAGTGGCACGGTCCAGCTGTCCAGCCAGCCTAGCTTGACCTTGTGCCCCCTCCCTAAACGCTAAGCTAAGGGGTCCCTTGCATCGCCCGCTAAATTCAGGATGGTTCAGTCCACTTGTTCAGGGTAATTTGCCCCAGGGACCCCTCCCCCTCCTCCCAGCCGACTGGTATGGTCTAATCACGTGCCTCCCCTCCCGCCTACCACCTCTACCCCCACGTGGCCAGAGAATGGCAAGGTTCACCAGACTAGGATAGCTTGCCCCTCCCCCTACTCCGAGCTCACTCTGGTACCGTCCAGCAGATTGGGACACCTAAGTGCTCCCCTGCGTCCCGTGCGCTGGGTTCAATGTGGTTCTACCCTTGAACCCCAACGGGGGCGGTCCAAAACAGAGGGTTCCAGGCCTGCATTCAGGCAATATCTTCCATTTGCCCCAGGTCACTTCTGGGAGTACGATCCGGAAGACCCCGGCCCAGCCCCCTTTCTCGGCTTGGGGTGGAAGAGCCAGTCCCGAACCTCCCCTTCACCCAGTGGTACATCCCACCCGTCTTCCCGGCCCCCGCCGCAGCTTCCTTACCTGCAGGTGGTCTTGCCAACGCCACCCTTGCCCCCGACGAAGATCCACTTAAGGCTGCGCTGCTCGATGATGTTGCTAAGCGTGGGCTCCAGCGGCTCCACATCAGGCGCATCCTCGAACTCCTCTGCCTCAACCCCCCACCCGGCCACCCCTGCCGCCATCTTGGAACCGGCTCACGTGATCAAGCGGAGCGCACCACGAAAAGAACCTACAGGGGAAATTGCCTAGCACATACCCATCAAGTCTAGGAGCCTGAATTAATTTCCTCATGGCCTGATTTTTAGGAGATAATAAAAACTATATTTCCAATGTCTTTCGATTCCAGGGTTCACTTAGTCGCCCTCTTGTCCAAGTTTTTTCAAAGACTCCCCCTGCCGAATTAACATATTGGTACTTTTGACGACTCCCCTTCTCTGATTGGTTCCCAAGTCTCTCAGCTCTCCTTTCATTGGCTACATTTTTTCTCACTTTCACCAATCATTCTCACCTCCCCGTAGCCGCCAACCTCTCCTTAGCAACCAGCCAAACACCAAGTCCATGCCCTTTCCATGAAGTTAGATCCGAGGTCCGCCCTGGCCTGACTCCATAGGTTCAACTTCCTGTCGATCATTTGTCCTTATTCTCCAAAATGGGTCCCAACATCGCCTCAGGTCCGTCTCCTCTGCTATCCAATTGGCTGTGAGCCACCTGGCTCTTGACGCAAACCAATCAGAGACGAACCGATTAGTTGGCTGAAGACAGGTCCCTGGACTGCAAGTGGATTAGAGGGAGAACAAGTCCGGTAGTGGGCAAGATCCGCCGATCTTCGTCCAGTGCGCCCTGAGCCCCATGCTGGGCAGGCCAGGGCAGGGACCACACCTACAACTGTGCTCCTCGTCATAGAAGGGACTCTATTCCCGGAAACCTTCTTGCACTTTGCTCCCTGTTCGAGGGGAGACTCTAGCGAATTCCCTGTTTGAATCTCTGTCCTGGGCAGGAATATAAGATGAGTGCCAGGCCTTTGGCGAACACTCTTAACCTTAGACAGACTATAGCCTAAAAATACCCGCGACTTCATTTGAGTACTCCAGCCCATAACACCCTTATTCTCAGTGGGGACCCCAACTCCACGGAGCCAGCTGTATTCCCATTCCCAAATGAGAGCTCCATCCCAGAGACAGTACCCAACCAAACCAGAGATATCCCCATTTCTAGTCGGGAGGGTGTGTATGTGTGTGTTTAGGCTAGATATCTGCCCTCTGGACCGAGTTCGGGACCTCGGTTTCTTTTTTTTTTTGGGGGGGGACCTCGGTTTCGAGGTGTCAGTTGAACACACAGTCTCAGACGGGGTCCTTTCCCTCAGAGATTATCCCTGGTGCCAGAAGGGGATCCTAGCCCCGGAAAGGTAATATGCCCCCAGTTTCAAGTGGGAACCTCACTCCGGAGAGCCAGCTACAGCCGCAGTCCCAGACAATGGTTCCAGTCCCGGGGAAACCGCCCAAATCTAGAGGGATTATAAAAATCCGCGTGGCTGGCTGGGCGGGCCCGTGGCGCCAGGTCTTACCCCTTATTCGCCCCGCCCCTTATACTCCGCCCCTACTGCGGACGCTTGAGGGCCAGACCGCTCTTCCCGGCATGCATTGCCCGGGACGGGGCAAGTCGGGCGCCAAGCGCCGGGCCGGAGCCGCCTTCCCGGAGTCCTTTGCGCGGCACCTGGCGACAAAATGGCTGCCCGAGGGAGACGGGCGGAGCCTCCGGGCCGGGAGGCGCCGGGCCCCGCGGGCGGCGGCAGTGTCGGGAGCCGATGGGCTGAGTCGGGGCCCGGGACGTCGCCCGAGAGCGGGGACGAGGAAGCGTCGGGCGCGGGTTCTAGCCCGGTGTCGGGCGGTGTGAACTTGTTCGCCAACGACGGCAGCTTCCTGGAGCTGTTCAAGCGGAAGATGGAGGAGGAGCAGCGGCAGCGGCAGGAGGAGCCGCCCCCGGGCCCGCCGCGACCCGACCAGCCTGCCGCCGCCGCCGCCGCCGCGGGCCCTGGGGATCTGAAGAGGAAGGGCGGCCCGGGCCCCACGCTCAGCTTCGTAAGGAGCCGCGGGGGTGGGGGCGGGCGCCGGGGCCTGCCTTGGCAGAGGGAATCGGGGCCCGAGAAAGGGAATCGGGATCCAGGTCCACCCTCCGGCCCCGATGAGGGGGCCGTCCGGTCGCCCGCTGAGGATCCGGAACCTGGATTCTCGACGAGAGGTTTGGGGGCGGGGGTGGGGACCCCCGGAGACCGCCCGCGGGGACCGGTAGCCAGGCAATTGCATTCGAAACAGCGCTCTGGGGATGGGGAAATCAGGATACCGGGATTCCTATTTGAGTGGTACTTAAACTTGGATACTGGGACCATCTCCCACTATGGGGAAGAGGGGCAAATTCAAATCTGGAATCTGAGCTGTGTGGTTTAGAGACTCAGTGCTTAACTGTGTGACCTTAGGAAATTTGTTCTGTTTTCCCTGAGTCTCGTTTGTCCGGTGTCCATTTATTGAGCACCATACCTTATGCTGAGCATTGTGCTGGGTGCTGGATGTGCCGTGTTTAACATGACAAGATCGTTTTCCTGGAGTGTCTGGGCTGGCCTACCCTCAATTTTCCCATTTGCAAAAATGGTTACCATCGCATCTTGTGATGTGATGAGGGTTCTGTGAGGCCATCCCGGAGGTTAGTACAGGGTTTGTCTTAAACGAAGGGCTAAACCACCAGTGGTTTTTAGTTGGGAATGAACAATCTCCCCACCCCCTCCCCGCAAGCCCCCTCAATTTGGCAGTCTGGAGAAATTTTTGTTTGTCAGAATTGGGGGAGGGGTGCTGTTGACATCTCTGAGTAAAGACTAGAGATGCTGCTCAACGTCCTACAATGCACAGGATAGCTCCCCCCACCCCGCAAAAATGATCCAGCTCAAAATGTCACTAGTGTGAGGTCAAGAAACTCTAGGCTAAATAAATGGCAACTATATTGATGGTCAACTCTGAGCTTGCTTTGTTTCTGGTATTGAGATCAAGTCCCTGGAGGCCCCTGGCTGGCTCAGTCGGTAGAACACGCAACTCTTGATCTCAGGGTCTAGAGTTCAAGACCCACGTTGGGTGTACAGCCTATTTAAAAAAAAAAAAAGACATACTTAAAAGTTTCTTTAATAACCAAGAAAGAGAGAAAGAAAGAAAGAGGAAAAAAAGAAAAAGAAGTAGCTAATTCACAGCCCAGGTATTAATTTGTTCAGAGATCAAGTCCCTGTGGTGTGGAGGAAAGTGTTGACTTGAGAGTAACAGACTGGAGGTCAAGTCTTAACTCCAACAGTGTGATTTCGGGCAAGTGATTTAACCTCTCCAAGCCCCATTTTCTTCATTTGTTAAAAGTGAGTGGGGGTAGTCCCAGCAGCACGGGTTACTTGATGCTGGCTGAGGGATAGAGATGGGAGGATGTCTGTAAAGCCTGTTGCTGCCCGTGGACACAGAAAGTACTCAGTGGGAGAAGGTGGAGGACCAGGATGAGGTCTAGAGTGAGACTTCTTTTGGAGGAAGGGAGAGTGTCAGGATTCTAGGTTCCTGGCTTGGTGTAAGAACCAGAGGTGGAGGCCGAGTGACCCTTTGTGAGCAGGAGTAGCAGTAGTTGTCACTGCCTTTTTCATTTCTTCATCGAGGGGCACCTTAAAGAGGCCAGGTTAGGTGCAGCATCCTTTGTCGGGTGAGGATGCTGCTCTGTGACGTGGACCCATCTGACCCTGAATCCAGTTCCATTGCTTGCTGCCAACCAAGGGTAGGCCCTCTTCTTTCTCAAAGGTGTACCCTCATCTATAAAACGGGGTTGGTTGTAACCTTCCTCTTGGAGCAGCCGTGAAAGTGAAGGATGATACATCCAAAGTACTTGGCACAGAGCTTAGCATACAGTGAGTGCTCAGTAAAGGGAGCTGTTGCTGCCTGTGTGGTCCCTGCTAGGGGAGGGTGAGGACAGCCGGTCCCCACTGATGTGGAGGTTCTTCTTGCTTTTGGGGAGGGCAGCCCAGGGGCCCACGACTGCCAGGGCATCATGGGCCCAGGGCAGACGCTAAGAGTCGCGTGTGCTCCTCTCTGATTGCTGCGCAGGTCGGCCGGCTGGTGGAGCTGGGCGCGGCGTCGGGACGGGCCACCGGGCCGGGCTAGGAAGGTGTAGTGGGCCTCAGCGCCGCCAAGGCCGGGCCCGGCTCCTGTAACCGTTGCAGTCTTCTGTCCCTTCACCCAGGTGGGCAAGCGCAGAGGCGGAAACAAACTAGCCCTCAAGACGGGAATAGTAGCCAAGAAGCAGAAGACGGAGGATGAGGTGAGCAGGCTGGGTGAGGGGGCCCACCCGCGGTGCCTTTCCTTTCCAGCCTCAGTGCCTGGCTGCTGAGCCCTTTCCCTTCTGTCCAGCCCCCGGGGCCTTGGATGCGGGGGCTGGGTGGGGGAGGAGGGCTTTCAACAGTTTCCCCAGATAAATTGAGTCTGCACATCTTTACTTCAAACCCACGACCTTAAGGGTGACACGGGGTGGGTGTGTGTGTGTGGGGGGGTGTCAGCTGTCTCAGGACAGTCCTGACCCCAGTTCCTGGCCTCCTTGGTGTCCCCTTGCAACCCCTGTGTGCCCCCCCTCCCCCAACAGGTATTAACAAGTAAAGGTGACGCATGGGCCAAGTACATGGCAGAGGTGAAAAAGTACAAAGCCCATCAGTGTGGTGATGATGATAAAACTCGGCCCCTGGTGAAATGACCCCCTTCCCCCGCCTGCCTACGGCCTGGGACTCTCTGCGATGTACATAACTATTTAATGCAGCGGCAGCGGCGGCAGCCTTTACCCCCCCCAAGGACTTCTACACAGAAGGAAATCGAGATGCTTCCCGCAGCCGCGGACGATTCTCCAGGACTCTTTTTTACCTTGAGCACTTGCCTCCTGAGACTTATAGAACAGTGGTTTACTGTCCCCTCTCCTCCCACCTCCTTGCTCTCTCTGTCTTCCTCCCCCCACCCCCACCCCCTCTTAGCCATCACTTCTGGGAAGTAAAGAACTTGACTTAGTGCCGGAGCAGTGTGCTTGGTTTGCCTTCTTTGTTCTCCACCCTGAGCACTCCCCTCCCCCCATTGCCTGGTCCTTCACCTGGTCCTGGGTCTGGCATGGTGAGGGAGTTATTTGGGGGTGTGGGGAGGACAGGGGTGCATCCCCTCCTGTTGGCCTGGACTCTCCTCAGGACCCACTTCCCCCTGCCCCTGACAGAGCCCCAGTGTTGCTGCTCATGTTCAGTGTCCCATCACAGCCCCATTAGGCTGGGCCGGAGCTGTCAGTTTGTTCATTCAGCTGACACTTGATGAGAGCCTGCTGTGTGCCTCTGCTGTCCTGGGCCTCGGGGCCCTAACAGTGAGCAGAACAGACCATGGACACTCCCTGCCCTTCTGGAAAGAAACAGACAAAAAGGGGAAGCCGTTTTGGGAGGTGATTGGGAAAAAGTACAGGGGGAAGGTGTCTATTTCCCTTGACATCTGGTCTGAGTCCTTAGGGAGGTGAGGAAGCAGGTGGAGGGAACAGCCAGTGTAAAAACAGGTGGGAGAACATGGGGCCTTTGTGGGGAGCTTCGAGGTGGCCCACATGACTGGACCTGAAGAGTGGGGACGGTGTGTGGATTAAATACACAGCTTTGTATGCTAGGGTCAGGATTTGGGACCTCATTCTTGGTGAGAGGAAGCCTTGGTCCTGGCGGGGGGGGGGGGGGCAGTATGAGTTAAGGAGCAATAGGTTATGTGTTAACTATCTTAACAGGCCCCCTCTGGCTCCTGGGGCAGAACCTGGAGATGAGGCTGGGCCATGACTGGGGGAGGGGAGGTGGTGGAGTGTCGGCAGTCGAGGTGAGGAGGGCTGGGATCTGGATTCCTGTGGGGCTGCTTTGTCCTGCCGGCTACTTGCAGCCCCTCCAGTGAGGCTGGGTTGACCCCACCCTTATGTATATATGATCAGAAGGAGCACAAATAGCACAAACACTACCTTGCAGAACATGATTATTGACATGTTGGGACAGGGTGTCCTAAAGGAAGCCTGACTTCCCTAGTGCCCCTTTAGTGCTCCTTGTACTTCTGGGCCTTCTGGAAACTGCCTGGCTGCCTGTTCCCCACTGAGCCCACAAATGTCTTAAGAGGCCCTTGCCTCCCAAACCTCCCTTCTCAAACCTGCTAGACCTGGAGCAGCATCTGGGTCCCCCAGGCATGGGCCCACCTCCCAGGCCTTCCCATGCAGGAATGCCAAGCAGCTCGGCACCCCTGCCTGTCCCAGATTCAGACTCCCATCCCCCTCCGTCGGGAGGATCATGGTGGTCACCTGGTGCCTGGGACCTGTGTAGGAAGAGGGAGGAGGGCTGAGGTAGTATAGTATCCAACTGGCCTCAGACTGCCAGATCCAGCCTGTGGGGAATTGGGTGGGCATTCCAAATACTGAGCACCAAAACAGGCAAAACTTGTTCTGGTGGGACTAACATTCTAGTTGAGGAAACAAACAGGAAACGAAATAGAATACAGAACACATCAGACGGTTATACGTTCTATGGGGGGAAAAATATGAAAGGGGAACCAAGATCAGTGGGAGAGATGGCAATTTTAAGTTTGTCAGGGATGGCCTCCCTGAGAAGGTAACGTTTGTCCAAAGTTCTGAAAGCAGTAAAGATGATCCTTGGAGGTGTTTAAGGCCAAAGAAACGGGAAGTACAAAGACCCTGAGCTGAAAGCTGGCTTGGCTTTTCAAAAGAGAAAAGCACAAGCAGGCTTTGGAACCCAACTGCCCCTCTCATTTCTGGCTAACACACTGAGGCTTGTCTGACTTATTTTCCACATTGGCTCAAAGGTCTCTCCCTCCTACTTTGGGGATGGTGAGCTGGCCCAGGTGTAACTTTAGCCTTGGGGATGTAGTGTTGGGGGAGGGGACATAAGCAGCCAATGATGCCACCCTTACCTCCTTCCTCAAAGGCACCAGGAGCCGCTGGATCTTTAAAAAGAAACACAAGTGGGAGAAGTAGGTCGCCCCTGCAGCAGCTCAGCCTCTTTTCTGGAGTGTCAGGAGGCAGGAGGAGTTGATGGGAGTCCCAGCATCCCCCTCCACTGCATTCGCCAGTCTTGACCTGGGGAAAGTCTGAAAGGGGAGGAGAATCAAATTCAGGGTTTGGTGAGTCACACAGCCATGGCTTCAAACCATTCTGGTGCCTGTTAGTTGTGTGAACTTGGGTAAGTCACTTAGCCTTTCTGTGTTTCAAGTTCTTCGTGTCTAAAACGGGTAAGGACGGCTGGGTGGCTCATTTGGTTGTGTCTGTCTTCAGCTCAGGTCATGATCCCAGGGTCCTGGGATGGAGCCCCGCATTGGGCTCTCTGCTCAGTAGAGAGTCTGCTTCTGCTTCTCCCTCTCCCTCTTCCTCTGTGTGCGCGTGCGCGCTCTCTCTCTCCCTCCTTCTCAAATAAATAATAGGGGTAGAATACGGAGGCATCTCCACAGTCAAGTTCTAAAGTAAGGGCAATATTTAAGTCAGTGTTACCCCTGACATTATTTAAAACAGCTGTCATTGATTTCTCTGGGTGAAGCAATTGGCTTGGTTTGGGGGACGTGTTTGAGAAATGGTGACCTTTAATTAAACACAGGTGCCCTGTGAAGAGATGCTCAGATAGGGAGACTGTTGTAAACGGAGAGGACTTTGTCTTCCATCTCAGATTCATGGTTGGGCACCAACTCCTTGAATTTCTTTTTTGCACTGAGTGCTTCTAGTTGGGAGTAAGTTTGCTGTGTACAGGGCTGTTGTGAGAACTACATTTGGAAAATGCCTGACAGGGAGTAAAGTAGGTGCTTAAGAAATAGGGATATGAAGTGCCTGGCTGTCTCAGTCGGTTGATCTTAGGACCCTGAGTTCAAGCCTCACATTGGGCATGGAGCCTACTTTAAAAAAAAAAGAAAAAGTGAAAGAAATGGGGGAAAAGCCTGGATTCAGAACTCAAATCCACTAGCTGGGGGTAGGAAGAAAGACTTCCGTGATCGATCACACGAGGGCCAATACCGTGGACCACAAAAACAGCAGGGGTCACTTTATTCTGCCTGACTCTCCTCTCCCCTGAGGCTTGCTTGGGATCACTGGAAACTTGACATATTAATAGGAGAGGGTGAGCATTAAATTCTCTCACGCATCTCCAGCTCTCTTCCCATCTGATCCTTATCTGGGGCAACTCCCAACCCTGAGCAGAAAACTCCTACTGTTAGCACACCTCCCGAAACTTCCAGTCCCAGTCCCTCAATATCACTCTTCTTTCCGCTCAAAGCCCACCTCCGGGGGGGGGGGGGTCTCCTGACCATCGGGTTTTGAGTCACAGCCAGAATCCTTAAGCGCGGCTACGCGGGCGCGCGGTGAGACGGGATTTGTAGTTCTCGCGCCTCAGGGTATGCGAGGGAAGGCCATTGCGCATGCGCAGGCGGCAGCTTTCTGCACGTGTCACTCCAGCCGGGTTTCGGTCCCGCAAAGGAGGAAAAACCCGATTGCTCTTTTAGGGAGTCTCGGAGTGGCGTTAAGCACTAGCCGACCCTTTTCAAGTCTGGAAGGCCCCAGTGCTGGCTGTCAGGAGAGGTCTTAGGTACCTGTTTTTCATGAATGAACGGAGGGGGACTGACTTTGCTAACGGGAAGTCGGCTGAGAAACCTGTTCCCTTCCTCCAGGCTGGAGCAAAAATTAACCTACCACTCCTGGAGCCAAAAAGTCCCTCAAGACAGGGCTGGGTTGTCCTTGGGGATTAGAGGCCTAGTTGATTAAATTCAGTAAATATTGGCTTAGGGCGTGGCTGAATACAGTGGCAGGACGGCCTTGAGCCTCTCCCGGTAAAAAACAAGTTTTTTAAAGAACGATTTGCCGTAGGCCTGGTAATGCTTAACTTGATGATCTCTAACCCAGCAAACTATGTTTATACGCATTTGACTAGTGAGGAAACTTAAGACTCCCAAGTGGCAGGAGGTTGCCCATCTGTTTATCAGCCTGGCCAAGAGGGGGGAAACCGAGGCCCCAGGGTCTCCAGCTTCTCCCTCGTCTGCTGCTCCACTCTTAAAAGAGGTGCCCTACTTTATCCAAAGATGGCGCAAGGATTATGAAGATGTCTTTCATCATGACCCTGCCCTTGCCTAAATTTCCTGGGTTGTTTCACCTCATTCAGCTCCAGGTAGGGAAAGAGATTAGGCCTTTCGCTTCAGCGTTTATTCATTTCGTTTAGAATTTTATATCCTTGTGGGTTTTTCTCCTATCCTTGTAAAAAGTATCAAACAGTACTGGAAAATAACACAAAATGTGGCAGAGGCATCTGCAGGAACGCAGCCTATCTTAGGCACCCCCTTTGTCTGGCTTAGTCCTTCCTTTGTCTCTCGGGTCTAAAATTCACGCTAGGCTCAGTTCCCTCCGATCTTTCCTTGAGGACACCTATTGTGCTCTTCTCAGGCACCTTCTGGATGCGTGTGGCGGGGGGAGGCCCAGTTTTATTCGTAGAGAAGGGGGTGAAAGGCACAACTGGCTGGGGCCGAGAGGTTCACGGGTCCACCACATACCAAAAGTCCCCACGCGCCACCAAACTCAGCTCCCAGCAAAGAGCTGCTGTCAGGCCTGCGTGACAGACGCTGAGAAAACGAGACGCTGGGAAGACCGAACGGCCAGAGAGGCCAGGCGAGCCACCTACGCTTCGGTCACGTGACCCGGCCTCGGCGGGGCCTCGGTCTCCCCGGTGCCGTTCCACGTGTTACAGCTGTGCCTTCCGATTGGCTCGGCTGGGCCAATTTGAACGGCGTACGGAAGCCGCCGCGGTTCATCCACGGCCGCGTTTTTTTTTTTTTTTTTTTTTTTCATTCCCTCTCTTTGGCTCCCTCCTTCCGCGCGAGTCTCAGGAGAAGCCGCAGCGCAAGGCGCCGCTGCTGCCACCCGGGGCCGGGTAAGTGGGCCTTACCCGAAGCCCGACCGGCTGGGCCCGGGCTTGCGTTGACCCCCGCGGGGCTCCGGGTCTGCGCCGCGCGCGGCCCGACCGTCGGGGCCGCGCCTGACCGGGAAAGGCCGAGAACCCGGTTTGGGCCCCATTCGCGAGGCAGCGAGAGCGGGCCGGGGCGGGGGAGGGGGAAACCGAGCCGGGGTTAGGGGGTGGGGCCTCGGAGCCGGGCGAGACCCCGGTGCCTCGAGAATCGGGCCAGTGGGGCGGCTGGGGTCGGGCTGGAGGGGATCTGGGGGAAGCGCCTGGGGACTGCTTAGGGCCTGATTGGGGAATGTCGTGAGGATCGGGTGTGTATGTGGGGGGATATTTAGGCGGGGCTTTGGTTGGATCTGGTTGGGGAAGGCCTCATTGAAAAGTTGGGGGTCTTCTTGGACCTTGACAGGGAGGGTCGTCAGACTTCGTTCTAGAGGGCTTTGCTGGGTCTGACTTCGAGGCGTCGCTAGGATCCGTTGGGGGGAATGCTCCGGGAGGTGTTCAGCCAGGCCTAACTGGGGGAAGCTGCAGAGATCGGACCAAGTGGGTTTCCACCTCGAGGTGGTGGGGGGCTTGGCCGAACTTGATTACGGGAAACAACAGAGATCCGCCAGCAGGAGTTAATGCTGACTGGGGCAGGAGGTGGGGGGGAAGACTTGGCCAGACCTGATTGGGGAAAGCGACGGGGACCTGTCCAGGGGTCATCTTTCACGGGGTGGGCGGGATTGGCTGGCTCTCATTCGGAGAGGCAACTCGGACCTGTCCGGGGATTGCTCCGGACCGGATTAAGGGGAATCTCTGGATGGAGACAGGCTAGGCCAAAAAGAGGAGCGTCTGGCAAACGGTTCAGTTTGGAGGGACGGATTAGGGGAGGTGGCAGGGATCGGGACGATTGGAGCACCTTGGGACCGTGCATCTGGGAGGCTCAGTGACCAGACCGAGGCGGAGGAGGCGGCTGGGATCTGGCGGAGCTTGAGGGCTGGGTTTCGGAAAAAGAGGGTTCTTTGGGGGCCGTGTTTGGACCGGGGATACCACGGGGACCGGGGCGCTATCGCGGTCTGGAGCAGGGCCCCTGGATGGACAGGTGGCTGGGGCCTTGCCTGGCGGCTGTGAGGCTGGCGGAAGCCGTAACGCCCGCAGCCGGGGGAGGCGGCATGGGCCGCCCTGGAACGAAAGCTTTGTGCTGGGCCCGCTGAGGGCCGCGGCCCGCTTCCATAGCCCCTCACCTGCGCTCCCGAGCCCCAGACTGCGCGGACGTGGATGGCGCAGCTGGCGGGGACCCCGCACTTGGGCTGGTGTGGATCGGCGGCCTTCGCCTGTCCGCCGAGGGCGCTCCCGTCGCGCTGCCGCTACAGTCACTTCCACGGGGGCTCAGCCCGGGTCTCACACGGGGCCCCCGGGACCCAGCTCTGACCCCAGCCCCTTCCCCCGCAGCTCACCTTGCGCCATGGACTGGCAGCCAGATGAGCAGGGCCTGCAGCAGGTCCTGCAGCTGCTCAAAGACTCGCAGTCACCCAACACAGCCACGCAGCGCATCGTGCAGGACGTATCCTTCCTTCCTTCCTTCCTTCCTTCCTTCCAGGCCTAGGGGGAACAGGGCAGACATTTGCAGCCCCTGAAGGCCAGAGGAAGGGGCTGACTCCCTAATTCCCAGACTCTCTTATGGCAGGAGCTAGCTTTGGCAGAATTGGGGATTAGAATTCTTGGGTCCCATTTCCAGAGGAAATGTGGCCCTGTGGGGGAGGGAAGGAACACGTTTGGCTGGCACGTAGTTTTTGTTTAGGTTTATGGTTAACATTTTTTTTTTTCCCGGTTGATGCTTAAAATAAGTTAAAGTTTAAGGTATTTAAACTATCAGCAAGTTTTACTTGAAAATCTGGATTCCCTTCTTTTTTAAAAAAGCAGGCAACATGGGACTGTTCATGAGCAGGACCGAGGAGCAGCTGCCTTGGTCCAACAGCGCGGCTCTGCCAACCCTCTCCTGCTCCGGCCAGGTCTCCGAGAGTGGATGGGAAGCTCAGGTGTGCTCTTCCACCCGCTGGATGACTTTGGTGTGCCTGCAGCGCTGTGTTGTTCTGGCACGGGGGTTGACAGGTGGGGTCTCAGGAGCTGTCCGCCTGGTCCCAGTGGTCAGAAGGGCTTTTAGCTACGTGACAGTAAGGGGACCCACCTGGGGAAGGCCCTTGTCTCCCAAGTCCCTTAACAACCTGGCAGAAACTCAAACAACTGAACCAGTTTCCCGACTTCAACAACTACCTGATCTTTGTCCTGACCAGACTCAAGTCAGAAGGTATGCTCCCAGTGCCCCTCCACTCAGGCGGGACCCTGCTTTCTCCTCTGTGCTCCCCTGACCCTCCGCCCTCCACCCCCAGATGAGCCAACTCGTTCCCTCAGTGGTCTCATCCTCAAGAACAACGTGAAGGCACATTACCAGAGCTTTCCGCCACCTGTGGCCGACTTCATCAAACAGGAGTGTCTCAACAACATCGGCGATGCCTCCTCACTCATCCGAGCTACCATAGGTGAGAGTGAGTGGCTCCCCAAGTCCTTACTCTCAGCGAAGGAGCTTTTCAGCGTGTTAAGGGTATCGATTCACTGACTACTCCAGTATCGTGGATGGTAGCACTGTTACTATTGCCATTTTACAGATGAGGACACTGAGGCACAGAGATGTTAAGGGACTTACCTGGTAAGTGGCAGAGCTCAAAAGCGACCAGTGCAGGCCTAGTGCTTTGAACCACTCCCTCCTGAAGCAGCCATTCCCACTTTGGAGGCAGTCACTCCATGTCCAGAATTCTGTTTGGGTCCTGAGGGTGTCACACATTAGAAGATGAGGGCCCCCCCAATCTTGTGGAGCTTGGTGTCTTCAGCTAATTCTTACCAATAATGATGAGGTGAAATGGGAGTTTGGTTTGCGTTTGGACCCTTCCTGACTCCCGGAGGGCTGCCTGAGCGAGTTAACAGAGGGATAACTGAGAATTCTCCAGCAATTTCACCTCATGCGTCTTCGCTACTGAGAAACACCAACCCGGTTCTTTGTCATTGACTTGCTTTTTTTCCCCACCTTTGCTGAGATGTGGTTGATATAAAACCGACTTATGTTTTTATTCTTTAACGTCAACTTTTAAAAGTTGCTTTTCGGAGAAAGTTGTATGTGACTTTTAAATGAAAAGATATTTGCATGGGGTAAAGGGAAGATAACCTTAAAAACGTGCACTAAAGACAGAAAAATAGTATTAAATTTGAGCCAGATACGGGCTTGCTAGAAGTCCTGATCTTGGGGCCCTGACAACACCCCCTGTGAGGCCAGCAGAAGGATCGGATTTACCAAGTTCACTAGATAGCCGGGTTCTGCTCTCAGTGTTTGAATTAAGGTGTTGAAACTTCCAATAGTCCTAGGGGCCCGTGCTTTTATCCCCCATTGGGCCACAGAGAGGTCAGGCCACGTGGCCAAGGTCGCACAGACAGGGATGGGACTGGGACTGGGACTGCACTCCCAGTCCTCACGGTCTCCCTACCGCAGGTAACGCCTTCCCCAGCAGAAGCAGGAGGCAGGGTCATCTGGAGAGATGGCAGGGCCAGTGTTACCCCTGCTGGGGAAACACTGCCACCTCCTGGCTTCCAGTACACTCTCTGCACCGCCCTCACCTGAATTCAGCTCAGCTACCAGACTGCCTCTCGGCCCTCGTGCTGCACATGCCTATTGCAGGCCGCTCTTGGGCTTCTACTCAGCAGTACAAGTCTCCCCAGGGCTTTATGGGCTGTCACAACCTGTGCCTGTCACCTCTCAGCCCTCACCGCCTCCCACTTGCCCCCCCCACCCCCCCACCCCACTGCCGCAGCCCGCTCTGCTCAGCCCCTCTGGCTCCTCACCCATCTTGGAGCACACTGGGCCTGCCCTTGCCCCAGGCCTTCGCACCTGCCATTCCCTCTGCCTGGGATGCTCTTGCCCCCGGGAGTTGGATAGCTTGTCCCTCATCTCCTTCAGGTCTTTGCTCACATAGCAAGGTATCACCTGGGTGAGGCCTCCTCTGGCCACCCATCTTAAAATGGGGCGACTGGCTGACTTGGTCAGAAGAGCATGAGACTCTTGATCTCAGGGTCGTGAGTTCAAGCCCCACGTTGGGTGTAGAGATTGCTAAAAAAAATTAATAAACTTAAATAAAATTGCTGCCCTCAACCTCCGCCCTTGCCAGCCGTCTTTTCTGCTTTAACGCCCCCCCCCCCCCCTTAGCTTTCAGCATCTAGCCTCCCAGGTCTTTTGCTCATTTATTTTTACCTGGAAGCCTCTCTCATTAGACAAGCAGCCCCCAAGGGCAGGGATTTTGTGTTTAGTTCTGTGCTGCATCCCAGGGCCTGCAACGGAGCTGGATTACAGTAAGGCTCAGAGGATCTCGAAAGGAGTGTGTAGGGCTTCTGGGGGACTGCACCCGGACGGCCTGCGAGCCAGCGGAGCGCGTGCGCGGCAGGCCCGCACCTAGCACGCAGCCTGAGGCAGCGTCCTTTCCCGGCTGCCCCAGGCATTCTCATCACCACCATCGCTTCCAAGGGCGAGCTGCAGATGTGGCCCGAGCTGCTGCCCCAGCTGTGCAGCCTGCTCAACTCGGAGGATTACAACACCTGTGAGGTAGGTGACCAGCTGTGGCCCACCTGGGTGGGAGCTGGGGTGGGACTGGGGTTCACGGCTGCCTGCCCACTCCTCTCCACTCAGGGAGCCTTCGGAGCCCTGCAGAAGATCTGCGAAGACTCGTCTGAGCTCCTGGACAGTGATGCCCTCAACAGGCCGCTCAACATCATGATCCCCAAGTTCTTACAGTTCTTCAAGCACTGCAGCCCAAAGATCCGGTGGGTGTGGCTCCCCGGGGAGGGGGGCCTGGAGGGGGCGGGGTCAGGGTTGACCCAGGTGCCCACTCGCTGCCAGGTCCCATGCCATCGCCTGCGTGAACCAGTTCATCATGGACCGGGCCCAGGCGCTGATGGACAACATTGACACCTTCATCGAGGTGGGCTGCCAGGCCGGGGTTGAGCAGGGCAAGGGCTGAGGGCCGTGCTGCAGCTGATCCCACCTTCCCTGCAGCACCTGTTCGCCCTGGCCGTGGACGATGACCCTGAGGTGCGGAAGAACGTGTGCCGTGCCCTGGTGATGCTGCTGGAAGTGCGGATCGACAGGCTCATCCCCCACATGCACAGCATTATCCAGGTGTGCACCACCAAGGCAGGCCCAGGTGTTCTGTGGGGCGGGCGACAGGTGGGGAGGGCACCCCTAGCCAGGCCGGGCCTTAGCCTTTCTCCCACCCTGCCCTAGTACATGCTGCAGAGGACCCAGGACCACGATGAGAACGTGGCCCTGGAGGCCTGTGAGTTCTGGCTGACGCTGGCCGAGCAGCCCATCTGCAAGGAAGTCCTGGCCTCCCACCTGGTCCAGTGAGTGCCACCCCTGCCGTCTGCCCCGCCTCGGCCTCCATCCCTCTCTGTGCTCTGCCTTCCCTCTGATTATCTCCTGTGTTACCCTCAGTCTGTGTTCTCTATCTCCGTTTACTTTCTATCCCTGTGTATGTTGATTTGGCAAGTGATAAGATAGTTTTTAATGACTTAAAAATTAGGTAAGTTGTAGATGAAAAAAATGAAAAGTTGACAAAGGCTTTGGGCACAGCTGGATCCAGGTGCTCAAAAGGATGTAAAAGACGTCTGTGTGATCTCAGATCTACACCCTCGGTGTTGCCTTTGTCGTCGGGCACGACCTTCCCCCTTGGTAGTGCTGGGGCCTTCTGCTACCTTCAAGCTTAGGAACCTCAGAGGAAAGAAATTCTCTCTCAACCGGTATCTCCAGCACAAGTCCTAGGGCTGACCCTCCTTGACCCACTTGGATCACTTGCCCATCCCTGAGTCATGAATCAGTTTCTACCTCCCAAGTGCATGGGCTCCAGCTGGGGAGATGAGCTGCCCTGCCTATTTGCTCGTCTGACCTGGCCCATCCCAGGGAAGGGCCATAAGTCCTCCTTGCCTTACAGTATGCTAGGGATCAGACACTGTTCTAAGCTTCTTGGTGTATTCAGAGTTCTGGAATTCCCTGAGTGGCCAGGTCTGGGTCAAGAACCCTCTTCTGGAGCCAGGAGTGGTGTCTGCTTTGTCCCAGTCCCAGTGGCTAAAACTAGGTCAGGATAATACCCCTAAGTTCCATACATTGCTCCTTGGCTCCTTGATGCTTCCCGCTCGGGGGCCCCTGCATCCCGATGAGCAGCCTCTCTCCCAACAGGTTGATCCCCATCCTGGTAAATGGAATGAAGTACTCAGAAATCGACATCATTCTGCTCAAGGTCAGTCAGGGTCCACTGCCGGGCATAAACGGGCAGGTGAGGGCTGGGGCATTGAGGCTGGGTTTCCCAGTGGTGCTTAGTGATCTGCCCGGCCCCATAGGGGGACGTGGAGGAGGACGAGGCAGTCCCCGACAGTGAGCAGGACATCAAGCCACGTTTCCATAAGTCCCGCACAGTGACGCTGCCCCATGAGGCTGAGCGGCCTGATGGCTCAGAGGACGCAGAGGATGATGATGATGACGATGCTTTGTCCGACTGGAATCTGAGTGCGTGGCCTGGCCTGTGGGGGCTGGGTGGTGGTGGGGGAAGGCAGCAAGCCCAGGGGCTGCCTCTCGGGAGGTGATGAGAGACCTACTCAGAGCAGATCGTGAAGATTCTAATCATGATCTCTGATCCTGGGGAGGTGCAGTCTAGGAGGCTGGCAGCCTGTCCAAAGGGCCTCCCTGAGCCTGCTCCCACATTTCCCCTCCCCTGTCCCAGGGAAGTGCTCGGCAGCTGCGCTGGACGTCCTGGCCAACGTCTTCCGGGAGGAACTGCTGCCCCACCTACTCCCCCTGCTCAAGGGCCTCCTCTTCCACCCTGAGTGGGTGGTCAAAGAGTCAGGCATCCTGGTGCTGGGCGCCATCGCTGAGGGTGAGTGCCCCACTGGCGTGGTCGGGCCTGACCTCGGAGCCCCGTGCTGGCGGGAGACCGCGGAGCTGCTCCGGGCCAGGCTGTGTCGTGTAGCCGTGCAGCCCGGCGGACCCCAGCCGCAGCTTCTCTCTCAGAGGACTGCTCAGCCCCCACCAAACAGCTCATGGATTTGAATCTCCTCCTCGGCCTCTGGGCCTGAATGGAACCCCCAGGCCCCATGATGCAGGCCCTCCCTTTAATTCTCACAGACAGCAGTTCTGTGGGTTGTCGGCACAGTTACGGCTTCGGCGATAACCACGGGCAGCCCGCCTGATGAGGTGGGGGTGCGTAGATGGGGAGACTGGGGGGCCGAGAGATTTATACCACTTCCCCGGCCACCCATGGTGCAGCTGGGTGAACGGGAATATGAACGTGTTGCCCGCGTCACTCGTGACCACCTCAGCATCCAGGCCTGTCATAGAAGGTTCAGACCCGGCAGCAGGAGTCTCCACCCTGGAGAGCTTTTAAAATTTATTCAAGGTTGGGCACCTGGGTGGCTCAGTTGGTTAAGCAACTGCCTTCAGCTCAGGTCATGATCCTGGAGTTCCGGGATCGAGTCCCACATCGGGCTCCCTGCTCGGCGGGGAGTCTGCTTCTCCCTCTGATCCTCCCCCTCTCGTGCTTTCTGTCTCCCATTCTCTCTCAGATAAATAAATAAAATCTTTAAAAAAAAAAATAATAAAATAAATAATAAAAATAAAATTTATTCAAGGAAAGGTTTCCTTATATAATAAGCACAGTGTGTGTTACGGTAACATGTGTGCATATGTTAATGGGCTTCACGAGGTGTTCTGGGAAAAGATTTTTTTTTTTAAAGATTTTATTTATTTGACAGAGAGAGACACAGCGAGAGAGGGAACACAAGCAGGAGGAGTGGGAGAGGGAGAAGCAGGTTTCCCGCAGAGCAGGGAGTCCGATGTGGGGCTCGATCCCAGGACCCTGGGATGATGACCTGAGCTGAAGGCAGATGCTTAACGACTGAGCCACCCAGGCACCCCTAAAGATTTTATTTATTTGAGGGAGACCAAGATCGAGAGATCAGAGGGAGAGGGAGAAGCAGACCCACCGTGGAGCAGAGAGCCCGATGCAGGCTCGATCCCAGGACCCTGAGACCACAACCTGAGCTGAAGGCAGACACTCAACCAACTGAGCCACCCAGGCGCCCCTGTTCACAGTTTTTTTTTTTTTTAAAGATTTTATTTATTTATTTGACAGAAAGAGAGAGACAGCGAG
>NC_138369.1:7253186-7268681 GCF_054177405.1 Leptonychotes weddellii | reverse complement strand
AAAAAAAAAATAAATAAAAATAAAAAAAAGATGAAAAATAGAAAACTCTCAAACATCCAAGAAATGTTTCAAAAGAAAAGTATTTGGAGTGCCTGGCTGGCTCAATCAGTGGAACGTGCAACTCTTGGTCTAGGGGTTGTGAGTTCGAGCCCCACATTGGGTGTAGAGCTTAAGTTTGTTTATTTATTTATCTATTTTTTAAAGATCTTATTTATTTACTTTTCAGAGAGAGAGAGTAGGCGCGAGAGAGTGAGAGAGAGTACAGGCAGGGGGAGCTGCAGGCAGAGGGAGAAGCAGGCTCCCTGCCGAGCAAGGAGCCCGATGCGGGACTCGATCCCAGGATCCTGGGATCGCGGCCTGAGCCGAAGGCAGCCGCCTAACCCACTGAGCCATCCAGGCATCCCTAGAGCTTAAGTTTAAAAAAAAAAAAAGGAAAGAGGGGTGCCTGCGTGGCTCAGTTGGTCGAGTGTCCAACTCTTGATCTCAGCTCAGGCCTTAATCTCAGGGTCCTTAGTTCAAGCCCCGTGCTGGGCTCCATGCTGGGCATGCAGCCTGCTTAAAAAAATAAAAAAATACAATAAAGAAATAAAAAATAAATAAAATTTTAAAAATTAAAAGAAAAGTACTTTCTGTCCATTTTGGTCACTGTGCTGCCTGGCCCTATGAATTCATGAGTGACCGTGGCAGGTGGCGCCGATGGAGGGGAAAGGCTGGTTTGATGCTGCCTCCCATCCTGGCCCTGCCTTCTGCCATTTCTGTGACTGAGCCATTGTTTCTGTGGTTTTACCTCCCAGCCTTAGTGTCCCCGTCCCGTCCCCCCCCGCCCTTAGATGCCGCTGAGCTCTTCCAGGAGGGTGGCTGTGGCCGGGCTCAGGCTTGCCCTTGTGCTGGTCCTTGCAGGCTGCATGCAGGGCATGGTGCCCTACCTGCCGGAGCTGATCCCACACCTCATCCAGTGCCTGTCGGACAAGAAGGCCCTGGTCCGCTCCATCGCCTGCTGGACGCTGAGCCGCTATGCCCACTGGGTGGTCAGCCAGCCGCCTGACATGCACCTCAAGCCTCTGATGACAGAGCTGCTCAAGCGCATCCTGGATGGCAACAAGAGGGTGCAGGAGGCGGCCTGCAGGTGACCTTCGACACCTGGCCCCACAGCCCCCACCCCTGCCCCACGGCTGCCTTCTGGGAAGTGATGACACTCATGTCCCTTGACATCACGCTGATTTCTCACGTATTCGTACTGGCTGATCCCAAGGGCATGCCTCCCCCGCCCCCAGGCCCAGCCCCCCCTGTGGCCACCCACTGAACCCCTTCCCCACTCCAGTGCCTTCGCCACCCTGGAGGAGGAGGCCTGTACAGAGCTGGTGCCCTACCTCAGCTATATCCTGGACACCCTCGTCTTCGCCTTCGGCAAGTACCAGCACAAGAACCTGCTCATCCTCTATGACGCCATCGGCACCCTGGCCGACTCTGTGGGCCACCACCTCAACCAGCCGGTGAGACCCCACAGCGTCTCCCTCTCTTGAGCCTTATGCCTCTCTGCATCCAGTGACCTGGCGGCCACCCCGTGTTGCACGCCAGGGACCTGGGCATGACCTCAACAGGCAGGCAGACAGACCCAGCCCCTGCCCTCGCCCTGCTCCCAGTCTAGTGCGGGAGACAGACAGTTTTGAGACAGCGTGGTAAGTGCTGTGCTGGGGAAGCTCAGGGGCCTGCAGGAGTGGGGAGCTGCTGACCCTGGCCGAGCGGGGTGGGCGGGGCTAGGGACGGAGAGAAGGGAATGGACAAGATGGGCCTGGAGGTCTGGCTGGATGCCAAGGCCTCGGAGGGCCCCATGAGCCCCAGCAAGGAGCTCAGACTTCATCACTGAGGCAGTAGGTGCCTCTGAGTCACAGGGAGCCCCGCTGGTGCCAGGCTGCTCCCCCACCCCCGGGAGCCCCAACTTCACGCTCCCTCTCCAGGAATACATCCAGAAGCTGATGCCTCCGCTGATCCAGAAGTGGAACGAGCTCAAGGATGAAGACAAGGACCTCTTCCCTCTGCTGGAGGTGGGTGGGCTCCCGGACCTCTCCCAAAGCCTTGCTCCACCCTTCCCGAATTCACCTCTCCTGCCCTCCTCCCGACCAGTGCCTGTCATCGGTGGCCACTGCCCTGCAGAGTGGCTTCCTGCCCTACTGCGAGCCTGTCTACCAGCGCTGTGTCACCCTGGTGCAGAAGACTCTGGCCCAGGCCATGGTGAGCATCTCACCACCCCTGCCCCACCGCCCGCTCCTCTGCGGCTGACCTCGCCCCGGCCCACTGCCCTTACCTGCCCGCCCGCCCCATATGTGCCCAGATGTACACCCAGCACCCTGAGCAGTACGAGGCCCCTGACAAGGACTTCATGATTGTGGCGCTGGACCTGCTCAGTGGCCTGGCCGAGGGCCTGGGTGGCCATGTGGAACAGCTGGTGGCCCGCAGCAACATCATGACGCTGCTCTTCCAGTGTATGCAGGTGGGTGGGCCCCTTGCAAACCCTCTGACTGCAGGGAAGCCCTCCGGCAGCCCGTGCGGGCCACCCTGGGGTGACTCGGGGCCCTGGTGGTGCCCAGAGGACATCTGGAGAAAGGGACCCACCGGGGGCGAGGGTGGGGGAAGCTTGTACTTCTTTTAAAAAGTGATTTAAGTAAGACGTGAGTCAAATCTCATTGAATAAGCTAACAATGTAGAAAATTTAAAAGAGGAACGAGGGGCCCCTGGCCGGCTCAGTCGGTGAAGATTGTGACTCTTGATCTGGGGTCGTGAGTTGTAGCCCCACGTTGGGCATGGGAATTACTTAAAAAAAAAAAATTAGAAGAAGGATATATGAAAGCAGAAGCCCTTCCAGCTTTACACACATGCATGCCCAGTGTGTTAGGATGGTTAGGCCTGCTCCCTGCCGTAGCAGTACCCCGAGCAGGGCAGGGGTACACTATGGCTCAGTGTGCCCCGAGTCCCAGATTTACAGACGGGGCCTGTGATGGGAAGTGACAGGGTCAGGCCGTGTCCCAGGGACTGCTCCCCCAGCTACCCAGCCCTGAGGGATTAGTTGGGACCCCAGCTGGTTGGGGGGCAGGGAGCCTTGCCACACTGACCCTGCTCTGACACACCCCCCCCGCCCAGGACTCAATGCCTGAGGTCCGGCAGAGCTCCTTCGCGCTCCTGGGAGATCTCACCAAAGCCTGCTTCATCCATGTCAAGCCCTGTATCGGTAGGACGCCCATCTTGTCGTGACCCCATGACCCTAGCTCTGGCCTCAAATGATGGAGAAATGACTTTGGGAGGACAGTGACCAAACTGGGTTGTATTCGTACTGTCTGATGGGGTCTGCCCAGCCAGGTCCAGGAGCTCACTCTGGCTGGCCCTCCTGCTCAGCACTCCTCCTTCTCCCCACCAGCCGAGTTCATGCCCATCCTGGGCACCAACCTGAACCCTGAGTTCATCTCTGTCTGCAACAATGCCACCTGGGCCATTGGCGAGATCTGCATGCAGATGGGTGAGTGCCCTGCATCTCCCCCCTCGCTGGCCTGTTCCCTGCTGGGGGCGGGACCTGGGCTCCGCCTGACAGGTCCCCCGTAAGAGAGCCCTGGGCCTTCTTGAGGATCACTGCAGTTGGGTGTGCAAGAAGACATCTCTGAGTCGTTTTCTCAGGGATCCTGCCAAATGGCTGAAAGGGCACCTGTGGTTGGTTTTTCTAAAGAGGCCGAACAGGAGGCCTATTCTGATTGGATTGTTTGTGACCTCCCACCCCGTGCAGTTGGTCGAAAAGCCCACTGGGATTGGTGGGGAGATTTTGGCCGCTTCCTCCCTTCTCTCCACGCCCCCCCCCCCAGGGAATCTGGGTAATGTGGTCTAACCCTGGTGTTGAGCAATGACTTCAGGGAAGCTTCTGGTGTTTGGAAGGTGTGGGTCTGTCCCTGGTTGGCCACGGGTCCTGAGCCGGGCACCAGCTGGAGAATGTTCTTTGTTCCCTCACTGGTTGCAGTTGGCCAGTATCTGGATGTAGCTGGGGGTCAGCATGGGTGGTATGGGCTATGCGGGGCTCTGACTAACTGGTCCCCCAGGGGCGGAGATGCAGCCCTACGTGCAGATGGTCCTCAACAACCTGGTGGAGATCATCAACCGGCCCAACACACCTAAGACGCTGCTGGAAAACACAGGTGGGCACCAGGCCTGAGCAGTTGCTGTCCCCTTACCTGGGATTGGGCTTCCCAGCTGGGAGGGTAGTGGTGAAGAGACCTCGGGAAAGAACCAGGGAAGGTGTCTGGAAAGACCCGGAAGGGGTTCTGGGAAGAGCCCTGGGGAAGATGCCTCGGAGAGACCCTGGTTGGGCCTATTCCCTTGGGGCCCACGGGGCGGGGCTGGTGCCTCGTGCCAGAGGCCCCGCCACGTACCGTCCCGGGGCCGCTCGGGGTTGCAGGTCGCCTGACGAGTCCCTCTGCCATTCCAGCCATCACCATCGGCCGCCTGGGCTACGTGTGCCCACAGGAGGTGGCACCCATGCTGCAGCAGTTCATCCGGCCCTGGTGTGTGCCGCCCCCCCCCCCCCCACCGTGTGGGGCCTGCGTCTGGTGGGCTGGACAGCAGGGCGGGGGTGGGGGAGGGCGGGCCGGACCTGCTCCCTTGTCTGAGTCCACCCCCAGATGCCCGTCCTAGCCCATCACCTGCTGAAACCGCCCCCACCCCACGTAGATAACGTGTCCCACCCCAGCCCCGCTGACCTGCTGCTCCCCACTGCCCCCCACAGATGCCCATCCTGCCCCAGCCCCACCAGCTGACTGCCTGCCGCTCACCTCCCCCACAGGTGCACGTCCCTCAGGAATATCAGGGACAACGAGGAGAAGGATTCAGCCTTCCGAGGCATCTGCATGATGATAGGCGTCAACCCCGGGGGCGTCGTGCAGGTTGGGGCAGCTGGGGCTCGGAGGGAAGGTGCTGGGGCAGGGCTCGGGCGGCCCCTCACACAGGCCTGTCACGTTTCAGGACTTTATTTTCTTCTGCGACGCTGTAGCCTCCTGGGTGAGCCCGAAGGATGACCTTCGGGACATGTTTTATAAGGTGAGCTCCTGCGAGGCAGTGGCGGGGGGCGAGGGGGCGCCTCTGGGGAGAGAGGCTGCCTTCAGACGGCTCCGCGCTGGGGCGCGCCTCACCCCCCGCCTCCCCGCAGATTCTCCACGGCTTCAAAGACCAAGTTGGGGAGGAGAACTGGCAGCAGTTCTCAGAGCAGTTCCCGCCTCTGCTCAAGGAGAGGTTGGCTGCCTTCTACGGGGTCTAGACGAGCGTCACGACTGCCAGGTGAGGGGGCTCCGCGCCGGCGGGCCGTTGCTATTGGGGGGAGTGGGGGGTGCAGGCCCTGACCCCCGCCTCTCTCCACAGGTTTCTGTCTGCGTCGTTGGAGGGGTTGCTGGGGAGCGCGCTGCGTCCAGAAGTCGCCGTGCCCTGGTCGAGGGGGGTTAGGGAGGAGTGAGCGGGACCCAAATCCAGACGCCTTCCCCGTCCACCTACCTGCCATGAGTGTGTGTGGCCTGGCGGCCAGCGGGCAGGTGGGTGGGGTCTCCACACTCATCCTACAAACAGGGGAGGGGGGGTGGGACTTCTTGGCAGCAAGGGCCCTTTGCTCTCAGTCGGGGTCACCTCTGGCAGCCCACTTGGGCCAGCCTCGCGGGAGGGAAGATTCAACACGGCCGAGCGATTCCGGCTTAGGCTGAGGCAAGGGGAAAGCAGGCGGGGAGGGGGGTCCTTGTAGAGACACGTACGCTCACACGTACACCCGCGGACACACGCATGTACGGCGCTGCAGCCAGCCAGGCTGGGCCGGTCGCCCCACCATTTCCCCGACTGCATGGAGACAGTAGAATTAGTGAACCCCTGAGTTAACCCGTGAGGCCTTCCGTGTAACCTGCATCTAGAGTTTAAGAAGCTTCTGCTGTTTTGCCGGCATTGGTGACTGGGGAGGGCTGGGTGGGGTGGGGGCCTCCGCCGGGCCCCTGGGGCGGGGGAAGAGGACGGCCGTCTCCGGGCCGCCAAGTCAGCACGCGCACGCTTCGGGATCTGCTCCGCACACTTCCTGCCAGCTCGGTGGCAGCCACAGCCTGCGTGGCCCCGTTCCTTGCTCGGTCCCAGCCAGAAGAGCGGGGACGGCCAGAGGGGCTGGGTCTGGCCAGAGGTTGCCCTTTCTTCTCCCCTCCCCGCCCCCCCCAGCAGCTGTGCTCCAGTGACTTTTGAAGACGCTGGGCCAGGGCCTTTTTCCTGAAGAGAGCTGGGGGCAGCCAGAGCTGCTGACCCCTACTCCCTGTGTCTCTCCATAAGCAAGTCTGTTTCAAGGGCGGCCCATTTCTCTGTGCTTCTGAGAGCCCTCCTCTCAGGTTCCAGCCTGAGTTTTAACTTGAGGGCTGCGGCCGGGGCCTTTAATCGATGGGGGACAGAGGATGAAAGCTTATGCTCTGCCAGCAAGAAGGAAATGAAGCGCTTTGGAGGAGGAGAACGTGGTACACCCCCTGACCCCACTCTCTGTCCCTGGGGCTTCCTGTTCATCACAACTCCCAGTGGGCTACAAGACCCCACCAGACGGGGCAGTGATTCTAGGGGACCTTCTGGGATTGGTTGGGGATGCAGTCACGGTGTGGGAGGCACCCTTAGAGGGGGTGTGTGGTTACTTCCCAGTTGGCCTCAAAACTGAACCGGGCCCTGCAGCCCCCTTAGTGTTTTCCTTTTTCTCCTCCCCTACTTTTACTTTTCTGGGGGCCCCTTTGGGAGTTCTGTGGGGCTTTGACTGGATTCCTACAGCCTGGGGCTTGTTCTGTTCATCCCTGCAGGGCCCTAGACCCAATCCCATCATAGCCCTGTGTCTTCCCCAGACAGGGTCAGGCCCTGCCTCTATTCCGAGGGGCACTTGGTGCACATTCCATAAACTCCACTGGCTTCCCTACCCTGTGAAACTCCAGCAGGTCTCTGGAAGCCATTTGTTTAAAAAAAAAAAAAAAAAAAAAAGGAAAAAAAAAAGAAAAAAAAATTAGGTACCATTTAATTTTCTGGTAATCCAGTTCTTTGGAGCATCCTCTGCTGGGTCTTGGGGTTTGTGGATGGATTGGGTGTCTGATGGGATTGGTAACCCCTTCTCCACCCAGGATGGGGGTGCTCCAGCCACCTTCAGGGAAGGGGAGCCTGGTTCTAGTTTTCTTTCTTTTCTTCTTCTTTTTTTTTTTTTAAAGAAAACTATTTAATTTTTTAATTTATTTTTGGTTGATTTTTGCACAACGAAGTTTCAGCTTCTCAACCCTCTCCCCTGCCCAGGGCTGCGGACCCTGACTGGCCTCGATCTGCAGTCCCTCTTTGTCCCACATCCCTCCTTCCCCCTCACCCTCTTCCTCCTACGGGCTCCAGGGTCTGTCCATTTGTTACTGTGCTGTGCTGGGGACTGGCGCCGAGGTGGCGTGAGATTCCACTTGTGTAGAACTTTGTTGAGTAAAGATCAGTTTCTTGTGAAACCGTTGGTCTCCATCTGGCCTCCTGTATCCTTGGCTTTGGCATAGAGAAGAGATCTGGAGGGGGGGGCTTGGGACGCCTTAGAAATGGGGATGCCCAGGACTCTATGAAATAATTCAGGAGTAGGGAAATAAGTAAGCAATTAACCAGGCACATTTCTTGGGACCCCAAGCCTCTCACTTTTCTTCCCAGTAAAATGGGAAGCTGCATGTGAACGACAAAGATTAAATGTAACATACACGTGTCATGTGTCCCATGGAATGTAATTACAGCTCACTGAACGTCTTGAGCTCAATTTAAAAGGGAGCCATTAGTGTTACAGCCCAGGTTCAAGATTCCCATCTGCCTTAGACTAAACTAAGGGGCAGAGTCTTGCACCACTCTCATCTTTGGCTAACCTCACAACTCTGGGTCACTGGGCAGGTTAGACATTTTTGTAGGAAGCTTAGCACTTGGCCTGTGGGAGGTGTAATAAGTATGAGACAGTTACTGAGGCAAATGAGAAATTGCGAAGTTCTTGGGACACACAGCCTCAGAATAAAATCTTGTTGCAACCTCAACAGGGCCAAAGGTCCCCTGCATCGACTTGGGAAAACAAACAAAAAGCTGACATTGCCATATATCCAGCATTCATTCGACAAATGTGTACGTTTTAGTGAGGGGATAGGAAATAAACAGCGGAACAGTGATATGTCCCATAGAGAAAAGGTGGGGAGGGAAGAGGGAACGTTGGTAAAATGGTCGTCTTTACAGTTCTAGAGTACTGTGAGAAGGCCTCACTGCTTAGGTGATAACTGAGCATATCTGGGTATCTGAAGAGGCAGAACGGCAAGTGCTCTGAGACATTTATATGGATCGGTTAATGCCTTGCTCAAAAGACAGTTTCAGTAAATAAGAGATAAGGACGATTTTTAGGTAATTTAGGAGAATCTGAGGCTCTGCGGTACAACCGCACATTTTTGCCCCCGGAAGGAAAGACAGGAGCTGGAATCCCCATATGGCCCAGACTGCGAACTCCGAGGGACTGCATTTCTAAGCTCAGTGCCACCTGTGAGAGGTGCCTTTGACAGAGCCGCGTCAAACCTGAGTCAGCTGCCTGTTTAACAAACGCTGTTAGAAGGAATCTGCATTTTCTAGCACAAGGCCAACGAAGCTGCACCACGGGAGCCCTCAAAACAGCGGGATTCCGGGATCCAGCCTGTTTCCCCACGTGCCGCTCGCTTCCGGCCAGCGCTCAACGTCATCAAGCAGCGCCGGAAGTGCCTTCGCGCTGCCTAGGAGACGGGACGCGAGGCCCTCGGCTGACAGGGCCCGGCTGGCCGCGCCCACCCGGTCGCCATGGAGCTGCCCCCAGGGCCGCGCGACGATCCCCGCGCCTGGGAAGATGACTCGGACCCGGAGTCGGAGCCCGACCCGGACGCGCAGGCCGAGGCTTACGTGGCCCGCGTACTCAGTCCGCCGAAAGTCGGGCAGCCGCCCCCACGCGCCCCTTTGCTGTCCGCGCCCGTCGCATCCCCTGGCGCCCTGGAGCCGCGGGCGGCGTCCAAGGGTGCGCCCGTGGGGGTCCCGGGACTGCTGAGCCTTCCTCCGGAGCTGCTGCTCGAGATCTGCGCCTACCTAGACGCGCGCCTGGTGCTCCACGTCCTGCCGCGCGTGTGCCACACGCTGCGCGACCTCGTGCGTGACCATGTCACCTGGAGGCTACGCGCGCAGCGCCGCGTACGCGCGCCCTACCCAGTGGTGGAAGGTGCGCGCGCCTGGGGGCTGGGGTCAGCTGCCCAGGTTAGGCTGGGGTGCTGTGAGCACAGCCCTGGAGCAGGCTTCCTGGTTGTCCTGGCTTGGGTGGAGGCTGAGGTAGTTACCGGTGGTGCCAAAGCCCCTGACCTCTGGGTGCACCATGAGCCAGACGCTGGGGGTCCTGGGGCTGTGGAAATCTGCCTTGGGGGGCTGGGGTCCCTGAACTGAGGATCCAACGAGCCTCTGGCTTGGGGTCTGGTGGTACCACGGCCCCGACCCCTGGCTGGGGGTTGACACAGGGACTTGAAGTCTTAGCTGTTGGAATCTCTTGGGGTTCAGGGTAGGCCAAGAATCCAACTGGTGATGCCAAAGCCCCTCACCCTTACAGTCTTGACCTAGGTAGTGGTGGGGCAGGGACTAAAGGCCCAGAGCCTGCAACCTTTGATCCCAAGCTACATCTTAGAGGTTAGGATCCCTGATACCAGCAATCACAGATCGATCCTCAAGCCCAGGGTCTAGCCTAGTCTGGGGCTGGTGGTAATTCCTCCTGCCCCTGAGGTCATTGATCCCTGGGGGATAAGACAGCTTGGTGACCTTGAATTGATGGGGCTTTCCTGAACAGCTTGATAAACAGTTGCTTGAGCTCCATTATACCACTAAATCTCTGCAAGCATTTGAGTTCTGCATCTCGACAAAGTTCCCAAGTTTACAGACACTAATTTGAGAACACTTCCCTGGGTTTGGTTAAGATCATGGAGGCAAAACGTCCTAGTTCTGATGCATAGGGGGGGTTGAGGCAGGACCTTAACATCCTGAGGCTACCATCCTCCACACTTGGGTTGGGGGTTGAGGCCTGCGAAGGTGGTCCCGAGGTTCCAGTTACCCACTTTTTGGAAACTGGGGTGAGTAGTCCTAGACCTGCTTGGAAGGTGGGTGGCTGGTGGTCCCAAAGCTAGATCCTGGGCCTTCTTGGGTGGGGTGAGGGATCCAGGTGGGGTTTTCTCCAAGTCTGGTGAAGGCTGGGCTTCCTGGAAGCCAGGGGTGGGCTTGGACAGCTGGTGTGGACGTCAGGATTCCTGCCCACTGGGCACCCTGCTCACGATGCCCCACAGAGGAGGACTTTGACTGGCCAACAGCCTGCATCGAGCTGGAGCAACACCTGTCGCGCTGGGCGGAGGATGGGCGCTGGGCTGAGTACTTCTGCTTGGCTGATGGGCACTTTGCTTCCATTGACTCGGTGCTGCTGCTCCAGGTGAGGTGGGGCTCGGTGGGGGGCAGGGGTGGACCAGGGTGACTCCGACACCACCACCTCACTCTCTTCTCAGGGTGGAGCGCTTTGTCTGTCAGGCTCCCGAGATCGCAACGTCAACCTGTGGGATCTGCGGCAGCTGGGGGTGGAGTCCAGCCAGGTTCTAGTCAAGGCCCTGGGCACCGAGAAGAACAGCACCCACAAGGTGAGGGGTTAGGAGGCCAGACGGGCACGAGGCGGGGGGCCTGGGTAGGGTGCATGGTTAAGGGCATGAGTTTCGGCACCAGACATCATAGATTTAAATCTTGCCCTGCCATTGTTAGTGCGATGCTGGGGTGAGATGTAGGACTTCTCTGGGCCTCTGTTTCTACTTGTGTCTAGGGCTCGGTTAGGATGAGGATGAATGAGATGAATATGCCGTAGAGCTTCGCTTAGGCTGGGATACACAGGAGGCACTTGGGAGACATCAGGTATACCTTGAGAGGCGTAGGGCAGGGCAGTTACGAGGCCGCCCGTGGGGATCACAAAGCTCTGAGCATGGCTGTCAGCTCATGAGAGGCGGACATGCAGGGGCACCACCACCAGTCATTGAGGTGGTCCAGGCAGGTGGCCAAGAGCCTGGTCTCGGAGCTAGGCCACCGGGCTCAAATCCGCACTCTGCTACTCCCTGGCTGTGTGACCTTGGGCAAGGGACTCAACTTCTCTGTGCTCCAGTGTCCTCATCTGTAGCACCGACCAGTTACGCAGCACTCTCCTTGGAGAGTCTGGTGAGGAATGAGTTAGTCACCAGCCAGTGCTTTGTGCCTATTGGCTCCTGAGGCGGGGGTTGTTTTTTTGTGCCCATTTTCCCAGTGAAGAAACTGAGGGAGAGCACTTCATTTGCTCAGGTCATGGAGCGGAGGCCCCACTTTTAGTCACATTGTTAGGTGGCCTCGAAGCACCACGGGTGCGGACTCCGGCAGGGACTTGACTTAGGAATATCATTCTGTGTGGGCGTGCACGTCCTTGGCTCCTCGGCTCTGAAGTCAGACAGACCCACCGACCTAAGTCCCGACCTCTACTTGGAGCGGACTTGCTCTGGGTTCTTGGGTCAGTCGTCTCCCTCCTCCGACCCTCGATTTTGTTAGCTCTGAAACGGGGATGACCACTGGGTCCGGTCTGCAGGGCTGGGTGTGGTCGCTGGCAGCGCTGGACCACCGCGTGTGCTCTGGTTCCTGGGACAGCACGGTGAAGCTCTGGGACATGGCGGCCGATGGACAGCAGTTCGGCGAGATAAAGTGTGTGGGGTCCTGGGCGGGGAGCTGGGGCCGGGCGGGGTCCCACCTAGTCACAGCCCGAGCCTTGGGGTCCGTGTGTTCCCAGGGGCAAGGCAGCTGTGCTGTGCTTGTCCTACCGGCCTGACATCCTGGTGACTGGCACCTATGACAAGAAGGTGACCGTCTACGACCCCAGAGGTGGGCCGGGGGCCCTGGGAAGCAGGTGGGGAGAGGCGAGCCGCCTGGGGTCTCCGGGGTCATGCTGGGGAAGGAGACCCTTGGCCCTCACAGCCTGGCTGGGATGACAGTCACAACCAGATGCTGACCACTCCAAGTGGCCCGTGCTGTGCTGGGACAAGGAAGGCAGCTCGGGGGGGATGGGGGTTGGGGGCAGAGGCAGCCCCCTCTATCTGGGGTGTCGGGGAGGATGGGAAGCCCTCTGAGCCTCAATACTGTGGGAGGTGGAGCAGCCCCTAGGACCCTGGCTCCCCCACTTCCTAGCTGTCAAGCTTGAACGTCAGTCTCCCCCTCTGTGAAATCTGGATTAATAACTCCAGCGCCATAGGGTTAGTAGGAGGAGAGGACAGTAAGAACCTTGGTGCATTAAATGTTAGTTGACATAAAAAGCCTAGGAAAACACTGCCCAGCACATAAGCCTTTTCCATTGCTTTTCTTTATTCCTTCTTATTTTAATTGAAGGGCTAGGGGGCCTTTGCCCAGGTGGGGCCAGAGGCAGGTGGGGGTGTCGTGAGGGGGCGGCTTGGCTCCGACCTGCCTGCAGGTGGAAGCCTTTTCTGCTGGGACTTGCTGAGGTCTGCGCTGTGCTGAGAGTGGATGGGATTGGGACGGGGGGATGGGAGGGCCGAGATCTGGGGGCGCTGGATGGCCCAGGCCCAGCTGGGACAGGAGGGCAGAGGGACGGGATGGGGGCGCGCAGAGCAGAGCAAGGGTGGTGCCAAGTGGGATAGGTGCCGGCGTCCTCGTGTAGGCCGGGGGGCCCCCCCGGATGCTCTGATGTCTCCCTCCTTCCCGCATCACTCCCGAAGTCGGCCCGGCGCTGCTGAAGAGCCGGCGGCTGCACTCCAGTGCGGTGCTGGCGCTGCTGGCGGACGACCGACACATCATCTCGGGCAGCGAGGACCACACGCTCGTGGTGTTCGACCGCCGGGCCAACAGCGTCCTGCAGCGGCTGCAGGTGGGCCCTCCCCGCGGGCCCAGATGGACCGGGGCGGTGGCTTGGCCTGGTCTGAGCTGCTCTGTCCCGGATCCCTCCCACAGCTGGACTCCTACCTGCTCTGCATGTCCTACCAGGAGCCCCAGCTCTGGGCTGGTGACAACCAGGGCCTGCTGCATGTCTTCGCCAACCACAACGGCCGCTTCCAGCTTGTCCGGGTCCGCCAGGGAGCTTGCCCCTGCCCCACCGTCCCTGGGCCTCCTCCCTACCTCCTGACGCCCTGGGTGGCTGGCGGGTGGACCCTGGGCGAGCCCTTACCTGAGTGTCCCGTCCTTCCTTTCTGCAGTCTTTTGATGTGGGCCACAGGTCTCAGATTACAGGGATCAAACACTCGCTGGGGGCCTTGTACACCACGTCCACCGACAAGACCATCCGGGTGAGGCCCTGAGACAGGCCCCGTCCCTACCCTGGCCCCACCAGCTGGCGGCGCAACGTCTTGACCTTCGCCCTTTCGCCCGTTGCCCCTCACCAGGTGCATGTGCCCACGGATCCGCCGAGGACCATCTGCACCCGAAGCCACAACAATGTGCTGAATGGGGTAAGGCCCTGCCCTACACACCCTGCCCAGCTGCCCAGAGCGCCCCTGACTACCTCTGCCCTGCCCTCCCAGATCTGCGCGGAGGGCAACCTGGTGGTCGCCGCCTCCGGGGGCCTATCGCTGGAGGTCTGGAGGCTGCAGGCCTGAGCGGGCAGACGCCGACATGGAGGGGGATCTGCCGGCCCACAGGCTGGGCCGTGGCCTCTGTTCTCGGGGGACCTTCCCCGCATGCTGGTGCTGCCTCTGCCCTGTCCCGAAGCCCTGAGGCACAAGGAGTCCGGGCCATGGTGAGCTGTGCCCCGTGGGCTGTGCCCCGCGCCAGGGAAGTGGTGGTGTTCAGGCCCACCCAGGGGACTGCTCCCCTCCCTGGGGCCCCGTTTTTGCTAGGATTTGGATACCCGCTTTCCCTTGAGAGCAAAGGAGAAATAAACCTGATGTACTGGTGTCCCCCGAGGGCCCTGCCTGTGCTTGCTTGGGACTGGGAGGCACGGGGCGTGTGAGTCTGTGAGATGCCATTTTATGTCGAGGTGTGAGTGTACCTGCTCGAGCGCAAGCCTTCCTGCGCTCACGACCACGTGTGTGTGTGTCGCTGGGGAGGCGGGTCTGGCTGTGCGTGCTGTGCAGTAACCCTGTGTGTGTGTACCTGTGTGCTGCTGGACGTGGCTGTGTGCAAGGAAGGAGGAGGCTCTTGAGGATGTGCACACGTTTGTATAATGGCACGCGTGTGTGTGTGCGCGTGTGTGTGAGACAGGAAGGCATGTGTGATGCGTGTTGGCACGTAGACTGGGGCTCTGACCCTGGGTGTGTTTGTGCAGTGGGCAAGCGGATCTGCTAAGGCTACCCCACGGGGGCGGGGGAGGTGCGTGCTCATGCATCCGGGGGTGCAGGATGTGTGTGCTGCTGGGGCCAGGACCCTGGAGTCGGTGGGGGACGGGGGGCTGCGCCAGGTGTGCGGGTGGTCCCAGTGCAGGCCCCCTCTGCCCCCACTGAAGCCTGACCAAGCCACGTCCTGAGGATCCTTCACTTCATTTTTATTGAGGCCTCCTGGGCGGTCGGGGCCGTGGAGGTCACAGGATGGCGCAGGGCTTCTTCTCCTTGAAGGGGTTGGCAGCCGCTGGGATGCCCACAAGGAAGGGGTCGCTCTTGGCCTGCTCCGTGCAGAACTGCAGCAGGTCGGCAGCCGCCTTGGACACCTGCAGGCCGGCCTGGTCAGCCAGGCCAGGGCTGGCCGCCTGCCCCCTCGCCCAGACACGCCCGTGCCACCCTGGCCCTCACCTTCACGCGCTCGATGCCCGCCTCCATCCGCAGTTGCTCCACGGCCCGGCGGGCCTGTCCGATGTCGCTGCCGGTGGCCCCCTTGCTGGACATCTGCAGGGAAATGAGCAGGGTCACAGGCAGTGGGCTCCATTCCCGACCCCTAGCCGTACGGCTACCCGAGAGTCCCCTAACCGCCTCCTGTGTCCCCCCCTGGGGACTGTGGGACGGGGGTGGCGGGACCCCGACCCGTCAGGATCACATACTTCAGCTGAGGCCTCCGGCTGATGCCCGACTGCTCAGTCCTCCAGCAGCCTGGCCCTGGCTCCCTCCCCTGCCAGCCTGGCCTCTCCAGCCCCGCTCTGTTCCCTCCCCCACCCCTGCAGAGACTTTGAAGCCAGGACACTCATGGAGTGAAATGTCACCAGCAGCAGCAGCTGCCTCAGCTGAGGGGGTCCCTGCCCCAGGGGGCCCAGTGGCTGCCCTGGTGTCACATGTCACCTTGGCTGGGCGAGCGGAGGGGCCCTGGCCTCTCACTGACCTGCTTGATCCTCTGCCAGTGGCCCCCAACACTCCTCCTTTGCCGGCCTCTGCCCCCGACCACGTCCAGAGTGTACCTTGGCTCAGGGGCAGCCCTGCCTCTCCCCTCTGTCTACACTCACCACGCAGGATCTTATCCACAGATAACTCCATCCACTTGCTTATGCTGATGGCTCCCTCTGTCCCC
>NC_138369.1:7244935-7252686 GCF_054177405.1 Leptonychotes weddellii | reverse complement strand
GACAGCGAGGAGGCTGGTGTAACCGGAGAGGAGGAAGTGAGGGCAAGTGGTGGGACAGGATTTTACTCCTAGGGAGAAGCCACCATAAGAGAGTTTGAAAAAGGAATGATTTATCTGGCTTCTGTTTCATGAGCTCTCTGGCCACAGATGGGAGATGGACTGGAGGGAAGGTAGCCCAGTGTGGAGGCTGTGAGAATGGAGAGAAGCACCTGGATAGATACCCAATCATGATGTTGTACACCTAAAACTAATACATGTCAAATTCTATCAATAAAAAAAGGCACCTGGATTTGGGACCTATTTTGTGGGTAGAACTTGTTAGAGGTGCTGAGGGATGGGTGTGGGTGTGAGAGAAAAGGAGACATCAAGCTCAATTCTCCAGTGTTGAGCCTACCAGGTGCACCGAGGGCTTATTTGCTGAGCGGAGGGCTCTTTGATGAGATGTGGAAGACCGCAGGGAGATCAGGATTAGGAGGAGTGGGAACTGAGGTGGTGAGCTTGAGATCCAAGTGGGGACTGTCAAAGATGTCAAGGAGGATGTTCTCTTCCTCCAATCAAGTGGGCTAATCTCTGGCCTCAGGACCTTTGCACTGGCAGTTCTCTTTCCCAATGGTGGGGAACGGCCTCCCCAAATTTTCACAAATGGGGCCTTTCTTGGCTTTCTGGCCGTGGCTCAAATGTCCCCTCCTTGGTGTCCTTCCCCAACCACCTGTCCCTGCAAATAAGGCCACCTCCCCCTCCATCCACCCCTACCTCAAAGACACATCATCATTTTTGAATCCTCAATAGCACTTACCACTATCGTTGTTAGCTTTCTAGCTCCCCAAACTGTGGACTCCAGGAGGGCAGGGTCTGCATCTCCTTCACCGATAAATCTGAAGCGCCAAACACAGAGCCCAACGTACAGTATAGACTCCATAAATGGTAGAATGCCTGGTTAAAAAATTCCCCCCGGACCAGACCCTGTGCAGGGCTAGGAGGACTCATGAGATACAGACCCCACCTTCGAGGGTCTCACAGTCTTGCTGGAGGGAAAGAGAGGTCAGCCTTGGGTCCCAGGGGAGGTCCCTTACCCAGAGGAAGGTCAGGGAAGGCTTCCCAGAAGAAGTGACAGCTGCAACAGCCCGGGGAAGACCAGAGGGTTACGCAGCATGTGGAGGAGGCTCTGGAGACCTGCGAGGTACGGACAGCGATCACTAAACCATTTGACGAGAGACGCTCAGGGGCAGAAACTATCTGACATTTCCTGATGACTCGAATCCTGTCCAAGGGCGACGTCTAAGAAGCCATCCTCCTTCCCCAAAGGGACAGAAACGAATAGGAAAGCGCCGCGCAACGCGGTGGGTCTCCAGCAGGCGGCAGTGAAAGTAGGAATCTTCATTCATCTCAGGCTTGTCAAGACGAGACAGGGAATAACGGCTCCTCGCGGCTTCCGTATTACGGAACGCGCGCGCAAACATGGCCGCGCCCTGGATTATGGGAATCAAAGAGGGTCATGTGACGAAGCAACTTCCCGTCCCCTTCTGCAGGTTTTCCCGAGCCCTACTTCCTGCACTGTCGTACAGAAGCGCGTGCCGAGGCTTAGTGCGTTTGGAGGCCGCTGGACGCCTGGCCTGGGGCGGCTGTGATCTGGGAGTGCGGCCGCTGGAACATGGAGGGTCCTCCGGAGGGGAAGGCACCCGCGGCGGCGCTGGCCGCTGTGCTGAAGCACAGCTCGGCGCTGCCCTCCGAGAGCTCCCAAGTCCGAGGCTACGACTTCAACCGCGGCGTGGACTACCGTGCGCTACTGGAGGCCTTCGGCACCACTGGCTTCCAGGCCACCAACTTCGGGCGCGCAGTGCAGCAAGTCAACGCCATGGTGAAGCCCGGGGCGGAACTTCCTGGATTGAGGGGGTGTGGCCTAGAGTAGCGGCAATGCAGTACTTGGAGGGGGCGGGGCTCCCTTGTGAAGGAGGAGTGTCCTGTGTTGGGCGGTCCCATAGGTGGAGAGAGGCAGGGCCCATTCTGGGCGGTAGTTTCTGCGCTGGGGAGAGGACATCGTCCCCTCATCCCCAAAACATCCTACAATGAGGATGAAGTTGGGACTGATTCTAGATAGGAGGCGGGTCGTAGGTAACGAGTGAAAGTGTTCTGAACGGTGCGGTTGAGGAACCTAAGTCAGGCTCGGATGGGGAAGGGGACCGGGCCTACAAAGGTCGTGCTCTCCGATTCCTTGAAAGGGGGTAAAACCTGAGCGTGTGCCCTGAGATTTGGGCTGTGGTTGGGGGTCAGAGCCTGCACAGGGGGCGTTCGTTCCCTGGCCCCATGTATTCCAGGTAGAAGTGGTAGGGGCTAGGGCTTGGGGGCCAGAGGGTAACTTGACCCTGCCCTTAACACCTAGATAGAGAAGAAACTAGAACCGCTGTCGCAGGATGAAGACCACCATGCAGACCTGACCAAGAGCCACCGCCCACTTACTGGCTGCACCATCTTTCTGGGCTACACATCCAATCTCATCAGTTCAGGCATCCGTGAGACCATCCGTTACCTCGTGCAGCACAACATGGTGGGGACCTGGTGCGGTTGTGGTCTTGGCCTCTCTAGGTCTTATGGGGGCAATAAAATTATTGGTCATTTAAATGACACAGGGAGACAGGGTCAGTTTTTTTTTTAAATTTTTTATTGTTATGTTAATCACCATACATTACATCATTAGTTTTAGATGTAGTGTTCCATGATTGATTGTGCATAACACCCAGTGCTCCATGCAGAACGTGCCCTCTTTAATACCCATCACCAGGCTAACCCCTCCTCCCACCCCCCTAGACAGGGTCATTTTAAGCAGAGGGACACGATCTACTTTTGTTTTGCAGTAGAGCTTTCTCCAAGGGTCACTGGGTTAGTGTTGGGAGTTAGGAGCCCTACCTGGGATGAGGGCAGGGCCCTTCTTTCTGGGCTAACCTCACTGACTTGTGGCCGCAGGTGGACGTCTTAGTGACCACAGCTGGCGGTGTGGAGGAAGATTTTATCAAGTGCCTGGCACCCACGTACCTGGGCGATTTCAGTCTCAGGGGGAAGGAGCTACGTGAGAACGGGATCAACAGGTTGGGGGCCCTGAGTGGTGCTGGGCAAAGGAGGTGGGCGGAGGGTCCTGGGGCCTGATGCCCACGTGCCTCATTTTCACAGGATTGGAAACTTACTGGTGCCCAATGACAATTACTGCAAGTTTGAGGACTGGTTGATGCCCATTCTGGACCAGATGGTGCTGGAGCAGAACACGGAGGTGGGGCAGGAGCGACCTGGGGGCCGGCGTGGTAGGAGTCGGGAGGCACTGCAGGCTGAAGTCCAATGTCTCCTCCTAGGGTGTGAAGTGGACACCTTCCAAGATGATTGCCCGCCTGGGCAAGGAGATCAACAACCCAGAATCAGTGTATTACTGGGCCCAGAAGGTGAGGGGCTGGGTGGGGCACGGATACCAGGCCTTGGCACATATTAGCTTGTTTCACCTTCATCGCCCCCTGGAGAACCAAGTCATCATTTCCACTCTTAGGTGAGGAACCCGACACAGAGGTTAGGTAATTTGTCTGAGGCTGCACAGCCACTGAGTGTGACCTTGGTATCCTGGCTCTACTCCTAGACCACCCGGGATCAGTTGGGGGGGTGCCATGGGTCCCATGCTCCTCCAATGCGGAGGTCCAGCGGTCAGAGTAGTGAGAGCTACACGATCCTTTGTGTTCTGTCTGGTTTCATCACATATGCTTCTTCATCTGTGAGGGCGGTGCTGTTGCTGTCTCCATTTTACAGTTGAGGAAACTGAGGCCCAGACAACTTAAGCGCTCTGCCCAGAATCAGGCAGAGGAGGGGATGCCACTGGGATGGGGAACAGCCTGCCCCCACTGGGCTCTGAGCTCCAGTCGCTCTTGTCTTGCTGTCCCCCAGAACCACATCCCTGTGTTGAGCCCAGCGCTCACTGACGGCTCCCTGGGTGACATGATCTTCTTCCATTCCTACAAGAACCCCGGCCTGGTCCTGGACATCGTCGAGGGTGAGGTGCTGGGGCCACAGAGCAGGGGAGGAGGGCTGGCTGGGTCCGTAGCCTGACCCCAGCACTCTTCTCCCAGACCTGCGGCTCATCAACACACAGGCCATCTTTGCCAAGAGCACTGGCATGATCATCCTGGGCGGGGGTTTGGTCAAGCATCATATTGCCAACGCCAACCTCATGGTGAGTGGGGACAGAGTACCTGGTCCCTAGTGAGGGTGGTATGTGCGCTAGGCCTATGCCATGTGCCAGGGAGACAACTGTGGACTAGACAGGCCAGGATCCCTGTCCTCCTAGACTGATGTTCTAGTCAGGGAGACAGGCAGCGAGCAAGTGACATGCAGGTCACGTGGCAGTTAACTGCTGTGGGAAAAAACGGATGACATGATGGCAAGAGAAACAAGGTTCTGGGAAAGACAGCCGGTGAGCAGAGGAAACGGCCAGTGCAAAGGCTCTGAGGTGCCTGAATGAAGTCCAGGGACAGTTAGCAAGCCGGTGAAAGGGAGCGGGAGGCGACCAGCAGCTGGAGCCAGGCTTCCAGGGCGGCCACTTGCGTGCTCACAGGCGCCCTCTCTGAACAAATGGCTGGTCCGGGAGGAATGATGGGGCCAGACCAGGGTGGGAGTCTTTGTATGTGGTGGCAGCCCCTGCTGAGTAGCTGTGGGAGAGTTGTTGCTCCCTAGTCGGTGGGTTTGGGGCAGCTCTGCCCATCAACCCTACCAACCCCCAACCTCGCACTCTGCTCACGCACTGATGTGGGGCCCTTCCTGTGGAGGGGCCACTACGGGCTCCCGGCATGCAGGACGCAGCCCTCAGCCTCTGCAGCCAGCGCCGACCCCCATGTGCAGTGACTGGCTGACCAGCTCACCCTGCCCCTCCCCACAGCGGAACGGGGCCGACTACTCTGTCTACATCAACACGGCCCAGGAGTTTGATGGCTCGGACTCTGGCGCCAGGCCGGACGAAGCAGTGTCTTGGGGCAAGATCCGGGTGGACGCCCAGCCTGTCAAGGTGAGGGCTGGTCAGCTGGCTGGGGCGCAGAGTCTCCCAGAGCGCAGCCACGGGCCCTGTAGTTCACCCAGGTCCCGTCTACAGGTCTATGCCGACGCCTCCCTGGTCTTCCCCCTGCTTGTGGCTGAAACCTTTGCCCAGAGGAGAGATGCCTTCGTGCCTGAGAAGAATGACGACTGAGTGGCTACGGTTCCAGGGAAGTCCCCCCTCGCCTCTATTTATTAGCTTGCACACCCAACCCCTCCCTCCCTCCTTGATCAGCCTCGTGTCTAGAATAAATGGTCTCCGTGATCCTGCTGAGTCTGTGTCCGTGTCCTTGGCGGCAGTGGGTCCCCACCTTCAGCTGGTGCCACCCTCAGCCTCATAAGCCTCCTCCCGCCAGCACTGGACACTGCCCCCCACAGCGGTCAGCAGGCAGGGCTCCGTGGGGTGGAAGGCCAGTGACTGCACCACACCTGGACCCACGGGCAGGGCCAGTGCCAGGGCACCCTGTGGAGGGAAGGGGCGGGCAGTGGGTATCCGTGCGTCCCTCTCTGCTGACCTTCAGCCACCCGCCTCTAATGGCTTCCCAGGCACTGCAAACCTCAGCTGCCCCAAAATGAAGCCCTGAGTTGCTCCATCCTTTGGAGCACGTGTGGCTCAGGCTGAACATCTTGGAAGTCTTCCTCTTTCACGCTTCCCACCCCGTTTATCTGTCGGCAAGTGCTCCTGGCCCAGCCTTTAGACCACATCGGATCTGCATTCACAGCCACCACGTTGCTCCGATCCTGTCCCGTCCGTTCCCGGCTTCTCCACCCTGCCACTGTCTGGGCTCCAGGGGCCCACTGGGCAGCCTCTGTGCTCACTTCGTGCATCAGCTTACAGTCACCGCTCAACACATTCGATCCCTCAAGCCTGCCCCCGATTGCTCTTCCCACTTCAAAAATGTCCCTCCACGCACTGCCCCCTTGAGAGTGACTTTCAGTCTGACAGACTCTAGAGAAGTAGGCGGAACATGGCGCATTCTTAGTTGCCAGAGAGAGCTGGGCCCTCAAGTCTCCCCCAGTTTCCTCCATCCTCTTAGGGGCATTACTTTCCCTGGTCAAGCCCCAGCCCTGACCCCATGAGGCCAGACTAATAGTCTGTTCCCAGCCTGACCTCTCCACCAGGCCGAGACACAGCAGGACAGGGCTCACAGGGTTTGGGACTAGAAACCATGGGGATGCTCAGAGGTAGCTCAGGGTTTCTGAACTACTGCCCCATCTCAGCTGGGGTCAGATGTGGCTGTCGGCCCCACTCCCCCCAGGGTCAGTCCCTATGGTCGGCTGGGCTTGCTTAGTGTGGCCCTGTTGCTGCTGCCATCCCACAGTCCTTCTGTCCCCTGACCCAAGTGTGCCACACCTCCAAGCCTTAGCACACACTGTTCCCTTTGCCAGGAATGCCCTTCCTGCTTTATTTTCTCACTCACTCTTCCAAGCCCCCAGCTCTAATAGCATTCCTTTGTGCAGGTGTGGGAGTTGCTAGGGAGTTGCCTGAGACAGAGCAGGCAGCCTGGTAAGGAGTCGGGGTGAGGAGGCTCACCTCCACCAGGTCCCAGAAGTACACCTTCCCGTCCTCAGAGCAGCTGACCACGTGTGTGTCACGCTCGCTCAGGCAGCAGTCCAGCTTGTACTCCTGGTTCTTATGGCCCGAGTACCTGGGGGTGGGTGGGTTCAGGAGGGCTTGGGTCCTAGCAGAGGTAGGGGAGGGACCCCACCACCCCAAGGACTCACTCGCCCAGCAGCTCCCCTGTGTCCTTGTCTAGAAGCCGCAACGTGGAGTCCAGGCTGGACACCAGGGTGCACTGCCCGTCCCGGCTGAAGCAGGTACAAGTGATGGGGCCTGGGGGCAGGGAGGGGCGCAGGTGGGTGAAGCTGGGGCCCCCTTTGCTGCCCCCCACCTGCCCTGCCCGCCCCACAGCCCTGCCACACTCACTGCCCACATAGTCTGAGAAGAGTTGCCCCATCCTCAGGTCATAGCGCCTCACCCGGCCGTCCACGGAGCTGCAAGAGGATGGATCCAGCTGAAGCATCAACTGGGGCCAGTAGGTCCATGGCTCCAGTCCCTGTACTCTCCCTGACCCTGCCAGGACCCTGGCGGGGGGGTGGGGAGGGAGGTGGGCTTGCCCTTCCTGCGCACCCTTCGCTGTCATGCTCACACTTATGGCTACCCGTGGAAAATAAACATTGAAATGAATTTTTCAGTGGAATTCCAAGGCACTGGCTTTGAGACTTACACCCAGGGCCAATGAGGACCTACTCCATTGGTTTCTGATATGCACTGAGCATCCTCTCTGGGCTAGTCCTTGGGACACGGCTGCGACAAAGCCAGGAGCACTTTCTGCCATCATAGAGACTTGCTGACTAGGCCTCCCCAAGGAGGTGGCCTCTAAACTGGGACCTGAAGGATAAGGAGATAAACGTGTGGTCCAGGAGAAGATGTGTGGGAAGGGACCAGCCAACAGGCTGGGCAGCCCAAACTTACCCCCCCCCCCGCCCCCACCACAGTGGGAATGGCACTCCTTTGGGTTGTGGCAACAAACGGGCAGCCCTGCTTGGGAATTTTCATTGCTTGCCTCTTGCAACTAGAATATCAACCTGATGTGGGCAGAGATTTTTCCCTATTTCATTAACTGCTGTATGTTCACTGACTAAAAAAGTGGTATGCCAGAAGCTCAAAAACACTTTGAGTAAGTAGAAAG
>NC_138369.1:7193468-7244835 GCF_054177405.1 Leptonychotes weddellii | reverse complement strand
GGGTGAAGTCCTGGCTCCACTCACCCTGCCAGGACCTCATGGTCTGACACCTTCACACTGGATATGCCATCCCTGGCTTCGTCCAGCCTCTGCACTGGCTCAGGCCTCCGCGATCGGCAGTCCCAGCAGCGTATGCTGGAATCGATAGAGCCTGTAAGGGCCAACATGAAGGTGAGGTCGGGTTTGGGCCACAGGGGCAGTACCCTGCCTAGGCTCCAGACTCACCAGACAGGATGACTGTGGCCTCTTCATTAAACTGGACCGTGTTCACTTTCTGAGAAACAGGGATTGCCACTCAGAGGAGGCTGGACTTTGGAGGACTGGGATAAAGGCAGGGTTCCGGATGCAGGTTAAAGCAAGGGCAAAGGAGGGGCGCCTGGGTGGCTCATTCGGTTAAGTGTCTGCCTTCAGCTCAGGTCATGATCCCAGAGTTCTGGGATCGGGCCCCACACAGGGATCCCTGCTATGCGGGAAGCCTGTTTCTCCCTCTCCCTCTGCCCCCCCCTTCTGCTCTCTCTCTCTCTCTAATAAATAAATAAAACCTTAAAAAAAAAAAAGTAAAGGCTAGAGATAGAGGAGGTGAAAGGTTTTGGGAAAACTGCATGCTGGGCCATGGGGAAAGGAGCCTTGCTCTGTAATGGGTAGGGGTGGAAGGGTTTCCTGTCACCACCTACACGATAATGTGGGTCCTCTCCTCCACCCACGCTCTAATGAGGCCTCTTTTTGTTTGTACTCACCCCCGCGTGGCCCCGGAATTTGCGAACGACCTGCCCCGATGCCACATCCCACAGCACCACCGCCTTGTCCCCGCCGCCGGAACACAGACTGCTGTTGTCAAAGGAGCTGGAGGGCAGAGGAGGGAAGATCAGTGCTGACCTCAGATCCCAATCTCTGCACCTGTATCTCGGCCTGGCCCCCGGCTCACCCGGCCGCGTCCAGCACCTCGTAGCCGTGGCCACTGTACGTCCGCAGTAGCGTCCCTCGCAACGGATTCCACAGCTTCAGGGTCTTGTCGCTGCCGCACGTCAAACAGTAATTGCCATCCACTGGGGAACACCAGGAAGGGGTTATAGGGCTTCGGACCTCAGAAGATAGGAGGACCCGGAATGAAGAGGGAGCTCACCATTAAATCGTACAGCTCGCACTGCCCCCTGCCCGCAGTCCAGCGTCTTCACCCGTTTTTGCGGCAGCTCCGGGCCCCGTGGTTTCGGCTCAGGGAAAGCCATTTGCTTCGGGACCCCTTCCTTGCCGCCTGACACCGGTTTGCACAGAGGATTCCGAACCCTCGGAACCCACGCTTGGATGTAACCGTATTGTCTTCCGTAGTCTACTTCCTATTACTCACTTCCGGTTCAAATGTTCGGCTTTTTTCGGGACAGTGCGGGGAATATTGAAACCTGATTCCAGCTTCTAGGTTTCTTTCCCCACTTCTTGTTTTCAAGGAACATTTTTGGTCTCTTCTAATTCTCTGTCCCTTGGCTGGGAGGAGTCCTGGCCCCCGCCGCTGGGAACGGAAGTTCGAAGCCTGTGGGTGCTACTCTAAAAGCCACCCTCCGTTTCCGCGCCGGAAGCTGCAACTCCCGTAGCGGAAGAGGCACGACCTCCGACCTGCCATGTCCACTAACAATATGTCGGACCCACGAAGGCCGAACAAAGTGCTGAGGTGAGGACCCCAACGTCACGGGGACAGGGCTCGGGTTGTGGGGCGAGGCCCAGGGAAGCGCTTGTCCATTTCGGGGGGCGGGACTTTGAGCGCCTCTGACCCTTGAGCCTGTCGCAGGTACAAGCCCCCGCCGAGCGAGTGTAACCCGGCCTTGGACGACCCGACGCCGGACTACATGAACCTCCTCGGCATGATCTTCAGCATGTGCGGTCTCATGCTCAAGGTGGGAGGTGCTGAGTTTCCTTTGGCGTAGCTCCGCCTGATAGCGAAGCCGGTGGGGGGAGCCGATTCGGAATGAAGCGGGGCTGACGCTGAGGGGGCGGGGCGTGGGCCTGGCCGGGGGCGGGGCTGCGGTGTTGCCGGGCGGAGAAAGCCAGAGCCAGGAGGGAGGCCAGGGGTCAGGGTGAGTACATGGGAGGTCGGTCTGAAGGTGGGGCCAGGTTTTAAAGTAATTTGGAGGGGACTCGTGGAGAAAGGATGGGGTTCTTAGCATCACGAGCTATGTCAAAGGCCAGTCTTCTTAGGCCTGAGAGTATGTGGTGCGGACAGAGACGCAGGCCAAGAGAGTAGGACGAGAAACTGGGTACCTGGAATAGGCTAGGGGGAATGGGACTGAGGGATTCTTGGGGATAAGGCCCAAGCTGCGTCGGGTGGAATCAGTGGGTTGGAACCCGTGCCTGGGAATGCCCCTATGGGGGTTCATTGGTGTGCCTGTCACTGACCGAATACCCCCATCCACCTGCCTTTCCCCAGCTGAAGTGGTGCGCTTGGGTGGCTGTCTACTGCTCCTTCATCAGCTTTGCCAACTCCCGGAGCTCTGAGGACACTAAACAGATGATGAGTAGCTTCATGTGAGTCTAGGTCTAGAGAAGGAGGACTCCTAAGTGGGAGAGGGGAACCCAAGCCTACCCATCCTGGCCTTACACTTCTCTCCTGTCTCAGGCTGTCCATCTCTGCCGTGGTGATGTCATATCTGCAGAACCCTCAGCCCATGACGCCCCCCTGGTGAAGTCAGCCTAGGACTACTCTGTACACCTTCCCCCAGGCCTGGCCCCTGGCTGTTCAGCCTCTGCCCTCAGCTGGTGTCCTGGGCTTCCCTGAATGAGGTAGTCTCAGGACTCAAGCTGGATGGAGGGAACCTGACCCATTACCTGGGATTCCACTTCTGCTGGGCAGAGGGGAATACCCTAGGCCTACCCCTCCTGCCTGCCTTCCCCACCCTGCCTGCTGCTGGGGGAGATGCTGTCCATGTTTCTACGTGTATCCACTCGTTTTTTTGTTGAAACCAGTTAATTATTAATAAAGTTTTGCATTCTGGCTGTTCTTTGGGACCTCTCTCCTGGGCATTGCCGGTGCTCTTCCTGTTGGGGGAAGGGCTCCAGATCCTCCACTCAGGCCTTTGTTGGGGCTTTAGCCTGGAGCCTTCTGGTCGTTCACTTGCTTATTTCACAAGCCTTGTGACTTAAGTCAGTTGCCAGAGGCAGGACAGTGATCCCTGTCTTCTGGCAACTCAGCAGATGGGTTCTGCTGACCTGAGGAATGTGGGTTTTCATTTTCTTTTTTTCTTTTTTTGAAGATTTTATTTATTTATTTGACACAGAGAGAGAGAACACAAGTAGGCAGAACAACAGGCAGAGGGAGAGGGAGAAGCAGGCTCCCCGAGGAGCAGGGAGCCTGATGCGGGGCTCGATCCCAGGACGCTGGGATCATGACCTGAGCCGAAGGCAGCCGCTTAACCGACTGAGCCACCCAGGCGCCCCGGGTTTTCATTTTCTTATCAGACAAATCGGGTAGTATCAGTGAGCTGGATGGACTAATTGGGATTGGGAAAAGCATGAAAGACTGAGTCCTCCCCCACCTGTCACTCCTCACCTGAGTCCCATGGGTATTTCTTCCAATCAGGCTGGATACCTCCCATCCTCAGTACCCCAAGGGCAGTTCCTCTGTGCTTAATCCTCATAGGACAGAACAGGACCACCATCAACCCCTGCTCCTAGCAAACTAGGTCCCTCCAAGACCCTAGCCCTGAAGATCAATGGAACATCCTAGGATCCCACGCACACACTCCCACCTCCTAAGCAAACTACACCCGGAGGAAAGTCTGAAGCCTCTGCGTCCACGGGGACAAAGGGACACTCCGAGGACACTCGGAGACGGTGAGACACTAACGGCTCCCCTGGTTAAACCAGCACCCGAGGGTGGGACATGCCCAACGCCTCCGTATACTCCCCAGGGGCTAGCCAGAGCTGAGGCCTCAGGCCAGTGACACGCCCGGCAGCACCCTAGCCCCGCCCCCGCCAGCAACCATTGGCCAGGTCGGGTTCTGGGGGCGGGGCGTTTGCCCGGCCACTCCGGGCCCGGGAAGTCCCTGGTGGCGGCTGCGGTGGCTGTGGCGGCGGCGGCGGCGGCGGCAGCTGCGGAGCCATGGTCGCCGACGCGCGGCCTTCGGGGGTCCGCGCTGGCGGTGGCGGCCGGGGCGCGTCAGGGCCCACGACGAGCTCCCGCGCGCTGCAGCCACCGCTCCCGCCTCTCTCCTTCCTCTTTTTGTTGTTGGTGGCGGCGCCCGGCGCTCGGGCCGCGGGATACGAGGTGAGCGTGGCCCGGGAGCGGAAATGTACACAAGCTGGAGCGAAGCCCCGAGTAGGGTCCGGAGGTGTGGGTGGGTTTGTTCTGTGGGTGCGTAGTGAATGGTTGTTAATATGACAGTGTGGCCTGAAGGCATGCTTTGCGTCGTTGAAAGATCTGGCCGTGAGAGTCTGAGCATTGGGCTCTCTGTACCTGCCTCCTTCCTTCTGTGGGTCGGCTTGCCTGGACTTTGCATGCACTTAACTGTGTGATTGGACATATGTGTGTATGTGGGAGCCGGGGGGGGGGCGGATTGCTTGAGAGCTGGGACTCTGGAGTCAGCCTGCCTGGAGTTCCAGTCTGGCTCCCTGACTTTCTGGCTGTGTGACTTGGGGCAAGTCACTTAACCACTCTGATCCCCAGTGCTCTCATCTGAAAATGAGATACTGCCCCCCAAGCCCCAGGGTGGCTGCTTCCTATTTGCAAACGCCTAATAATCATTTGCTACTACTATTACTGGTAACCCAGGGTGTGAGTGAGAGCTGCCCTGAGGAGTTGTGTCAAGTGGGGGTTGTATTTGTATGCCCAGCTCTGTGGGTGTCCTCCCTAGAAGGACCTGGCCCCATTTCTCTGAGTCACTCACCTCTAGATCAAAACTTATCTTGTGTCCCCAGCCCCACCCCAGCCTGCTTCTTAACCTCGGTGTAACTGACAGGATGTGTGTATTTGGGGTCCCTGTGCAGACATGCCCATTGGTGCATCCGGACATGCTCAACGTGCACCTGGTGGCCCACACGCATGACGATGTGGGCTGGCTCAAGACTGTGGATCAGTACTTTTATGGCAGTGAGTAGAGCATGGAGACTTCCCCGTGGGGCCCCCTTGCCCCTTTGAGCCCTTCAGATCCTTTCTGGGTCCTGGACATTGGGAGGGAGGACATTGTCCAGTTTGAGCTCCTGTGTCTAAGAATGCCCCCCTTGGCTCATTTGTCCCTGACTGCCTGACCCCTGTGCCCACAGTCCAGAATGACGTCCAGCATGCGGGGGTGCAGTACATCCTAGACTCAGTCATCTCTTCCCTGCTGATGGAGCCCACCCGCCGATTCATCTATGTGGAGATTGCCTTCTTCTCCCGTTGGTGGCACCAGCAGACAAATGCAACACAGGAAGTTGTGCGGGACCTGGTGCGCCAGGGTGAGCCTGCCCGAAGGAAGTGCAAAGAGGAAGCCCAGCTCAGCTCTGTTTCTGACCCTCCTCCAGCTTCTGAGATTTTATCATGTCCTGTGCAGCCTGTATGTGCATGTGGCTCTGCCTGCCTGGAATTTCCCTTTATTTGTAGAACTCCTATGCATCCTACAGGGCCCCACCTCCAGGGGATCCTCAGGGAAGCCTGCCATGCAGGGGGCCCTCTGTTCCATGTCTGGCTACACTGGCTTGGGAGTGACTCCTCTTCTTCCTCCAGGCCTAGGTTTGCAGGCAGGCCTTCTTATCCCCTTCATTGCCACCCCTGGCCCCAGTCCTGGCCCTGACAATCCACCCAGACTGCCCTTCCCGCACAGGACGCCTGGAGTTTGCCAATGGTGGCTGGGTGATGAACGATGAGGCAGCCACCCACTACGGAGCCATCATAGACCAGATGACGCTTGGATTGCGCTTTCTGGAAAACACATTTGGCAAAGATGGGCGCCCCCGTGTGGCCTGGCACATTGACCCCTTTGGTCACTCTCGGGAGCAGGCCTCGCTGTTCGCACAGGTGATCTACCAACCTCACTCCTAGCTCTGACTCCTCCCTTGGCCACTCAAGCCCCACCCTTCCCTGCAAGCTCACCTGGCCCAGGCCCTGTCCCCTGGTCCCTTGAGGCCCTGCCTCTTGGGTGAGCTATGAATCCCATTACTGCCTGCCCACCCCCCACCCCCCCCACCCCCCGCCGCCACCCTCCAGCCTTTCTGCTCTGCCTCCGCCCAGGATGTGACCCCACTCCAGCTGGCTCCTCCCGGGCCCCACACCTGCCCCTCACTGTAGCCCTGGCCCCACCCCATTTGCTATGATCCCGGTTCATCTCCAAAGCCAGGTGGCAGGTGGAGGCCTGCCCAGCTTTTCAACCGGCTTCACAACCTTTGCCATGATGGCGTCCCCTTTCCACTCTCTGATCCCTTCCATTCTCAGGCTGCTTAAGGGGGATTTGAATCAGGCCCCTTTCCAAGCTGGGGAAGGTGGAAGTCTGATCTAGCATTGCACCCGCACCTCCCAGCCCTCCCGCAGTGTCATCTGACCCTTCCCCAAGCTTCAAAATGAGCTGGAGCCCTTCCTTGTTTCAGACCTGCTTCTTCTAACTGTGCTCTGACTGCCCCTCCCACGCTGAGGGGACTGGCGGGTGGTGGGGAGAGGACTGGTCACCCACTGCTCCTGCCCTCTGATCCCGGTCCTCATCCCTCCCCACCTCCAGATGGGCTTTGATGGCTTCTTCTTCGGGCGTCTGGATTATCAAGATAAGGGGGTGCGGAAGAAGAAGCAAGAGATGGAGCAGGTTTGGCGGGCTAGCGCCAGCCTGGAGCCCCCAGTAGCCGACCTCTTTACCAGTAAGGGCGTGTGGGCTGGGGTCAGGGCTGGCCCCAGGGGCATGGGACCTGGGACCATGCTCAGAGGGCCTTGGGTTTGCTTTTATACTCTGTTGTCCTGAAACTCTTAATAATTTACAAACAAGGACCCAGCACTTGCACTTTGCACTGGGCCCTGCAAATTCTGAGGTCCCTCCTGGTGGGGTGTGGCAGGCTTTGACCCCCGGGCAGGTCTGGGACGCTGAGCCTGGTGTGGCATGCAGGTGTGCTCCCCAATATTTACAACCCACCGGAGAAACTGTGCTGGGACACGCTGTGTGCTGACAAGCCCTTTGTGGAGGACCCACGCAGCCCCGAGTACAATGCCAAGGAGTTGGTCGATTACTTCCTGCAGTTGGCCACTGCCCAGGTAACCCTACTGTGCAGAGCCCGTGAGACTCGTGTTCATAATGCACTGGGCCCTCTCCATGGCACAGGCATTCCCTAACACCTCCTCATCACCCTCGGAGGAAGGTAGCATTCCATTCACCATCGCCAGGCTCCCCTCCCAGATTTGTGTTCATTTCTGATTAGAAGACTGCAGACAACCTTTGCTGCCCCAAACGCTCACCAAAGGCATGAGACAGCATGGTGCAGTGCCTCAGTGCCCTCATCTGGGCCCACGAGTACTCAACAGTGTGAGGCTATTTTTACATGTGTCCCTACGCTCCCACAGGACCCACTTCCACTGCCCCCTCCACTCCTCTACGTGCACCCACACTTGTTTTTTAAAGATTGATTTATTATTTTTAAAGATTTTATTTATTTATTTGAGAGGGAGAGAGAGTGAGTGCACACAAGCAGGGGTGGAGGGGCAGAGGGAGAGGGAGAAGCAGACTCCCCGTAGGACCCTGAGATCATGACCTGGGCCGAAGGCAGACGCTTAACGACTGAGCCACCCAGGCGCTCCAGCACCTGCACTCTTGACCACATATATACCACGACACAGCTGTACGCAGGGATGGCCCAGGACACCCTGGCCTGAGGAATTCTCCATTCCACCTGCAGGGCCAGAACTACCGCACCAACCACACCATAATGACCATGGGCTCAGACTTCCAGTATGAGAATGCCAACATGTGGTTCAAGAACCTTGACCGGCTCATCGAGCTGGTCAACGCTCAGGTAAGTGTGCCAACTCGTGTGCATGAATGTGCTTGGATCCCTGGCCCTTGGGTCATATGCATCGCAGTGGGTGCTCTCTTAGTTTTTTATTGCTACTATAACAAATGACCAACAAATATAGCGGCTGAAAACAACAGAAATATATTATCTTACAGTTTTGTAGGCCAGAAGTCGGACACAATTCCGACTTGCGTTGGGTTAAAAATTGGGTTTGGGTTAAAAATCAAGATGTCAGCAGGGCTGGGTTCCTTTTGGAAGCTCTTGGCGAAAGTGTCCAACTTCTAGAGGCCTCCTGCGTTCCTTGACTCATGGTCCCGCATCTTGCAAGCCAGCCACGCAGCCGCTCTCTGCCCTTGCGTCTCTCATCACATCTCTTTCTTACTCTCACTCGCTCTTTCCTCTTCTACTTTTTTAAAAAAATTATTTATTTGGGGCGCCTGGGTGGCTCAGTTGGTTAAGCGACTGCCTTCGGCTCAGGTCATGATCCCGGAGTCCCGGGATCGAGTCCCGCATCGGGCTCCCTGCTTAGCAGGGAGTCCGCTTCTCCCTCTGACCGCCCCCCTCATGTGCTCTCTCTCTCTCAAATAAATGAATAAATAAAAAAAATCTTTTAAAAAAATTATTTATTTGGAGAGAGAGAGTGTGTGTGCTAGTGCAAGGCAGGGAGGGGCAGAGGGAGAGGGAGAGAGAGAATCTCAAGCAGACTCTACGCTAAGCGTAGAGCCAGACACGGGGCTTGATCTCAAACCGCTGAGATCATGACCTGAGCCGAAATAAGGGTTGGACTCTTAACTGACTGAGCCACCCAGGTGCCCCCACCTTCCTCTTTTAAAGACCCGTGATGACACTGGGCCCTACAGATCATCTAGGATAATCTATTCTAAGGTCAGCTTATCAGCAACCTGAACTCCATTTGCAGCCTTAATTTCCCTTTACCATGTAACCTAACAGGTTCTGGGAATCAGGACTCAGACATCCTTGGGCCTCTCACATCTGAAATGTCCTTCCCATCAGTTCCATCCTCAGAGCTGTCTATTGGCAGTCTCCATGTCCTCAGCTTCCACTTGCTCCCAGCACCACTGTTTCACCCAAAACACCAAAAGACATTTCCCAGGGCTCCCCATGACCCCGAGGAGCCCTGGACACCTTGATCACTTTCTTCTGTAAATATCATGGTCCTGAGCTGCCATAGGTTTCCTCCTGCCCCGGACCGCTCCTCTGCCCACTGCATTCTATTGGAAATAGAGTCTCTTACTTCAAATCCCTAGCTTGCCACTTAGTGGCTCTGTGACCCTGAGAAATCTTAAGCGCTCTGCCTTAGTTTTCTTATCTAGAAAATGGGCATAATGGTGGCTCCCACCTGATAAGGCTGTTAGGGTTTAATGAGTTCGTTTACACAGATCAGTAGAACAGGGCCAGGTAAATAACCAGTATTATGGTGGTTGCTTATTACTGTTATTTGGGGCTGAACACCTGCTTCTCCTTTAACACGCAAGCTGCAATGTTTCCTCCTCCAGGAAGACTTCACCAAACACAGGTGGAGCTCCTGCCCTTTCCTCTGTGTACACACAGTCCCCACAAATACCTGTGAGGCCACAGCCAGGCTGATTATAACGGACTATCTGTTCAGTATCTCTCCTCCACTTGGCTGTGGGTTCCAGGAGAGTGGGGCTGGCCTCTGCTTCTAGATTGTGTCTGAAATCGAGCATATTGAAGAAGCAAGTGATTGTTTACTGAGCAAATCCTGTGTGTGTGTGTGTGTGTGTGTAACTATGTATGTGACTGTGTATGCAGGGGTAGACATGTGGATGCACATAAAGGTGTGTAGTCCCATTTACTTCCCTTCATGCACTCAAGTGTTTAGTGAGCACCTACTGTGTACTGGGCACTGGGTTCACAACACAAGCAGAACAAACATCTTTTTCTTCACAGAGGAGGTCACCTTCTTGGTCCTCCACTTCAGTTGAAAGTGAACCTCCATTCATTCTAACAGTGGTGTCATTGAGCAATAACCTGACAGTCCTGAGAAATGATCACTCCTGCCCTATAATGTCATACTTAGTTTTTCCACACACACAAAAAAATTTTTAAGATTTTATTTCTTTCTTTATTTAGAGAGGGGAGACGAGCGGGGGAGGAACAGAGGGAGAGGGAGAATCTCAAGCAGACTCCCTCCTGAACACAGAGCCTTAGGCAGGGCCTATCTCACCACCCTGAGATCATGACCTGAGCCCAAATCAAGAGTCCCACGCTTAACCAACTGAGCCACCCAGGCGCCCCCACAAAAAATTTTTAATGATAAAATTGGAATTAAAAAAAAAAGTTTAGTAAAAATTTCAGGTTTATTCTCGCATCCGTGAAATTCTTTCCATGCTGGTAATGTTGAGTTGCTGCCAAAATTCAGCCTCACACTGGGCCATTGGTTTGCACTCAAAATGTGTACTACAAGAATCCGAACCCACCGCATGCATGAAGGTGCGCACATGTGTGTGAGGATGTGTGTGCACAGCTGGGGACCCCCTGGGAAGGTGCCGGCTCCCGAGGGCTCACACATGGACACCTCCCCCCAGCAGCAGGCCAACGGGAGCCGCGTCAATGTTCTCTACTCCACTCCCGCCTGTTACCTCTGGGAGCTGAACAAGGCCAACCTCACCTGGTATTTGGGGGGACATGGGAGCTTGGGGGGGTTGGCCTGCCCTTTGGGTCATGACCCGGCCCTCAATGCCTCTGCCGCTGCAGGTCCGTAAAACAGGATGACTTCTTTCCCTACGCCGACGGCCCCCACAAGTTCTGGACCGGCTACTTTTCCAGCCGGCCGGCCCTCAAACGCTATGAGCGCCTCAGCTACAACTTTCTGCAGGTGAGTGGGCACTGGGCTCAAGGGGGCGCCCAGGGGTCCCAAAAGGTGCGGGGCCCCAACACACCTCCTCTGTTCCCCAGGTGTGCAACCAGCTGGAGGCACTGGCGGGTCCGGCAGCCAACGTGGGACCCTATGGCTCAGGAGACAGTGCACCCCTCAGTAGGTGTTGAGACGATGAGGGGACGGGAGTGTGTCTGAAGCTGGCCACACCGACCCTCGGCCACCCCATCGAGTCCCCTCATAAAACTCCTCGGGACCCTGCCCTCCCACACGTGATCTTTCCCGTGTCCTTGGGGTCTGGACTGAGAGTCCTGCAGAGACCCCAGCCGGTTCACCGTCTGCCTGCAGATGAGGCGATGGCGGTGCTCCAGCATCACGACGCGGTCAGCGGCACGTCCCGGCAGCACGTGGCCAATGACTACGCGCGCCAGCTAGCGGCAGGCTGGGGGCCCTGCGAGGTGCGCGGGGTGGAGCCAGGGAGGGGGCGGGGCCGGGAAGAGGCGGGTGTAGAATGAAAGGGCGGACACCGGAAGAGGCGTGGCCAAGGACAGTGGGGTGGAGTCTAGGTATGCCTGCATGGGGCGGGGCCTGGGGTGAGAGGCGGAGACAGGATGGGGCGGGGCCTAGGAGCGCTCGTGGGCGGGGACAGGCAAGGGGCGGGGTCCGGGAGGAGACACGGAGGAGACCTGGGTGGGCCTCCAGAGCTGACCCATGGACTTTTACGCTCCCTCCCACAGGTTCTCCTGAGCAATGCGCTCGCGCGGCTCAGCGGCTCCAAGGAGGACTTCATGTACTGCCGCAACCTCAACATCAGTGTCTGTCCGCTCAGCCAGACAGCCAAGAGCGTGAGCCGGGCTCGGGCTGGAGGGGCGGGGCCGGGAAGCAGGTGGGTGGGACAGCACTGGAAACTGAGGACAGCGGGGGCGGGGCCCGGGGGAGGCGGGGCTCGGACTGAAGGGCTCTTGAGGTACCTGCCGGTGTGAAATTGGTCGGGAGGATCGGTCTGCGGAGCGATCACTTGGGGGGCAGTGAAGCTGGGGTGGAAGAGACCAAAGCACCCCATGGGGGCTTGGATCACCCAAGGACGTTGCCGCATGTGGTGGGTGGGTTTCAAGAAGGCCTGCTGCGACCCATGACCGATCTGGCCCTCCCACACCAGTTCCAAGTGACCATTTATAACCCCTTGGGGCGGAAAGTGGATTGGATGGTGCGGCTGCCAGTCAGCGACCACATTTTCGACGTGAGGGACCCGAATGGCACAATTGTGCCCAGCGATGTAAGCCCTTTCAACAAATATTTCTCCTATGAGTACCACCCCCCATGATTACCTCCTGCCTTGGACACCTCCTCCTGGGGATTTCTACCCCCACCTCACCCCACCCCACGGACACATCTCCCTCCATGGATAACTCCTCCCATGGGCACCTCCCTCTCTCGGGTAACTCATGCATATCTCCCCCTCCATCAATACCTTGGGCCTAGTACTTTTTCTTTTTCTTCCCCTTAACATCGTACCCCCTTGGAAACATGCGCTCCCCCTTACCCCCCTGTCTTGCCTCTCGGACAATCTCTCCCTTTTTAATGTCTCCTCATGAATTTTTTAAAAAATATTTTATTGGGCGCCTGGGTGGCTCAGTTGGTTAAGCGACTGCCTTCAGCTCAGGTCATGATCCCAGGGTCCTGGGATCGAGTCCCGCATCGGGCTCCCTGCTCTGCGGGAGGCCTGCTTCTCCCTCTCCCACTCCCCCTGCTTGTGTTCCCACTCTCGCTGTGTCTCTCTCTGTCAAATAAATAAATAAAATCTTAAAAAAAAATAAAAAATAAAAAAATATATTTTATTTTGGGGCACCTGGGTGGCTCAGTCGTTAAGCGTCTGCTTTCAGCTCAGGTCATGATCTTGGGGTCCTGGGATGGAGCCCCGCATTGGGCTCCCTGCTCAGCGAGAAGCTTGCTTCTCCCTCTCCCACTGCTTGTGTTCCCTGTCTCCCTGTGTCTCTCTCTGTCAAATAAATAAATAAAATCTTTAAAAATATATTTTATTTTTTAAAAGATTAATATTTTTTAAAAGATTTTATTTTTTTAAGTAATCTCCACATCCAATGTGGGGCTCCAATTTACAACACCGAGATTGAGTGGCATGCTCTACCAACTGATCCATCCAGGCATCCCGAATTTTCTTTTTTTCTTTTTTTTTTTGCTTTATTTCCCTTGTTCTAGAAGGCCTCTACCTATGAATCTTTTCCTCCCCCCAAACCTGCCTTTCCCTCATTCCCCTGCTTCAGGGATTTCCTTCCCCATTTCTTCCCTCACTTCCCCTTCTCCCACAGTCTCTGCACCCCCTAAATGTCCCCCCCCTTTATGAATCTTCTCTGCGATCTTTAACTCAGAATTTGACACTCCATCCTCCCTGGCCAACACCTATATTTCTTCTCCCCATCTGGGGCTCATTCTTCTGGAGTTTGACCCATCCCTTTATGTACAGCTCAGTATTTATACTCATAGCCTCTTGACTCAATTTCCCTCCTCCATTACCCAAGGTGGTGAGACTTCCTAGCTCAGACAGTTCGGACCTGCTTTTCTCGGCCTCAGTGCCTGCCCTGGGCTTCAGCGTCTACTCCGTAACTCAGGTGCCCGGCCGGAGCCCCCATGCCCACAACCGCCAGCCCAGATCCCAGAAGTCCTGGACCCATGGCTTGGCCATCCAAAATGAGGTGAGACTCCGTTCAGATGCCCTTCCCTTCCCCTGTGACAAATTTGAGGTGTCATGGTAAGCTGCATGGACTCTGGATCAGTGGGTCTTGGGTTCATGGTCTAGTCACCAGTCCCTCGTTATGTGTCCTCCAGTAAGTGACCACCTCCCTTTGAGCCTCAGTATCCATTCCTGGGACTGTGAGGACCCAGTGTAATCATGGATGACACTGGACAGATACGTAAGGGCTGACAGTGGTAGGGGTTTGCAAATTAAATGAGGCAGGGCAGAGATTTGAGGGAGGGAGCCACGTGGCCATGTAGGGGAAGAGGGATCCAGGCAGGCAGGGAGCTGCAGAAACAAGAGCCCTCAGGCAGAAGGGTGCTGAGTGTTCCAGGAACCCCCTGGGGCTCAAGGGACGGGTATTGGGTGACAGGTCAGACTCTGCAAGACTTGAGGGCCTAAGGGAAAGACTTTGCCTTTTACTTCGAAGGAGCCACGTCAGGAGCAAGGTTGCATTAAGACTGTAATGGGCCCTAGCACTTTTGCCTTTGTGGGGCCCTTTTTCCATTAGAAAAAAAAAAAGTTAAAAATTGTATTTAATGAGCAGGTGGCTGTAAAAAACGAGTATAATATATTCATTATTATTACATTTAAGTTTTCTTCTGATTCTAGAAGAAATCAAAATTTACATATTTCCATTGGCCCCTAAAAGTCTCCTGGGCCATGGCACTATGATTCCTTTGTCAAATGCGCAAGTCAGCCCTGGGCCCAAGCTGACTGGCTAGGATGGTATTTAGGGTGTCACTGGCGCCCTCTGGTGGCCGCGGGCGGGGGGGAACTGACTGGGGAAGCGAGCCTGGAAGGGGTCTGCCGCACTAGTCCTAGAAGGCCATGGAAATGGTGAGAAGTGGTCAGATTGAGGAGGAGGTGGAAGGTAGAGCTGTTAGGATTTGTTAATAGGGTCAGGTGTGAGGAGAGAGAGAGAGAGAGAGAGAGAGGAGCAGGAGGAGGGGAGGGTAGCTCCTGGGCTTTCTCCTGAGTCCCAGGAAGGATGAAGAAGCTGCCCTTGGCTGAGATGATGGTTATTAACCTGTGTCTGCCCTTTTCTACCCAGTACCTCCAGGCTAGGTTTGACCCTGACACGGGACTCTTAGTGGAGTTGGAGAACCTGGACCAGAACCTCCTGCTGCCTGTTCGCCAAGCCTTCTACTGGTGAGGGGGGGACCACCAGGCCAGGGAGGGGGTGTAAGTAGAGCTGGGGTCACTTACCTGACTCTCACCTGCCCCGGCCCCAGGTACAACGCCAGTGTAGGCGACAATCTAAGCACCCAGGTCTCGGGTGCCTACATCTTCAGACCCAACCGCCAGGAACCATTGATCGTGAGCCACTGGGCTCAAACGCACGTGGTGAAGGTCTGGGGCCTTGAATGATGAGTGGGTGTGGGGGAGGTGTGGAGCCTGGGAGGTGGTGAGCCATATGTGGGTAGGGGCGGGGGGTCGGGTTTATATCTCTATCAGATAAGAGGGCTAAGACCTGAGGGGAATATTGAGAATCTTCCCACAGGGCTGATATTCACAGCTGGTTGAGTAACAGTCATTCCGTGGGAGCAAGTACGAAGGCTTTCACATCTGCTATGGGTGTCAGGATTATACTTAGCTTTTGAAACTGGGGGTGGGGTGTTCCCTCTTGGCCCGTGAATGGGGAGAACCAGGTGTAGCTGCTTGAAGAGTTCACCAAGGATCTGTGGTAGGAGGGGATTCTATCTGAGGTGGATATTTGAGAGTTCACACTTGGATAGGGCTTGGGTGATTCTCACTTAGGATGGATATCTGAGGGTGCATCTGGCTGGGAACAGGGGCTCACCCTTGTGGGGTTTCTCGGGGCCTCTCATTGACATTTCCTCTTAGGGTAGGAGTGGGCCAGGTAATGGCAAGATTCACATTCAACATAATTCCCCTTGAGGTGAACTTCTGCATATGTGGGTCACTGCATTAGGATATAATTTTGCTGCAGTAACAGTTGCCAAAATTAATGGTAGACGTTTCTTTCCATCTAACAGAAAGTCTGGCTGGGCCATACAGGGCAGGTGGAGTGACTTCAGAGTCATCCAGGCCTCTTCTGTCTCATTGTTCTGCCCTCCTCAACATTCAGCTTCTACCTCATGGCCCAATATGGCTGCTTAAGCTCCAGCCGTCATATTTGCATTTGAGCCAGTGGGAGAGGGAAAGAGGCAAGGAACATTGTGTACGCCTCTTTGATCATTTTCCATTGAGCAAACCATGGTTACACAGCTACTGATAGCCTCAGGGAAGACTGGACAATATAGTCTTTATTCCAGGTAGCCACTTGCCAAGCTAGAATCCTGTTCTAAGGAGGGAAGATGGGGTAACGGCGGACAGCAAGCATATATGCTACACTTAAGAATTATGTGTTAACATCTGACATGGGAAGTGTGGGGGAGGTTCCCATGCTATGAGTGGAGTTGACCTGGATGTAGGCCTCTGTGAGGTTAATAGCAGGGGTGGGTATCCGCAGGGCTTGCCGGTGTGCAGGTGCAGGCTTAGACTTACCCCCCCGCCCCCATGTGCCCGCAGACACCCTTGGTGCAGGAGGTGCACCAGAACTTCTCAGCCTGGTGTTCTCAGGTGATTCGTCTGTACCCAGGACAGCGGCACCTGGAGCTGGAGTGGACAGTGGGACCAATACCTGTGGGGTGAGTAGCACCCACTGGGACTTGGGGGGTGGGGGCAAGGGCAGGGTGGGATAGGTGAAGCTCACAATCTTGCTATCCCCTCGGGTCCAGTGACGGCTGGGGGAAGGAGATCATCAGTCGCTTTGACACAGTGCTGGAGACAAAAGGACTGTTCTACACAGACAGCAATGGCCGGGAGATCCTGGAGAGGAGGTGGGGTGACTGGGGGCAGTAAAGAGTGGTCTGTGGTGTGTGGGGCCCAGGCTTGTGGGGGCATCTGCTGATCCTCTGAGTGTGGGAGGGAGGGGATGAAGGGGGAGTGAGGAATGGATAGACCGGGAAAGGGGAGCTGGACCCCAGGCCTGACCAAACCCTCCCCCTCCCCAGGCGGGATTATCGACCCACCTGGAAGCTGAACCAGACTGAGCCAGTGGCAGGCAATTACTATCCAGTCAACAGCCGCATTTACATCAGGGTAACAACTCCATCCTGCTCCCCATTTCTTAGCACCCCTCCACAGAGTGGGGGTCGCCATCATTCCTAGCATCTCTTGGTTGTCCTTGGTGGTCTCCACCATCCCCTGTGATACCTGTCTGGGGGCCATAGCTGGCTGGCTATGGGACCCCTCACTCTCCCCTCACCCCCCCAACGCCCAGGATGGCAAGATGCAGCTGACTGTGCTGACTGACCGCTCCCAGGGGGGCAGCAGCCTGAAGGATGGCTCCATGGAGCTCATGGTGAGTGGCCAGAGCCCTGTTTCAGCCTGTTCCCACCCTGGCCCCCTACTGGGCCTTGAAAGCCTGTTTCTGCTCCGTTCTCTGCTAGGCGCACCCCACTGCCTGTAGTCCCCACTAAGCTGAGACCTCCATTCCTATGTGGAAAGTTTACTCCAAGCTTTTGTTCAGTCCCTACCTAGCTCCCCATCTCCTCCAGGCCCTGACTTGCCCTATCCCGTTAGATCCTTCCCTCCCTCTGTCCTAGTCCCTTGCTAGGTTGGATCCCCACTTCTGCTGGCGGTCCCCTACTAGACCTTTCTCCGCATCCATTCTTCTCACTCTTTAGTTTCTCTTGAAATTTCCACAAGCCCTTACCCAAATTTCTGGCCCAGAAATCGGCCAGGGGGACTCCTCACCCTCTCCTGGCCACTCCCCACAGGTGCACCGAAGGCTTCTGAAAGACGATGGACGTGGAGTAGGGGAGCCGCTGCTGGAGGAGGGGTTGGGGCTGTGGGTGCGAGGGCGCCACCTCGTGCTGCTGGACAAGGCTCCGACCGCGGCCACCAGGCACCGGTTGCAGGCAGAGAAAGAGCTGCTGGCCCCGCAGGTGGTGCTGGCCCCCGGTGGCGGCGCCCCCTACCACCCGGGAGTCGCCCCGCGCAAGCAGGTGAGGGGCGTGGAGCCCCCAGGTGGAGAAGACCCCAGTGAACCACGGAGGGTTTTCTGGCCTTAGGCGGGACCCACTCCGCCCGCCCCTAACTCGTCCTGGGGAGGCCATAAGCTAGTCCCACCCCCTCAGCTCAGCCCCGTCGCCCGGCAGTCCCCGCTTGCTGAGTCCCATCCCGCCACGACTGGGTCTTAGCGCAGCCTCAGAGCTCTGCCCTCCGGCGGGCTCACGGCTCACTGGGCCCCACCCTCTCGCCTCCACTTCCCCACGCTCGGCCCCGCCCCTAGCCACGCCCCCTGAGCTTCAGCCCCGCCCTATCAGTGGGTCTCCGGCCAGATCAGGTCTGCCCCTTCCGGGCTCGGGCCCGCCCCCAGCCTGGCACCGCCCTTCCCTGGGTCTGTCCCATCCTCTCATTGGCTTAGCCCGACCCTTTCTAGCTGAGCCTCTTCCCTCCCTGACGAAGCCACGCCCCTTGTGTCCGAGCCCCGCCTCCTAACCGCGCCTCGGCCCCACCCCCTTCCTGCAGTTCTCAGGGCTCCGCCGGGAGCTGCCTCCCTCGGTGCATCTGCTCACACTGGCCCGCTGGGACAGGACAACGCTTCTCCTGCGCTTGGAGCACCAGTTCGCTGTAGGGGAGGGCTCTGGCAACCTGAGCTCCCCGGTGACCTTGGATTTGAGGGTGAGGAGGGCAGAAGTGGGAAGGAGACAAGGGAGAGGGGAAACCCTGCTTTGTCCCCACTCAGCCCGGCCCATCCACTGCCTACAGGACCTGTTCTCCGCCTTCACCATCACCTACCTGCAGGAGACCATGCTGGCGGCCAACCAGCTCCGGGCCAGCGCTTCCAGGCTCAAGTGGACGCCAGCCACGGGTGGGGGCCTGCCCGGGGAGTTGGGGGCTGGGGGCTGTGTGGGCGGTGTGGGAATGTTGGCCAGGACCGGGATAGAGCTCCAGCGTCTAGGGCGGTGTTCAGATCCAGGTTAGGGGGTTAAGGGTCTTAAGTGGGTCTAAGCAAACTAGCAGTGGGTCTTGAGGGTTTGAGATGGGATTCCCTGGGTATCTAGTTCTGGGGAGAGGGCTGTGCGCATCACTCCTGGGATTGGCATGATGGTCTTTAGATAGGGCTTGAGGGTGTGAGGGAGATGGCCCGACACTGGGGACAGATTGGGGGATCTGGGGATAGTATTCAGGGCCTGGGAGACAGTTTAAAACGGGTCTGGGAATAAGGCCCTGGGGATAGATTTGAGGGTATATGGCTGTGTGGAGGCCGAGGGGAAGGAGCAGGAGGAGGGGGTGAGGCAGAGGAAGTTGGCACCCCTCACTTCTCCTTTGCACCTCCCCAGGCCCCACAGCCCAGCCCTCTCCCTCCCGGCTGGACCCTGCCGCCATCACGCTGCAGCCCATGGAAATCCGCACCTTCCTGGCCTTGGTCCAGTGGAAAGAGCATGGCTAGACATGCTGGGGGCAGGCACACTCTCCCCCTCCTCCTGCTGCTGCTGCTGCCACCAACAAAAGCCATTAAAATGCCACTACCAAGACTTGGGCCAAGGTGTGACTGAGTGGGGCTTTGTTTTTTGTTTGTTTTTGGAGAGGGATTTCATTTATGGCCTAGAAAGGTCAGCAAACACTATTTGACTCTTGCCCTGAGGCCTTGCAGGGAGGTCACACCAGACTACACCGTCCACACCCCACTTCATCCACCACGGTCTTCCACTCCTCCTTCACTCCTTCGTCCACTCAGGCTGTGGTACAGCTGTCTCTAGAAGCTACCAAGAGTGGGCCTGCATGGGATATAGGCCCAGAGAACCAGATGTACCCTGGGGCCTTCCAGACCTGGCCTTGGGGGAGCCAGGCTCTGAAGGCAAGGAGTCTAGGGTCCTGGTGAAGGGGGTGGAACAGGAGCCAGGTTCCAAAGTGAGGCCTTGGACAGGTGGGCTAGAGCTGCTGGGCTCCCAGGAGACAGGCAGAGAGCCTGGCACGCCTGGTGTGCTCTGGGGTCTGTTATGGAGGAAGGACACTTTGGGAAGAAACTGGTGGTTTAGACTTGAAAGTGAGTGACTTCCCCTCCGGTCAGGACAGCCTTATGCAGGTGCCTTAAAGGTGCATGGAGGTCAGGGGGGCATCCCAGGCTGACCTGCAGCCCATGTTTGGACCTATGCACCCCTGATTGTCAGATGCACCTCCAGAAAAAATTTTTAAGTCCCTCTTGGGGTGGCAGGCATGAGCCTGGGCAACTAGAACCTCTGGGGAGGGCACCAGGGGCCTAAATCTCAGGCGAGTTGCCATTCTGTATGGAGTCTAATCACTGGATGCACCTCTCAGAAACTTTTTAAAGTTTCCCTCCAGGGCACCTGGGTGGCTCAGTCAAAGGGCTGCCTTCGGCTCGGGTCATGATCCCAGCGTCCTAGGATGGAGCCCCGTGTCAGGCTTCCTGCTCAGTGGGGAGTCTGCTTCTCCCTCTGTCCTTTCCCCTGCTTGTGCTCTCTCTTGCTCTCTCTCTCAAATAAATACAATTTTTTTTTTCCCCTTTCCCTCTGGAAGGGAAAGGCAGCAAAACCAGGCAGGTAGTCGGGATTGTGCCCCAGGGGCATCTGCTGCCCTGTGTAGGATCCGATCTTAGAAGGTGCCCAACAAATTTGCTTACAAGTATTCCTCTGGTGGCAGGGAAAAAACTGGCCAGGTAGTGCCCCCTAGGGATGACATCTTTGGCCTGGTAGTCCATGGGATCTCCTGAAAACATGTAAATCTTCCTCCAGAGGCAGGCACTGTCCTGGCTGGCCAAGGAGACTCATGAAAGTTGCCCTGGGTCCTCCTGCAGTCCCACATGGTGCCCGATTGTTCGATATACCCCTGTGAACCTCTGTAGCTGTTCTCTGGTGATGGAGACAAGCACAGGCTAGCTAGAGAGACTCGGCAGGGCGGGGTGTGCCCAGGGCCAGGCTGTGCTTCTGTGTGGGCCCTGGTATTGGACCCACCTGGTGGTGCCTCCTGAGAACGTATCCACATCCCCATCCAAAGGGAAGACACCGAATGGCCTGCGCTGGACAAGTAAACCCATGAAGGATGCCGTGGCCTCAGTTGTTTTCACTCTTGGGTCCCGGTTGTTGGGAGCATTTCCCGAAAAGTCTCTATGCCCTTTTCTGGAGGTCAGGACCACCCAGTGGCTGAATGCACTCCTCCTCCCCCTCTTCGTTCTATGTCTCCCTCTGGATGAGGCAAGCAGCCCTAGCCATCCAGGGAGGCCCAGGGAGAGTGTTCCAGGCCCAGCCGCGGTCACATGTAGGCCCTATTCATCACATATGCCACTGGAAAATGTTTCTAACTCCTCTACAGGAAGGCCACACCGGGGAGGGTGTCCTGGGCCCAGCAGCCTTCCTGTGCTGGGGGCGGGGGGAGGGGGGATGAGACTGAGCTGAGATGGCCAGGGAGGCCCATGGAGGGCCACTCTCAGATAGGGTCCAGTCACAGGGAGCACCTAGTGAAAATGTCTGAATTGTACTCTGGGAGCTGAGAGCAGCCCAGGCCACCCCGGGAGTTCCGTGGATGGTGCCCTGGGCCCATCAGGCTACTCCTCGGCCGCTGTGGGCCAAGGGTGAGACCCACGCAAAGTGGCACCTGGGGGTCCAGGTTCATCTAGGTCGCGCTTGTTGAACTGCGCCACCTGGCGGCTGTTTTAATGTCGTCCCCGGAGCTCGGCTGTGCGGGCCTGGAATGGGATCCAACTATCAAAAGCAAGGCTGAGTTCCAGGAGACTGGCTGCAATGTTGTCCTGGCTGCGACACACGCTGCCTCCGGATGGGCTCCCCTGAGATTGTCACTGCCATACAGAGGAGAGCGACATCCAGGAACTGCACGGATGGGCTGACACACGGCGGTCCCCTCCGCCCATGGGGACTCCCTTGAGATGTTGCAGGTAATGGGGTAGAGAGTCCGGTGGGGGGCGGAGGGGATCCTGGTGCCTGGTTTCTAGGTTCTCCCTCCAGAGGCCGGGATCATGGCCAGGAAAGCCTGGGAGCATTCCCCTCACTTGGCTGCAGTCCTGCATGGGGCAGGGTCGCGGGTGTGCATCCTGAAATTTCCCCTTCTGAAGAGGGGGCGGGGAGGCCCAGGGAGGGCACTCTGTGCCCAACTGCACTCCCAGTGGGGCCCGTTCTTGAACACTTCCCCCAAATCTTCAGATGTCTCCCTGCGGTGGCAGCGTCCATCCTGGGCCAAACAGTCATCCAGGGGTGGGCTCATTGGACCTGGTGGCCGTCTCCAGCGGGGACTTGGTAATCTGAATCACTTGCTGAAGGGGCTCCTGGGTGGCTCAGGTCATGATCCTGGGGTCCTGGGATTGAGCCCAGCCTCTGGCTCCCTGCTCAGTGGGGTGCCTGCTTCTCCCTCTCCCTCTGCCACTTCCCCTGCTTGTGCTCACTTGCCCTCTGTCAAATAAATAAATAAAATCTTAAAAAAAATTTTTTTTTTATCACTTGCTGGAAGTGTTTCCAAGGTAGGGGTGGGGCACTGGCTCTGGCCAGTCAGGAAGGTGTGACTAGGATGCCCTGGGGGTGTGGGCCTTCCAAAAAGTTTTCTAAGTCTCCCTCGGAAGGCTGAATCCTTTGAGGGCTGCGAGGGAGGCTTGAGGAGGTTGCTTCTGGCAGGCAGCTGTCCTCAGTGGGATTCCAGTCACTACCTATCCCTTCTGAAAATGTTTCCAGAGGAAAGGAAGGCCCCAAGTCAACTCCCTACACGAGGCGAAGAGCAGTCACGTGTGGGTTCACTGGATGCACCTCCTGAAAATTTTTCTAAGTCTCTCACCATGGTAACAAGCCCGCCAGACAGGGAGGCCAAGGGAGGGTGCCCAGATCCTGTCCACAGCCCAGATTGGGCCCAGTAGTTGGTAGAAGTGTTTTTGGGGTGCTCGGGTCCTCCATCCTGCCCAGGGGAGACGAGATGCCTTCTAAACCAATGGTGGAGAATCAGCTTGTCTAGAGTCAGTGATGACTGGGGAAGACATCCAGGTCTGGCCACAGGGATGCGAGAGGTCACGGCTGTCTCATGCACTTCCTGAAAGGGTTTCCGATTCCCCTTGCTGGAGGGGAGGCACTGTCTTGGGCCCATTACGGATGCACTGTGAGGGCACCCTGGACAAGAACGCGGAGCTCTGAAGGGCCTGCTTGTTGGAGGCACCCCCTAAGTGTGTTAAGCCCGACTGGTAGAAGCATCGGTCTGTGTTGCCAGGCCCCATGTTAGCCCTGGTGATCTGACTCAGCTCACAAAGACATTTCCCATTCCTGGACAGCCTGGCAGGCTTGCAGAGGGCACCCAAGGCTAGGCCTCCGTCCACCATAGGTCATGGTCACAGAGGGTGCCTCCCAGAAGTTTTCTTAGTTCCTCTTTGGAGTCTGGGACTGGCTTGGGCTGGGTGGAGAGGGATAAGAGGGGGACCCCAGCCAGCCATGGTCCAATGGGGGGCCAACTTCAGTATGTTCCAAACTTTTTTTTTTTTTTAATTTTTTTTGAAGATTTTATTTATTTATTTGACAGAGAGAGACACAGCGAGAGAGGGAACACAAGCAGGGGGGAGTGGGAGAGGGAGAAGCAGGCTTCCCGCAGAGCAGGGAGCCCGATGCGGGGCTCGATCCCACGACCCTGGGATCATGACCTGAGCCGAAGGCAGACGCTTAACGACTGAGCCACCCAGGCGCCCCTGTTCCAAATTTTCTAAGTCTCCAGCCTGAACATGCTAAGGATACCCTGGGAAAGTTCACTGGGCCCAGCCACTATCCTGCATGAGGCCTGGTTGTCCGATGGGCTTTCTGGAAATTTTTCTGAATCTCATTAGTGTCCTGGGCATGGGTCATGTCTGGCCAAGGAAGCCTAGGAAGATGCTCTGGGCATAGCTGTGGTCTCATGTGGCTTCCATGCATTTGGAGCATCTCACAAAATGTTTTCTAAGTACCCTCTGGAGGGCACCCAGAGCCGGGGTGCAACCCAGCATGGGTTCAGTAGTAATTCGCTAAGGCTGCCCTAACAGTACTATTCCAAACTGGGCCCCTTAAACAGAAATTTGTCTGACAGTTTAGGAGACTAGATGACCTCGTTCGTCTTAATTAAATATGTGTGCAATGACCCTATTCCCAAATAAGATCACGTTCTCAGGTACTGGAGGTTAGGACTTCAACATATAAACTTTAGGGGACACAATTCAACCCATAACAGGTTCCAGGCATTGGAAGCGCTCCCTGTGGTTTTCTTAATCCCCTACCACAAGTTGGGACTGGCTTGGGGCAGAAAGGGATAGCCGTGAACAGCCCTCGGGCTGCCCCACATCTTGGGGTCCCACTGTTCAGATAAGCCTTCCCCGAATGTCAATGAAAAGGAGGACCAGTCCAGGCAGAGCAGGAAGCTCAGGGAGGGTACCCCAGAACCCTGCATGGGACTGCTGCTTGGCTATAGGAGGTTGCTTGCAGTGTTTCTAACTCTCCCTCTGCTGTTTTTGGGGTGCATCCAAATACCAGGCCCTACGTGAGACAATGGCTGAACTCTCAGCTCCTTCCCCCAAACCCGCTGGTCGCTGGATATGCATGCAGATTTCTCTAAGTCCTCCTTCTCTACATGTCTGTCCTTCTGCCAGGCCCATAATGATTTGATTACTGGAGCTTTAAGTTTTGAAATCGGGGAGTGTGAGACCTCCACCTTTTTTCTTTTTGAAGATTGTTTTGGCTATTGGTGGTACCTGGAGATTCCATGTGAATTTTATTTTATTTTTAAAGACTTTATTTATTTGAGATAGAGCAAGAGTGAGAGAGAGCACAAGCAGGGGGAGCAGCAAGGGAGAGGGAGAAGCAGGCTTTCCACTGAGCAGGGAGCCCGATGCAGGACTCGATCCCAGGACCCTGGGATCATGACCTGAGCTGAAGGCAGATGCTTAATGACTGAGCTACCCGGGCGCCCCACTTAGACCACTTTTCATGCCTCTACACCAAAAGCTTACAGTACCTTGGTTACTTTTGTTGTGTAACTAATTAGTTTATAGATTATAGCAAGGGTCAGCATCCAGTGACCTACACGCCAAATCTGGCCCTCCACCAGTATTTGTAAATCAACTGTAACTGCGTATGTTCATATAATATTCATGGCTGTTTATAAGCAGGACAATGGCAGAACTGAGTAGTTGTGACAGAGATCACAGAGATTGCTCAGATGAGCATATCTAGTATCTGGCTCTTTTGCAGAAAGTTTACCTGCTTCTGATTTAGAACTCCTGGCACAGAGGAGATGCTTGAAAATTAGAACTGCATTAAAAGCACAATCTCTGAGACAAATGGTATGGGTTTGAATTCAATCTTTTATCATTTACTAGCTTTTGTGACTAAAATTCATTGCAATCACTTGCTTTTTAAAAAGGAAATATAGCTACTTTGTAGAATTTGCTCAAGTTTTACTGTATTAATCTATGGGTACTGAGTAATTTCCATAAAACAATGGAAATGCTGTCTGATAACACACTCTGCAAGGTGGGGGCTGGGCAGATAGGATTAGATAGGCGTTGGTGTTGCTAGTTGCTGGCTTGTTATTAACAAGGCTATGTTGTCATTTAAACCAATCAAAAAAGGAAAGAAGCGAAACCCCTGGTCTGATTCAGAATCAGATATGAGCAGTAACGAAAGAAACTTTGATGTCCCTCCACGAGAGAGAGAGCCACGGAGGGCAGCAACAAAAACCAAATTCACAGCGGATTTGGATTCAGATGACGATTTCTCAGATTTTGATGAAAAAACTCAAGATGAGGATCTTGTCCCGTCATCAGATGTTAGTCCACTTAAGACCAAAGCTTCCCCCAAACATACTACCAAAGAACTGAAGCTGCAGAAAGTGCCACGTCAGTAATGGACCTTGATGCTGATGATGCAAGGACAGTGTACCACTTCCTCCAGGTTCTCCTGCTGCTGATTTCTCAGCTGACACTGAAATCCTAAACCCTGTTTCTACAGAGAAGGTGGCGGTGAAGAAGACGGCAGCAAAATGTCAGTCTTCCACCTCCCGTACAGGCGCCAAAAAAAGGGCTGCACCAAAAGGGACCAAAAAGGATCCAGGCTTGAATTCTGATGTACCTCAAAAGCCTGATCCCCCCAAAACCAAAACTCGCCGCAAAAGGAAGCCATCCACTTCTGATGATTCCGACTCTAATTTTGAGAAAATGATTTCTAAAACAGTCACAAACAAGAAATCCAAGGGGGAGAGTGAGGACTTCCATCTGGACTTAGACTCAGCTGTGGCTCCTCGGGCCAAATCTGGACGGGCAAAGAAACCTATAACGTACCTCGAAGAATCGGATGAAGATGATCTGTTCTAAAATGTGATAATTTTAAGTAGTGGTCTTATTGAGCCCAAGACTGGTTTTAGAGTTACCTGAGTCCTGTAATTTCCTCCCCTCTGAATTTTGTTTGGGGAAGGTAGTTTTAATCCAGAACCATCAAAGTGAAGTGTATAGAGCCCAAGTATCTATTACCGTTTTATAATACTGTCTAAGTAGTGACCACCGTGGGCATTGTTTTCTTCTCTGCTTTGTCCATGTTTGGAGTGTCTTTTCTTTTGTCTTTAGAATCTGATTTTAAGTTCTGGGCTCTGGAGATAGTTGTGTGGTTACTTCAGCAAAACACAGTTTCTTAACCACTCATTAAGCTAAAATTGTTATAAATGTCTACTCTGCCTCTTTTCATACTTTCAGTAAATAAGAGATAGAGCATGATTAATTCTGTTTTACCTTAGTTTTATAGGTAATTTCCCATTAGATAGAACTTTATAGTTCTAGTACAAATACTCCCCACTCAGTCTTTTATGTGCTGCATTTTTGCTCAAGCAATGAGAAATTGCTCATATTCTTCATATCCTTTTGAATATTAGCAGAGGCTGAAGAAAAATAGCCTGGCTGTCTCTGTATAACTCAACACAGTCAATAGGTGAAGGAAATTCGCGTTGTGACTATCTCAGTTCTTGACTTGTCCCCTTGGGCTGTCTCCAAGTTCGAGTCTCCCAAAGAGCAAATTTCTAGGGAGGATTGGATTACAAAAAAGTCGGGGACAACATTCACTCAAAGATCTTATATCAAGGGCGCCTGGGTGGCTCAGTCGTTAAACGTCTGCCTTAGGCTCAGGTCATGATCCCAGGGTCCTGGGATGGAGTCCCGCGTCGGGCTCCCTGCTCGGCGAGAAGCCTGCTTCTCCCTCTCCCACTCCCCCTGCTTGTGTTCCCTCCCTTGCTGTCTCTCTCTCTCTGTGTCAAATAAATAAATAAAATCTTAAAAAAAAAAAAAAAGATCTTATATCAATGCCATCCATACTCAGCAGTGAGTGGTTCTATCCATTTTGAGAAATCTCCATAATTTTCAACTTGCAAACTTTTTAAGGTATTTCTGCATTTTTACATGTGTGTGAGTTGAGTGGTGTTTTCAATGTTTTTGTAAATATTTACTATGTTTTTCTATTTCACTTAATTTCAACAATTTTTTACTTTAATAAAATGTTCTAAACATTGCAAAAAAAAAAAAAGGCTATGTTATTTTGATGTTGAACATAAACTCTCTTACAGACAACCCAAATCACACAGGTTCGTTCTCTGTGATGGAACAAGACCAACGTGAGGCCACTATCTTGTCTGTAACTGGATTATACAACAAAGTTGTCCAAGCCACAGAAATTACCAAGTGTCTCATTATTCTGGCACAAATGATTGACAATTAATTCTTCATCATTGGTTTTATCCCCATTTCTAGATCTAATGATTAAGATACCCGCTCACAGAATTACATTTACTTCCTAATATCATTAATCAATGTCCCAATTTCTTGAACTCCCTCCCCCTGCCAACCAACTAATGTAAGCCCAAATCACAGAATAAGTCCATCCTTCCTATTACTCTCTACTGAGATGCATCATGGTTTTTCATGGTGTATGGTCTCCACCATTACAATGAGTCAATAACTCAACTGTGTTCCACTGTAACTGTGTTCCTGGTAATCTCTGGCTGTGTAGCATTGATGGAACCAAGATAGAAGTTTCTACTAAAATAACAAGTTATTTTAATGGAAAAGATGTTAACTATATGGAAATAAAAGAATTTAACCTTAAAAATTGCTTTGGATCCTTGAAGAAATCAAAGAATTCAAACCACAAAAAAAGAAATTAAAAATCAAATAATAAAAAGAATTGAAAAAAACACCCTGAAGTAAATGAATATGAAAATAGAATATCAAAATTTACAGAACGCACACAAAATTTCGGAGGTCAAAATTATAATTTTAAATACATTAGGAAGGAAGATCTAAAAAATCAATAAGTTTCAACTTCAGTAAACTAGAAAAAGCACATCAAAAGTAAAATTAAAAAAAGGAAATATTAAGAAGCAGAAAAACATTAGAAGCAGAAATCAATGAAACACAACACCAGAATACCAATAGAGAAAATCAATAAAACAATTGGTTCTCTGACAAGAACAAGAAAATTGATAAAATCAAAGCAGCACTAATCAAGAAAAAAAGAAGACGCGAATAACAGAAATAGAAAAACAAGGAAACAAGTATACCCTCTCCAACCCACCCCCCAACAAAACCCACAAAACCCATACAAACCTACAAACATACCTGAGATTTTTAAAGCTATAAAGGAATCATATGAACAATTTTATCAAAAAGATTAATTTATTTGAAACGGACAATTCCTAGCCATAGTCACACCTACTAAATCAACTCAGGAAGAAATAGAGATAGAAAATCTGAATAGGTCTCTATCAAGTTAAGAAGTTGAAGTAGTAGTTAAAAATCTTCACACAGGGATGCCTGGGTGGCTCAGTCGGGTAAGCGTCTGCCTTCGGCTCAGGTCATGATCCCAGGGTCCTGGGATTGAGCCCCACACTGGGTTCCCTGCTCAGCCAGAAGCCTGCTTCTCCCTCTCCCACTTCCCCTGCTTGTGTTCCCTCTCTTGCTGTGTCTCTGTCAAATAAATAAATAAAATCTTTTTTTTTTTTAAAGATTTTATTTATTTATTTGACGGAGAGATACACAGCGAGAAAAGGAACACAAGCAGGGGGAATGGGAGAGGGAGAAGCAGGCTTCCCGCGGAGCAGGGAGCCCGATGTGGGGCTTGATCCCAGGACCCTGGGATCATGACCTGAGCCAAAGGCAGACGCCCAACGACTGAGCCACCCAGGCGCCCCTAAATAAATAAAATCTTAAAAAATATATATATTACTGGTTGATGGGAAGAAACTCTTAAAAAAAAAAAAACCTTCACACAAAGAAGAGCCATGGACCAGATAGCCTCACTGTTGGAATTCTAACAAACTTTAATGAAGAAATACCAGGACCACACTAATAAAAGAGGAGCAACTACATAATAAATCATTTTATCAAATCTAGACAAAGATATTACAAGAAAAAAAATGGAACCCTTTCACACGGTGCACTTGTGTCAAATCACTATGATGAACATTTTAAGTATATTTAAATTTTGTCAATTATATCTCAATAAAGCTGGAGGGGAAAAAAAGGACACCAAAACAGAAGTGGGTTTGGGTAGACTGAAAAAAGGAGAGGAAAAAACCAAAAAATCAGATGAATGACCTTCACAAACATAAAACCTCTTAAAATATTGGCAAATGAAATATGGCAAGACATATAAAGGTTTTTACACTGACAAAGTGGAGTTTGTCCAGGAAGGCAAGAGTGGATTTAATTCTCACCAAATGCTATCTAGAAAGAAACTTCAATCTGATGAAACATATGAAAAGCCTACAGGTAACATCCTACTTAGAGGTGGAAGACTGAATGCATTCCCCCTCATTACTTCTATTCAGAGTTGTTCTGGAACACCTAGCTGAGGCAAGGCAAGGAAGAAAACTTAAAGGAACAAAGATTAGAAAGAAAGAAGCAAATCTCTTTATTTGCGGATGACACAATCTTGTTTGTAAAAATAACTATTGAATCTAAGGGGAAAAAGAAGTCTTAGAATAGCAAGGTCATAGGATCGAAGATCTAAGAATCAACTGTATTGCTATAGACTAGTAATGAAAAATCCAAACCTGAAAGTAAGAAAATTCCATTCACCATAGTATCAAAAGAAAAAAATACTATGCTGGAATAGCAGCATGAGGAGCTAGCTCTGTGGACCCCCTCCCCAGCAAAACAAATATAAATGGTAAGAGTCACTTTTGGGCGCCTGGGTGGCTCAGTTGGTTAAGCGACTACCTTCGGCTCAGGTCATGATCCTGGAGTCCTGGGATGCAGTCCCACATCGGGCTCCCTGCTCATCGGGGAGTCTGCTTCTCCCTCTGACCCTCCCCACTCTCATGCTCTATCTCATTCTCTCTCTCAAATAAATAAATAAAATCTTTAAAAAAAAAAAAGAGTCACTTTAAAAGAGGCAGTTCCTAAGAGCAGATAGCTCCGAAGCTCTCTCCAAAAGGGTTAAGTTTATTTGAAACAAATGGGTGGAATTTCATGACTAAGGGTGCTCTTGAAGACAATGGATGTTTTGATGGCAAGCCACGAAGCTGAAGCTAGTAGCTTCATGAGATCACTATATGAAACAAGCCAGCCAGCTAGTTTACTAGAGAACCAGGGAAAGATAAGGAAAGCCCGCTTGGGATTAGAACAAACCTCAAACCCTGGCCTCAAAAACTACTTCTACAAAGGGGCAGGAATGAAACTGGATCAGGCTCTGGAGCAATTTATGTCCCAGGGTACTGTTAAAAACAATAAAGCAACCAGTCTGCCATAACAGTGTGATGAGAGAAAAGAGACAGTCAATGAGAGAGCCCTGTCAAAACAAGTCATCCCATTGTGACTGTAAGCAAGCCCAGGGCTGTGCCCTCTGGAGAGCAACATCTGAGGCTCACATTGGAAAAAAGAGATGTCACCAAAAAGTCAGCTAATCACAAAACCAATAAAACAAGCAGTCCTGAAAAGTATATGATCTAGAATGTCCAATTTTCACCTGAAAATGTATAATACATGTAAGTAAATGGAAATGATCGGCTTAAAAACAGAAAAAAGGCAGATAACTGCCTGAGAGATGATCTAGATGATAGATTTAACACAGACTTCAGGGCAGCCATTATAAATATGCTCAAAGAACTAAGGGAAACCATATTTAAAGAAGTAAAGGAGGGTATGATAATGATGTCACATTAAAGAATATGAACGAGAAGTTACAGATGGAGAGAGATTATGCAATCTAAAGAACAGATAAGAATGAAGAAAAATGAAAAGAGTCCTTGGAAAACGTGGAATACTAAGTACAAAAAATATATGCATAATGGGAATAGCAAACCGAGAAGACAGAGAAAGGAGGATATTCCACCATTGTTGGTTCAAATCAATTCTCTGCCCCTTCCTCTCCCTTTTCTCCTTCTGGGACTCTCATAATGTGAATATTGCTCGGTTTAATGGTATCCCAGAAGTTCCTTGGCTTACTTTCCTTTATTCTTTTTTTCTCTGCTCCTCAGACTTATTTCAAATGACCTGTTTTCAAGTTCACAGATTTCTTCTGCATGTTCCAAATCTGCTTTTGATCCCTCTAGTGAGTTTTTTCAATTCAGTTTGAAAATTCCTCGGGCACCTGGGTGGCTCAGTTGGTTAAGTGACTGCCTTCAGCTCAGGTCATGATCCCAGGGTCCTGAGATCGAGCCCTGCATGGGGCTCCCTGCTCGACAGGGGGCCTGTTTCTCCCTCTCCCTCTGCCGCTCCCACTGCTTGTGCTCTCCTGCTCTCTCTGCCAAATAAATAAAATAAAATCTTAAAAAAAATAATTTATCTTTTTTTTTTTTTTTTTTTTTTAAGATTTTATTTATTTGAGAGAGAGAGAATGAGAATGAGAGAGAACACATGAGAGGGGATAGGGTCAGAGGACGAAGCAGACTCCCTGCCGAGCAGGGAGCCTGATGCGGGACTCGATCCCGGGACTCCAGGATCATGACCTGAGCCGAAGGCAGTCGCTTAACCAACTGAGCCACCCAGGCGCCCAAAAAAATAATTTATCTTTAATGTTCTCAATTTCTTCATCTATTCTTCTCCTGACTTTATTTTCCTCTTAAACCCTTTAAGAGTGTGTGTATGTATATATGTGTGGGTGTATGTATATGTATGTGTATGTTTATATATAAATTTTTTTTTTTTTTTTTTAGTGTGTGTGCACACGCTTAAGTGGAAGGAGGTACAGAGGGAGAGGGAATCTTAAGCAGGCCCCATGCCCAGCACGGAGCTTGACATGGGGCTTGATCTCACAACCCTGAGATCATGACCTGAGCCCAAATCAAGAGTTGGATGCTTAACCAACTGAGCCACCCAGGTGCCCCAAGAGTATTATTTTAAATCTTTGTCTACTCAGTCTGAAGCCTGTGCTTCGTTAGGGTTGGTTTCTGGAGATTTATGATTTAATTTGTTTTGGAGTGGGCCATGTTTTCAAGTATCTTTGTATGCCTTGCGATCTTATGTTGAAACTTGGGCATCTGAACTCCTTGCAGAATGGCTCCCTGCACAGAAAGACTTCCACTACCAGCCTAGCATGAAGACTTAAGGTATTCTTGAGCCTTTTCTGGGCTTGGGTCTCCCCTCGGTCTGTGGGTGTGCTTCCCCCGCCATTCCCCTGTATACATGCTCTTTTATTTTTTATTTATTTTTAAAGATTTTTATTTATTGAGAGAGAGAGAATGATAGAGAGCGAGCATGAGAGGGAGGTCAGAGGGAGAAGCAGAGCTGAGCAGGGAGCCCGATGCGGGACTCGATCCTGGGACTCCAGGATCACGACCCGAGCCGAAGGCAGTCGCTTAACCGACTGAGCCACTCAGGCGACCCTATTTTTTATTTTTTAAAAATTCTTTTTGGGCGCCTGGGTGGCTCAGTCGGTTAAGCGACTGCCTTCGGCTCGGGTCGTGATCCTGGAGTCCCGGCATCGAGTCCCGCATCGGGCTCCCTGCTCAGCAGGGAGTCTGCTTCTCCCTCTGACCCTCCTCCCTCTCGTGCTCTCTGTCTCTCATTCTCTCTCACAAATAAATAAATAAAATCTTTAAAAAAAAATTTATTTTTACATGTCTGCTTTTCAATGTATTAATTTCTGTAGGAGTCTCACAAGTCCAAATCCTAGACCGTTTGAGCAAATTCACACTGATACAATCCATTTTTTAAAAAAATTTTACTTATTTTGGGGGCACCTGGGTGACTCGGTTAAGCATCTCACTTGGTTTTGGCTCAGGTCATGATCTTATGGGTCATGGGCTCAAAACCTGGGTCTGGCTCCACACTCAGCTGGGAGTCTGCTTGAAGATTCTCTCCCTCTGCCCCTCTCCCCACTCATACGCGCTCTCTCTCTAAAATAAATCTTTTAAAAAAAGTAATCTCTACACCCAATGTGGGGCTCAAGCTCACAACCCCAAGATCAAGAATCACATGATCCAACAACTGAGCCAGCCAGGTGCCTGATATCCATTGTTATTTATGGTTTGTGGTCATCTTTAATTACTACAATGCATTCTACCTCTCTCTTTTTGACTACAGATGTCATTCTGGTAGTCTTTGGAAAGAAGGCACTGACAAAACCATGATGCAAGTTTTTGGAATTAAGAATGATGAGACATTTGTTTAATTACAAAAATTATAACTACAGAATAAAAAAAATTGAAAAAATACTTTAACTTGTATGCACATAATATAGACTCAGAATGTAAAATGATTCCAAAATTACCAGTTGACTTGAAAATCCACAATTGCAATGGCATGTTTTAATATATCCTATCAGGAAATGGAGAAAATAATATTTGTTAGTGTACAACAGTTAATAAGACACCTTAAAGAACATGTACAGTAACATTGGTTTGATAAAAAAAATTGTAAATCACATACAAACAGAATTGAAAATGCACCGAAGAATTAGGTTCAGTTGTGAGTAGTTAGAAACACCCACAATCTGCCTGTAAGAGGAAGGTGCTTATTCTCACAAGAAAGGACTGGGTCACAGAAGTCACTGTACAATGCAGTAGAGAAACAAACCACCACATGGTTCCTTTTGACTGCATCACTGTAGCCGTGTTGGTGGAATGTGGAACCCACAGTCATTAGGAGTTTAGGAGAACAAGATGCTTACTACATGTAGTAGACCTTATACAAATACAATCCAGAGAAGAGGGAAGTCAGCACTTGAAAGAACATTCTCAACCATGATAGTCTAAATGTGTTGCCTGGTGGACACATGATGGCTTGCAGGAAAATCCAAATGGCATCGAACTTTGCTGTGGAATTTGTGGACAATCTGTGGAAACCCACAGCTCTGAGAAAATGGAAGTCAAGTAGTTGGTGGTGGTACGGAAGATACTTTTGACTGGCAGGACAAAGAATCAGCAAAATGGGCTGGACGATGTATGCAAAACTCCTGTGGTCTTATCACTGCATGTACTGTGACTCCAAAAACGAAGGCCATCTTCCCTTCTGCCTTTCAAATCTCATGCAAGTGAGGCTATTAGTGAATTCTAACATGAAACTATAAAGAAAACAGATTCTAGAGAATTAGGTCAAAACATTACCCATGTTGACCTAACACATTCCAGGAGAGCCATCTCCAATTCTACATTTTTTTTTTTTTGTCTGATCACAGGTCTCTTAAAGTGTAATATCCAAATCACAGAAGAAATGACAAAGAGTAAAGGGAAAATATGTAAATAGCAATTCTAATGAGATAAGACTCTATGATAAACTCTGCATACTTACAAATTTATGCCAACTATTTATTAGCCAGGAAAATAAGGCTCTTTTGATGAAAGAAAAAGAAACCTTTTCTCATATGAAAGGAGGAATACTTATAACAGATAAGGAATATCCAGTACCTGTGACATGAGGTCAATAGGAAAATCCCAACAAATACCAAAATGTCATTATTCCATGGCCCCTTCACTTACTGAACAGTTAAAAAATTATATAAAAATTAACCCTCCTATATATTAGAAATACACTTTAACTCACCCATAGATCCAACAGACTTCAAAATGGAAAGACAACATTTTATAAGCTGATTCAAGAAAAAACACTACCTACTAAGCTTATGTACTATTGCTTAAACAGTGCTTACAGAATTGTCTCAACTCAATGTTCAGCTGAAAAGCAATAACTGGAGTTAGTTGTCCATAGTCCAGAGACTGAGTTTCAGAATGAAATTCATTATTTTTAACTTTTGAAGCATTTCTTTCATGTAGTGAATTCTCTGGAGTGTTATGCTTGATTTAATTTGTATCAGACTTTCCCCTATTATTTACATTTATAGCATTTCTCTCCAGTGGTGTTTTTACATGACTTTGTATTTGTTAAGATTGAAAACTCTCCTGTATTTTTCAGTTATAATTTACCTATCTACTGTGCATTCTCATCACATGTTTATGTAAGGATGTGGGCCAGTTGAAGGCTTTCCCACAATGTTTACATTCAAGGAGTTTCTCTCCAGTGTGAATTCTTTCATGGCTTCTAAATGAACTGGGTCGACTGAAGGCTTTCCCACATTCTTTACACTTATAGGGTTTCTCTCCAGTGTGCACTCTCATGTGTCCTCGAAAGGTTGTACGATAAATAAAAGCTTTCCCACATTCCTTACATTCATAGGGCTTCTCTCCAGTGTGAGTTCTTTCATGTACTTGAACATAACTTGAACAACTAAAGGCTTTACCACATATTTTACATTCATAGGGTTTCTCTCCTGTGTGAGTCCTTTCATGTATTCGAAATGAACTGGGACAATTGAAGGCTTTCCCACATTCCTTACATTTATAAGGTCCATCTCCAGTGTGGGTCATCATGTGTCTTCGAAAACTTGTGAGAGAAACAAATGCTTTCCCACATTCCTCACATTTATAGGGTTTCTCTCCAGTGTGAGTTCTTCCATGTATTTGCAAACCTAGAGGAGAACTGAAGGTTTTCCCACATTGTTTACATTCATAGGGTTTCTCTGCAGTGTGAGTCCTTTCATGTCTTCGAAAGGAAGTGGGACAACTGAGGGCTTTACCACATTGCTTACATATATAGGGTTTTTCTCCAGTGTGAGTTCTCACATGCACTTGGAAAGTGGTCAGCCAATGGAAGGCTTTTCCACATTCTTTACATTGATAAGGTTTCTCTCCAGTGTGAGTCCTTTCATGTGTTCGAAAGGAACTAGAACAACTAAAGGCTCTACCACATTGTTTACATTCATAGGGTTTTTCTCCAGTGTGAGATCTTTCATGTATTCGATATGAACTGGGACAACTGAATGCTTTCCCACATTCCTTACATTTATAAGGTCCAACTCCAGTATGCGTTATCATATGTCTTTGAAAGCTTCCAAGAGAAATGAAGGCTTTCCCACATTCCTTACAGTCATAGGGTTTCTCTCCAGTGTGAGTTCTTTCATGTTTTCGAAGAGAACTGGGACAACTGAAGGCTTTACCACACTTTTTACATTCATAGGGTTTCTCCCCTGTGTGAGTTCTTTCATGACTTCGAAAGGAACTGGGACAACTGAGGGCTTTACCACATTGCTTACATTGATAAGGCTTCTCTCCAGTGTGAGTTCTTTCATGTGTCTGAAAGGTTTGATGATATCTAAAGGCTTTTCCACATTGTTTACATTGATAGGGTTTCTCTCCAGTGTGAGTCCTTTCATGTTTTCGAACAGACTGGCGATATCTAAAGGATTTCCCACATTCTTTACATTTGTAAGATTTCTCTACACTGTGATTTCTTTCATGTTTTTGAAAAGGCTGGAGATAGCTGAAAGCTTTTCCACATTCTTTACATTTATAAGGCTTTTTTCCATATTCCTGATACTTGTATGGTTTAGGTGAAGTGTGAGATCTCTTATGCCTATTAAGGGACGAATGGCGCATGAAGACTTTTCCACACACACTGCACTCCCATGGTTTTACTTCAGTCGGAGTTTTCTTGTTCAGATTAAGATTTGGAATAGGGCTGAAGTTTCCTCCACATTGACTACCTTCTTTACTTTGACAGAGCCTCTCTACCATATGACTTCTGCAAAAAAAATCAGAAGGGTATTACTGATTTGTAATTTCCTATCTATCAGTAAATACCAGAATTACATTGTTACCATTTACAAATAGGAAAAGGGTAGGTTTTTCTGTCCTGTCTGAATTGTTTGAAAATGAATATTCTGTAAGAGGGCTCAACTGTTAACTATTATATGAAAACAGTGATCGTCATATATGGAGTTTCTGAATAATATTTCCAAATGAACTATTCTGCAAATACTGCAGATTTGTCACATTTAAGAAAATGCTTTTAGTGAAAATTTTCTAGGAAAAAATACATTTGAAGCTGGGCTGTCTTGTGACTGCTTGCTTTTAAATTTTTGTAACATACAAAGATTCCCTGGGACACTCCTTTCCATCGTGAATGCAACTCACCTTAGTTTTCTTCCCTGGTTTTTGTACTGATCTTCAATGTTATGGTCTTTCCATTTTTTCTCTACAATTAAAACCCAGAAAAAAACAATAAATTATAGAAGAATTATTACAAATCCATGATGAGTTCTGACCATGCCTGATTTACCAAAGTATTCCTTTTATCCATTCCAAATCAAAGAACACTGATGGGCAAGAAACACTCATCTTCTGATTGACAAGGTGAAAGTAAGGTGTCATCCTTACCTATTGAGGCCAGGTTCCTCAAGGTTTCCCGCATCACATCTCTGTAGAGTTTCTTCTGTGAAGGATCCAGCAGAGCCCATTCCTCCAGGGTAAAGTTTACAGCCACATCCTCAAAGGCCACTGGGTCCTAAAACATCCCACATATGTGTAGAGGAGGATGAAAGAGACAGCACTAGAAATCTATAGTCAATTCATAAGAAGTTCACATGATTCTGTAATCTCAAAATATTCCATGACTTGGTCATCAGAATTCTCACTCTCGATATGTAATCATTTCCTCATAAATTTAGGAGCATCATGAACACACAAAAATTGTTTCTACTTTTTTACTAGTTTCACTTCAAGTCTCATTGCTCTCTAATGGTAGAGTCCCAAGCACATTAGAGAATGAAATAAATGATACACAAAGGAAAGAAACATTTCCATTTTAAGACCATCAATTCCTTGTGAGAAAAAAACCTCAGCTCCTTCCTTATTACACACCATTATCACACAGCACATGAAGCACAGGGTCACATCTTCATGAAGTTTTAATGAATAAAAACATAGTGAAACACTGGGAGCTTTTCTTTCTATTTCCACTGCCAAACATGTAAGGCTAGAGGGCCCATGGGAATCCAATTCATAACTAGGACCGGCTAGCCCTATTGTCCTGAAGTACTCCAGGCCATTAGTAGTAGTCAGATACATCTGGCTGAATGAAAATATCTGGTAGAGAGCATTAATTTTAACTTGTCTATAAAAATATTTGTCAGAGATTCAGTTACTCCTTTCTTTTTGTCCCATTTCCAAAGTGACTCAGAAATTACAGCTCAGGTATAAAAAAAGAAAGCATCACAACTTAGAACTCCACAAAATCCCTATACTCATGGGCTTCAGAGCTGCTTCTCACCAGTTTTTAGCATATATACGCACATCTACTGGGATGATAAGATGCTAGAAGAGCTTTTCCTGGCAGAACCATTAACAGTGTACCTCAGGCCTTGCTGAGCTACAGGAACTGGAAAGAAGTTGCAATTTGCAAAGAGGTTCATTTGAAAGCTACAATGGTTTGATGGTGAATGCACCCATTGTTATAAAACACACAAAGGGTTCAGCAGTGTTTTCCTCTAAAAGAACATAAAAACCTCCCTTCTCCAATTTCGGGAGGCAGTGATTTTCCACCAGCTGCCCTAGAGGCTGCCCTTCCATTTCTCTCACTTCTGTGCCCTCATGTGGGGCACAGAAGTACGACTTCCTAACCTCTGGGCACAGATATTCCTCAGCTAATTCATTCTCCCAAATGCTGGTCTCTGAAAAGATCATTAACCCACTGATGTCTACACGCAGGTGATAGAGGAAAGGCTCCTACACAGTAATTTGGATGGCAGATTTGCCCATTTGGTTAAGAAGCAGAATAGGAAACCCACACTTCTCAGTAGATCCAATGAGCTCCTTGGGTTGGCTCTAACGACTCTGTAGTGGACCCGCAGCACTCGCTCGTAACAGTGTCCCACTAACTAGTGTGCAGAAGAGAGTGAACATTAAGCAGGCTTGAGACTGCTGATCCTTACAAATGCCTGCTCACAGTATTTGTCCTTCATTGGTATCTGGGAGCCAAGATGTAGGAGGGGCCCCACCAATGTGATGAGAGTGACTCAGTGTGCCTAAACTGTTTATACAAAGAATATGATATATTCCAAACTCTAGTTTCCTTCTGAGAGTCTGAACTTTCGTTACGCACAGCACAGGGTGCCTATGTGACCTAGGCACTGAGTCTCTAATGAGCTTCCCGGGAAGACAATATTTTACATGTGTTGTCACAACCTGTTGCTTTGGGGAATTGAACCCATCCTATGGATTACAATAGGAGATAATATCTCCTTGTAGCTTGCATCTGGTTTCCTCCAGAACAAATTTACATATATTTAAAGATTTGATTTATTTATTTGACAGAGAGAGAGACAGCGAGAGAGGGAACACAAGCAGGGGAGGGGAGAGGGAGAAGCAGGCTTCCCGCGGCGCAGGGAGCCCGATGCGGGGCTTGATCCCAGGACCTTGGGATCATGACCTCAGCGGAAGGCAGACACTTAACGACTGAGCCATCAGGTGCCACTACTTATATATTTTTTTTAAAAATTTGGGGCGCCTGGGTGGCTCAGTCGTTAAGCATCTGCCTTCGGCTCAGGTCATGATCCCAGGGTCCTGGGATCGAGCCTCGCATCGGGCTCCCTGCTCTGCGGGAAGCCTGCTTCTTCTCCCTCTCCCACTCCCCCTGCTTGTGTTCCTTCTCTCGCTGTGTCTCTCTCTGTCAAATAAATAAATAAAATTAAAAAAAAAAAATTTATTTATTTTTAAGTAATCTCTATACCCAATGTGGGGCTCAAACTCACAACCCGGGATCAAGAGGCGCATTCTCTTCCAACTGAGCCAGCCAGGCACCCCACCGCCCAACAAATTTAATTAAATACCAAACAAGACTAATGAATATTTATTTATTTAATTTTAATTTTTTTTTTTAAGATTTTATTTATTTATTTGACAGAGAGACACAGCGAGAGAGGGAACACAAGCAGGGGGAGTGGGAGAGGGAGAAGCAGGCTTCCCGCCGAGCAGGGAGCCCGATGTGGGGCTCGATCCCAGGACCCCGGGATCATGACCTGAGCCAAAGGCAGACGCTTAACGACTGAGCCACCCAGGCGCCCCTAACGAATGATATTTAATTATTCTAATAGAAAAAGATTTAAATTTTAAAAGATTTTATGTATTTATTTGAAAAAGAGAGAGAGAGTGAGCACAAGCAGGGGGATCAGGAGGCAAAGGGAGAGGGAGAAGCAGGCTCCCCACTGAGCAGGGAGCCTGATGTTTGGGTCTTGATCCCAGGACTCTGGGATCATGACCTGAGCCGAAGGCAGCCGCTTAACCGACTGAGCCACCCAGGCACCCAAAAAGATTTAAAAAAAAAAATTTTTTTTTTAAATTTTATTTATTTGTCAGAGACAGAGAAACAGAGAGCACAAGCAGGGGAAGAGGTAGGCAGAGGGAGAAGCAGGCTCCCCGCCAAGCAAGGAGCCTGATGCGGGACTCGATCCTAGGACCCTGGGATCAGGGCCCAAGCCAAAGTCAGCCGCTTGACCGACTGAGCCACCCAAGCGTCCCAAGAATTAAATTTTTATTGCGTATCAAAGGAGAATGAAAAAAATGTGAAAATATGGTACATGTTCTTAGAAATAACTCAATTTCCCAAGATGTTTCCTCTCCCCAAATGTACTTTTACAAAATCCCATCAATCCCCAAAACAGACTTTTTCTGGGGTCAACAAAAACTATTCCTCCAAACCTAATATGAGGAACAAATGTCAAAAAAATGGTCAAGGTCTTCTAAAGGACAAACGGGTGGCTTGCCTAATATACATCAAAGATTTTCAAACTATAGCATTCCAGACAGCATACTATTAGCACAGAGAAAAACAGACCAAGGGAAAGGAAAATATCTTCCCTGGGCCAGCATTAAATACTGAAAGCTGGTCAAGGACAGATCGGGCATCGTAGAGCAGTGGCAGACATCAGAAACCCTTTTTCTTTTTTTTTTTTTTTAAGATTTTATTTATTCATTTGAGAGAGAGAATGAGACAGAGAGAGAGAGCACGAGATGGGGGAGGGTCAGAGGGAGAAGCAGGCTCCCCGCCGAGCAGGGAGCCCGATGCGGGACTCGATCCCTGGACTCCAGGATCATGACCTGAGCCGAAGGCAGTCGCTCAACCAACTGAGCCACCCAGGCGCCCCAGAAACCCTTTTAATACGTGTGGCAAAGACAAACTGTTATCTAACTGGAAAAATACACTGTATTCACTTCTATTCCATGGAAAATAGCCAATTCATTGTAGATTTAAATGTGGAAGATAAAACTAGGACACTTGTAGAAGTCATAAATAAATGCTTCATTGATCCAAAAATGGGGAGAATTTTCTCAGATAAGGGAAAGAGTAAGACCTGAAACAAGAGACTGAACAATTCATAATCAAACTAAGGACATTAAAAAACAAGGTAGAAGAAAATATCTGTATTAACATGCAATATTAAAGAATTAGGGAGTGCCTGCGTGGCTCAGTTGGTTGAGCGTCTGCCTTCGGCTCAGGTCATGATCCCAGGGTCCTGGGATCCAGCCCCGCATCGGGCTCCTTGCTCAGCAGGGAGTATGCTTCTCCCTCTGCCTGCCGCTCCCCCTGCCCACGCTCTCTCTGTCAGATGGATAAATAAAATCTTAAAAAAAAATACTTTAAAAAATAGTGTGCAGAGTAAGACTGAACAGTTTAAAAATTAGAAAATAATCAAAACATGTATTTTTTAAAGATTTTACTATTTATCTGACAGAGAGAGGGAGCACAAGCAGGGGGAGTGGGAGAGGGAGGTTTCCCGTGGAGCAGGGAGCCCGACGCGGGGCTGGATCCCAGGACCCTGGGATCATGACCTGAACCGAAAGCAGACGTTTAACGACTGCTAGCCACCCAGGTGCCCCTAATCAAAACATATTTAACAGAAGATGGAAGACCACATATGAAAAAATGTCCATCTGAGGGCTCCACGCTCAGTGCAGAGTCTGGTTGGTATTCTCTCTACCTCTCCCTCTGCCCCTCCAGCTTGTGCCATCTCTCTCTAAAATAAATAAATCTTAGGAAAAAAAAAAAAGTCCATCTGCTAATAAGAAAAAAAAAAGACCAAGCACATTACATTTCATACTGATTAGGACAAAAATTAGTCAATTTAATAATGCCATGTGTTGATGACCAGTCAACAAATACATAAATCATGCACGAATGGAGGAAAGGTTAACTGGTATGCTTCATTGCCATTTCTTGTCAATTTGAACTTGATCACGATACAATTTTTCTCCAATGTCCAGAGAATTTATTGTGTATTTGCACTTGGAGTCTGATACAAGAATGAAAGGAGCTGTATTTTTTTTAATTTTTTTTTTTTTTTAGATTTTATTTATTTATTTGAGAGACACAGATAGAGAGAGCACAAGTGGGGAGGAGAGGGAGAAGCAGGCTCCCTGCAGAGCAAGGAGCCTGATGCAGGGCTCGATCCCAGGACCCCGGGATCATGACCTGAGCCGAAGGCAGATGCCCAACCGACTGAGCCACCCAGGCACCCAGGAGCTGTATTTTTAATGAGAGTAAAAATTAAATTTGAAAAAGCCCAAATACCATAACCATAGCAATGGATGAGTAACTTGGATGGCCTACATTTACAAGATACAAACATTTATGAAACATACTGTTGCAAAGAACCAACCAAAACACATTTTGAATGTAATTTCATTAATATTTATTTAGACAGAGCAAGAGAGCACAAGCAGGGGGAACAGTAGAGGGAGAGGAAGAAGCAGGCTCCCTGACAAGCAGGGAGCCCAATGTGGGTCTCGATCCCAGGACCCTGGGACCATGACCCGAGGTGAAGGCAGATGCCCAACCACCTGAGCCACCCAGGCACCCCTATATTCATTTATTTAAAGATAAAACTAAAAGAATACCATTTAATGAAAAAAAAAAGACAGTAAATGTTATGAAGAATAAAGAATTAAGACAGAGGTCATATAATACGGTGCAGGATGGAGAGAAGTCAGGTCAGGAACCTCAGGAGACAAACAACTGCCCAATGCCCACTTATAAATCTTGATGATTACAAAGATGTTTATGTTGTTATTACCACAAAATCTTCTCAAAAAGCATTATGCATATCATTTTCTGAATACACTTGATGATAAAAATATAAGAATCAAGTTTGAAGAAGTATGCAATTTTTATTTTTTGCCCTGTAATGTAGAAATCTGAATTCTAGTTCACAGATTTTTGGCAGCAAAAACTGGTAACAAGTGTTTATTTTGAAAGAATTGGTTACAGACCTCTTATAAACAAAGGGTGACACGTACTGGTATGGAAAGATGTGAAGGATTTATCAATAGAATAATTAAGTAAAATGCATTGCAATATATACACCAGGTTACCTTTTCTGTAACTCTAATAGTCAACTGCAGAGGAAGGTGGACTCCCACCTAAGATTTGATTCAGATGTCCAGACTGACAACACACACATGCCAACAGGGCATGAAAAGGTTTCTTCCATAATGCAAGAGGGCAGGGCAGGGCAGGCCTCTCAAACAGGTGAGAAATGCCCTGAGAGAGCAAGGAAAGGAGCCTGGTTGGGTTTTTTATTGGGATTTGGGGGTGGGCTAGGGTGAGACTACAGGGGCAGGGCCTTCAGTGAACTGAATATCTTGCCAGAGCCAAAGCAGTGACGAGCCAGGCTGTCTTGTAGAGAGGTGGAGCACAAGGGGAGGAAAGGAGGGATGAAGGTTGAAAGCTGTCAACAGACAAACCTCAAACAACGTCAGAGACTCCTGGTTTCCGGTCAAACATGTAAGGAGTTTAGATGCTGGTATTCCTGTCCTCATAAGAAAGAAAAAAACCAACACACTAAAATCAACAACTCTTCTTAGATCCATGAGAGAATTGAGGTCACAGGGAAACTACTATCTCCAAAGTCAGACAAAAAAGTAGCCATTTATTTTTTTAAAGATTTTATTTATTTATTTATTTGACAGAAAGAGACACAGTGAGAGAGGGAACACAAGCAGGGGGAGTGGGAGAGGGAGAAGCAGGCTTCCCGCCGAGCAGGAAGCCCGATGTGGGGCTCGATCCCAGGACCCTGGGATCATGACCTGAGCCGAAGGCAGACACTTAACAACTGAGCCACCCAGGCGCCCCGAAAAAGTAGCCATTTAAAAATATGTCCAGGGCGCCTGGGTGGCTCAGTTGGTTAAGCGACTGCCTTCGGCTCAGGTCATGATCCTGGAGTCCCGGGATCAAGTGCCGCATCGGGCTCCCTGCTCGGCAGGGAGTCTGCTTCTCCCTCTGGCCCTCCTCCCTCTCATGCTCTGTGTCTCTCATTCTCTCTCTCTCAAATAAATAAAATCTTAAAAAAAAAAAAAAATTAAAAAAATATACGTCCAGAATATTCTGTTCTTAACAAGGCCTGTCCTTTCAAAATCTGTTTTACGAGAGCATGACTGACTGGGATTTTCTTGGGAGTCTGACTGACCCGAGGAGGTGGACAGAGAAACACTTGGGACAGTGACAGGATTTTCCCTTCCTGACATAAAGCATGTGGCGGTTTCTCTAACGCCACCTGCTCCGACTCTGACTCACCCATTATGTGTCTGGTAGTTCAGCTCAATACTAACACTATCCAGACTCAGCATCTTTCACAGATCGAGCACTCACTACAACAAAACTGCCCCACTTCAGATGCCAGCCATAAAGGGGGTGCCTTGTCTATTTCCACCCAGCTGCCTACAAATCCACAGATGCCTTTGAAACCCCCTGAGGTTTGACAATTTGTTAAAACAACTCTGAGAACTCAAGAAAGCACCTGACTTGGGCGCCTGGGTGGCTCAGTTGGTTAAGCGACTGCCTTCGGCTCAGGTCATGATCCTGGAGTCCCTGGATCGAGTCCTGCATCGGGCTCCCTGCTCGGCAGGGAGCCTGCTTCTCCCTCTGACCCTCCCCCCTCTCATGTGCTCTCTCTCTCTCATTCTCTCTGTCTCAAATAAATAAATAAAATCTTAAAAAAAAAAAAAAAAGAAAGCACTTGACTTAACAATTATTGGTTTATGACAAGAGATACAACTTAGGAACAGTCCAATGGAAGAGATACGTAGGGACTGCAAATAATAGAATGAGATATAGCCAGACATTTATTACAATGGCTAAATTCAAGACATTGAGAAAAAAATAACACATAATAGTGAAGATGTGGGGCAACAGGAGCCCTCATTCATTGCTGATGGGAATGGAAAATTTATGCCGACCTTGGAAGATGGGCAGTTTCTTAAACAACTAAATCCAGCAATCACCATCCTTCCTATTACCCCAAATGAGCTGCAAACTCATAAAGAAATTTCATAAAGAAACCCACACACAAATGTTTATAAGAGTTTTATTCATGATTGCCAAGATTTACAGGTAACCAAGATATCCTCCAACAGGTGAATAGAAAAACAATCACTGGAACCTCCATATGATGAAATATTATTCAGTGATAACAGGAAATGAGGTATCAAGCCAAAAAGACATTGGAATAACCTCAAAATCATATTGCTAAGTGAAAGCAGAGACTATGACAAGGCTACACACTATATGATTCCAAGCATAGTTCTGGAAAGCACAAAACTATGAGAGAGTAAACGAGCTAGAGTTGCCAGAGATTTGGGGGTGGGAAGGAGGAATGAAAACAGATGGGATGACAGGGAATGTTTAGGGAAGTGGAAGTATACTACCTGATACGGAAATGATAGACACACATCATTTTATGTTGCCAAAGCTCAGAGACTGTGTAACACAGAGTCTGGCTATTATAAACCAAGGACTTTATTGCATCAATATTGGCTCATTGAATATAACAACTGTACCACAGTGATGCAAAATATAAAAAATAGGGCAAACTATATGAAGCGGGGGGGTTATGTGGGATCTCTGTATTTTTTTTTTTTAAGCTTTTTTTTATACACTTGAGAGAGAGAGAGAACGCGCACATACCCGTGCACACGAGTGGGGGCAGGGGCAGAGGGAGAAGGAGAAGCAGGGTCCCAGCTGAGCAGGGAGTCCCATGTGGGGCTCAATCCCAGGACCCTGGGATCATGACCTGAGCTGGAGGCAGATGCTGAACTGACTGAGCCACCCAGGCACCCCCTCTCTGTACTTTGTGATTAAGTTTTCTGTAAACCTAAAACTGCTGTAAAGAAGTTCATCAGAAAAAAAAGATGAAGACAGATGCATTAATATTCATCCCTGATGACTGACAACTGAAAAAGGCCATTGTTCATTCAATTGATTTGAATTTATTCAATAACCTATTATGGCACCCTATGAGGTCTAAACCCTGAGACGTGGGAGAGCAGAAATTTCCACTGAATGTCTTCTTGAGAGCCCACCACTGTATGTCCTGAGAAGTGAAATGAATGCCTTCATCACTCTCAGTAGTGTCTGGAACTCTGAAGTGGATACGGAGTGTCCAGGCAAGGACTTACACTGAGACCTTAGTACATGTGGGGACAAATGTTACCTTGATTTATATGCTGGAGATATCTGTGAGGCCAGAGAGTCCCAGAATTCTTTTACTGTGAAGGAGCATCTCAGAGACAATCACCCAAGAGTCTATGAACATAGCTGAGGCCAGTGCTAAGATGACTGACTGATGGCATACAGTTTGGGCCCTAGGGCCACTTTGCATCAGATGCCTATGGACAACTTAAGGCCATCATGGGCAACCCCAGGAAGCACGAGAGGAGATCACTGAAGCCTCTATTGTGAAACAGTGTTGGAGGGCACTCACAGGTGTGCCTGCTGCGTGGCAATTTGACCAGAGTCCAGAGCCTTCCTGTTTTGTTGGCGAATGGGGTTCTTATTCAGAGTGGGCCATTTTACAAGTAACAGCATCGATGGGCTCAAGTAAAACTTTAAGAAAGGAGTATGTTGCCTCCATAACACCAAAACAATCTAGGCAGTGTCGTGGCTGCTGAGAGGGACAACAGTTACTTCTTCACCTTGTCAAGGAGGAAACGGGCTCCAGATTACCAAATAATTTTTAAGAATTTTTTTTAGGGGCGCTTGGGTGGCTCAGTTGTTAAGCATCTGCTTTCGGCTCAGGTCATGATCCCAGGGTGCTGGGATGGAGCCCCACATCAGGCTCCCTGCTCGGCGGGAAGCCTGCTTCTCCCTCTCCCACTCCCTCTGCTTGTGTTCCCTCTTTCGCTGTCTCTCTCTGTCAAATAAATAAAATCTTTAAAAAAATTTTTGTTTTTTTAAAAGATTTTTAATTTTTATTTATTTATTTTATTTTTATTTATTCCAGGACCCTGGGATCATGACCTGAGCCGAAGGCAGAAGCTTAACGACTGAGCCACCCAGGCACCCCAGAATTTTATTTTAAAAGATTTTCTTTGAGAGAGAGAGCACAAGCGGGGGGGGGGGGTGCAAAGGCAGAGGGAGAGGGACAAGCAGACTTCCCACTGAGCAGGGAGCCTGATGCAGGGCTCGGTCCCAGGACCCCGAGATCATGACCTGAGCCGAAGGCAGACACTTAACCAACAGAGCCACCCAGGTGCCTCAATTTTTAAGAATTTAAACAAGGCGCCAGGGCCTGGCATATATATGGCAATGGCCTATCCCCTTTTTACGAGCTTTTTTTTTTTTAATTTTTATTTATTCATTTGAGAGAGAGGGAGGGACAGAGAGAGCATGAGCAGGGGGAGAGGCAGAGGGAGAGGGAGAAGCAGGCTCCCCTTTGAGCTGGGAGCCCGACGCAGGGCTTGATCCCAGGACCTGGAGACCAACCATCTGAGCCACCCAGGCGCCCCTTTATGAGCTCTTTTTATCAAAAAAGTTTTTTTTTTTTAAAGCAAAGCTCAGTTTTATTTTCTGCAGTAACAAACATTTAAGCATCAAACAAAACAAATGGACCCTGAGTGCCCTAGGGCCAGCAGCGGCAGAAGATCAGGCCCCCCTAACACCGTTGCAGCTACTACTACAGGGATGACTGCCCCAGGGAAGGACGCAGTGCCTTGGGAAGGGACAAGAGGTTAGGCCTTAGCCCCCTCTCCCCAGCCCAGGCTTAGCGGGAAACGGGGCGCCCAAAGCGCCGCATGGTCTGCATCACCAGGGAAAGCTGATCAAGAAAGGTGATGATGGAAATTCGGAGGAGGCGAGGATCTTTAGCTCTCCAGCGGACGGCCACGACGCTGCCACTCACTGTGAGCTGCTTCTCAACAGCCCCTCTGTGGGGTTCGGCATCTGGGGCCAGGGACCCACAGGCGATCTCCGCCTCCAAGTCGGACGGGAAAGGCACGCAGAGGGCAAATACGTGTATTCGGCTTTCCGGCCTTGGAATCTTGGAAGCAGCATCTCCGCCTGGCCCCGGGACGTGCTGTGGGCGAGAGATAGGCTGGGCCCTGCCGGCAGCAGGCCGCCCCCGCGCCGCCGGGAAAGCCGGGGCCGCCGCGGCCACCAGGGCAGTCATGGCCGTCCCGGCCGTCGTCCACACCTCCCGCCCCGCCGCCTGCGCCTGCGTCCGCTCCTGCCGCCTGCATTCTTTTTATCAAAATTTTTATGTCCCAAATATCCTCAGCGGAGGATGTCATTGGTGTGATGTCATACCTGCGCTGCTGGAGCAAGGTGGACGCAGTTCAGGCCCCACCTGCGGAGGCTGTGTGCACCGGCTGCGGTGTGGAGACCCGCTGCAGGGACCAGGTAAAGGTGGATCCTAACACCTGAGAGGTAAAGGCCAGCTGCACCTGACAAGCTGCTGAAGCAGGCACCGAACAAAACCGACTTGGTCAAATCTGTGACGGCAGGATATTTATCTGTTGCTGAATGGATGGAGTCAGGAATTTCCATAATGGTGGGGGCGGGGAATAGGGATTTATGGGGTGCAGCCACAGCCTCAAGGTTGCAGGAATCCACTGAGGTGTCACTCATTCTTTCCAGATTTAAAGAATAGAACAAATATGGCTGTTAAAAGGAGAACCAGAGGGAATAACCGCTTCTTCATTTTAAAAAAGGGGGTTTTCAATCAATGGTTCTGATTCCTTCAAATGTTTAAATTACATTCGGTCCGATTAAGTAATTTAACTGGGGGTGGTGCAGTAAAAGGTCGGTGGGGTCCCATTTTGTCAGTATAATTTGGAAGTGCCAAAAACAAAATGTGAAAATTTGTTAAAGGTTTTTAAAAAGATTTTATTTATTTGTGAGAGAGACAGAGATAGTGACAGAGAGCATGAGAGGGGAGGAGAGGGAGAAATTTATGACACACTGGGTTCAGCCTTTCCCTGTTCAGTATGGGATATTTAAAGAAAATGGGTGTGGGGTGCCTGGGTGTCTTAGTCGGTTAAGTGTCTGTCTTCGGCTCAGGTCATGATCTCAGGTTCATGGGGTCAAGCCCCGCATCGGGCTTTCTGCTCAGCGGGGAGTCTGCTTCTCCCTCTCCCTCTGTGCATTCTCTCTCAAATAAATAAATAAAATCTTTAAAATAAAAAAAAATAAAGGGGCACCTGGCTCAGTCGTTAAGCATCTGCCTTTGGCTCAGGTCATGGTCCCAGGGTCCTGGGATCGAGCCCCACATCGGGCTCCCTGCTCGGCGGGAAACCTACTTCTCCCTCTCCCACTCCCCCTACTTGTGTTCCCTCTCTCGCTGTGTCTCTCTCTGTCAAATAAATAAATAAAAATCTTTAAAATAATAACAATAAAAAGACAAGGAGCGCTAAGACCATGACAGATTTTTAGTAAGATCACGGTTCTCATGGTTCAAGTGAGACATGCTTATTTGTCCTCTGCATTATATTCAGCAACTCCCTTAAGATTATCAGGGGTACCCTGCTTAAGTATAGTGGGGTCCCCAGCTTTAACTGCAAGTTGAACCTTAGTATTATTTGCATAAAGGTTCCTAAATTAGTGCATTCTAGCAGATGGCAAGATTAATTCAGAACCCATGTTGTAGAGGCCCAAATCACCAAGGAGTGTACTTTTATCTTTTTTGCTGTGTAAATTCTTTTAGTATATGTTGAATTTTCAATTGGTCAAATTGCAGACCTTGGTTTTGAGAGAGGAAAACTGAAGGGACCTCATGATAAAAAGGCTTTTTTTTTCCTTTGCTCCTTTTCCTGCTTCCATTCTTGCTAGTACCTGCACCCCGGCCTTACACATGCCTCTTTTTTTTTTTTTTTAAGTAGGTTCCAACACAGGGCCTGAACTCATGACCCTGAGATCCAGATCTGAGCTGAGATCAAGAGTCAGAGGCTTAACTGACTCAGCCACCCAGGCGCCCCCTTACACATGCCTTAATGTATGTCCTCCTTGTAAAGATCAGGGAGTTAATGATTTCTTTGGAGTTTTCCAGCACAATAGATAACATCTAAGGAGTGACCTGGAGGGGTCATCATATACCTTTTCCAAGACCGCTGACTCCAGATACCTTGCCGCCAAAATACCTGGCTCCAGGGCATAAGTGAGGTCTGGAGGACACCAGTTCCCAGATACCTGAGAGGACATGTACACCAAACCACCATTCTCAATAGAAACTGCAGACCCAGGGGGCACCTGGGTGGCTCAGTTGGTTAAGCACCTGTCGTCGGCTCAGGTCATGATCCCAGGGTCCTGGGATGGAGCCCCTGCTTCTCCCTCTCCCTCTGCCCCTAGCCCTGCTTGTGCTTTCTCTCTCTGTGTCAAATAAAGTCTTAAAAAAATGCTCTTTAAAACCTCCAGACCTCAAACAAAGATGAGACTCATTTTCCTTTTCCTTTTTGAGTCTCCCAGACGCGCTCCCTCTGTATCTTCAATAAATTCTGCTCTCACTTCCTGCTGGCTTACATTTGATTTCTATCCTGTGCATAGCCAAGGACCCTCTTGGCTGGTCCTGTGGGACCCCCTCTGGGTCTTCAGAGCCGGCCTCTCTGCATCAGTTTCAACATTTTTTTCTTTTGCTTCCTCTCCAGTTTTGTTTTTTTCCATCACTGGATATACTTCAGGGGAGCGGGTGTCCTCTACCTGGGTATTTATACATTTTTTCCTCCAGAGAGCCTCAAAGCAGCGCCTGCAGGGTTAGGAGCTTCCCGCATGACAACTGGTTGCTTTATAGGGTTTTGGAACCCTGGACTTAAGTCAAGTTTGAACTAATCCCTTTGCTGTGCCACAGGGGGACCATGAGTGTCGCCCCTAAACTCGAGGCTCCAGACCTTTGCTGCAGTAAAGGCAGGGGTAGCAGCAGAGGGCCTGAAGGGTCCCTGGGGTTAGGAGTGTGGACTCAGCCCATCAGCTACTGGCTGCCCTTCACTCTCCTCTTTCTCTAACTCAATGACTGCTATTTCACGAGTGACCACCCAGTGGGCCCCCCTCTTGCACAGGACAGAGTCCTCTCTGCCACCCCGCCCTCTGTCACAGCGTCACCCTAACACAGAGAGAAACCAGCAAACACATCAGCCGGGGACCACCTGAAGGAGGGCCTCGATCTAACACTCCTGCTCCCACATGCCTAGGGCTTCTGTAAACTGCCGACTCTGGCCGGCCGAACACAGAACTGAGGCTTGGGAGGGTCACA
>NC_138369.1:7179035-7192968 GCF_054177405.1 Leptonychotes weddellii | reverse complement strand
CGCGAAGCCTTGGGCCACTCGGCTTGGTGGGAGGTTTGAAGCCCACAGTCCTAGACCAGCCCAGAAGCCTCAGGTGCTCGCATGTGAGAAACAGACGGAGGCAAAAAACCACTGGAAAACCTTTCAGTGTAATTCCATTGATACTTACCTGTTCAAAGGCTGAAGGAGGAAAGCTGAAAGAACTCTGCTTAGTGAAAAATGATAGATGGTAAAGGTATCGAGGATAAACAAAGTATCAGGACAGTGGTCATCTATGGGGCAGGACAGAGGTGAGCCAGGGAGCAGAACATGAGGAGACCCTGCCTACTTCCCACCGTTAGGAATCTTGATGATGACTTCAAGGATGTTTATATTATTAGCAAATCCTACTGCAAAACATTTTCTACATTCTTTCCTCAATATATTTAATGATAAACAATTTTAAGAAGTAATTAAGGTTGAAAAAGAATTGAATTCGTATGTTTGTTTCTTCTGTAATGTGGCAATGTGAGTTTTCATTCTCAGCTTTGGCAGAAAAAAACTGGTAAACAAGCCAACTGTCTTTAGAAAGAATGAGTTACATAAACTCATCATCATATGTACTTAAAAAAACCAAAGGTGGGGCGCCTGGGTGGCTCAGTTGGTTAAGCGACTGCCTTCGGCTCAGGTCATGATCCTGGAGTCCTGGGATCAAGTCCCGCATCGGGCTACCTGCTCAGCAGGGAGTCTGCTTCTCCCTCTCCCACTCCCCCCTCTTGTGCTCTTTCTCTCTCTCACTCTCTCTCTCTCAAATAAATAAATAAAAAATCTTAAAAAAACAAACAAACAAAAAAACCCCAAAGGTATTGATATGAAAAGATCTGGAGCATTTATCAATAGAACAAATAAGTATATTGCAATATATATACCATGTTACCTTTTCTGTAACCCGTAGAGATAGGTGGTTCCCCACCATCCCTCCCCCCAAGGTTTGGTTGAGAAGTGGAGACTAAAACACACCTACTAGGAATATACGAAAGGGTTGATTACTTTCACAATGGACGTTTCTGGGGAGGACAAGGCAGGCCTCTCAAGCAGGTGGGAATGCCTTGACAAAGCAAGGATGGGAGACTGATGTGTATTTTTATTGAGGTTGGTTGGAGGGTGGCTAGGGTGAGAGTTTGTGCACATGGGTAGGGACTTCTGTGATTGACTCTCTTGCCAGGGTCAAAGCTGAGCACCCAGGCTTTCTTATCACCTTGCACAGATGTGGAGCACAAAGGGAAGAGGGAGAGATAAGACTTTAAAGTAGTCAGCTGTCAGATAATAGAAAATATATACACATATTGCTCTCTGTCCCAAATTCCTGGCACTTGTAAATTCCTAGAGATAAGAGCACTAGGAGCCAGTCTTGTTCTAATATTTGGTCTTTGACTCCGTCCCTGACACAGGTCTCCTGAAACCATGTAAATTCCTAGGTGATAAAAGCACTAGAAGCATCTTTTGTTCTAATGAGGTGACTCTGGGTGGGCTCCTGGATGGGGGCTGGTCATCAGAAAGTCCAAGCCATGCTTAGAAACTTGGAATTTTTAGCTCATCCGCCCATTTTCCTGAGAGGGGGAGGAGCTAGAAATGGGGTTAATAATTGATCATGTCTAGGGAGGGGTGCCTGGGTGGCTCATTCGGCTAAACATCTGACTCTTGATTTCAGCTCAGGTCATAATCTCAAGGTCCTGGGATCAAGCCCCGATTGGGCTCCATGCTCAGCAGGGAGTCTGCTTGAGGATTCTCTCTCCCTCTGCCCCTCCCTCGCTTCTCTCTTTCTAAAATAAAGTCAATCTTTTTAAAAAATGATCATTCTACATTACTAAGCCTCCGTAAAATCCCAATAGTATGCTGTTTGGAGACTTTGCAGGTTGGGGAACACATCCATGTACCAGGAGGGTGGCATACCCCAACTCCATAGGAGCCCTCCAAGAACTCTCTCTACATATGTTTTCATCTTGCTGTTCATCTGTATTCCTTATCATATCCTTCAATAAACTGCTAACTGTAAGTAAGTGTTTCCCTGAGTTCTGAAACCTGTTCTAACAAATTAATTGAACCTAAGGAAGGGATTGTGAGAACCTCTGATTTGTAGCAAGTCAAACGGAAGTTGTGAGTAACCTTGTTGGCACCTACTACATGGGATTGGCGTCTGAAGTGGGGTAGGAGGGATCTTGTGGGACTGAGCCCTTAACCTGTAGGATCTACACTATCTACAGGTAGATAATGTTAGGACTGAGTTAAATTATAGGACACCCTGCTGGTGTCACAATTGTGGGGGAAAAACCCTCACACATTTGGTGACCAGAACTGTCAGAAGTAAAGTGTTCTGGGTGAATATAAAGGAGATATATAGAAGAAAAGAACTGGGTTTTCTCTACTCAGGAATAATATTGGATTTTCTTGACATATCAACAGTCAAATATTTAAAAATGGAGTCAGAGACTTCTGGTTTCTTCCCTGGCATGGAAGGAGTTAGAAGGTGACATTTTTATCCTTACCAGAAAAAGCAAGCAAATTTAAATCAATGATTCTTCTTAAATCTATCAAAGAATTGAGGTCACAGTACAAACTGCTGTCTCCAAAATTGGAGACATAGAATAATAGAATAATAGCCAATCTGAAATATCCCTACAGTATTTTGTTCTTCTTAACAAGACCTGTCCTCAAAAGATTGTTTCTCAAGAATTGCATGGGGGCAGGAAGGGAAATAGCCAACTTGAGCCCCTCCAGCCTTTCTGCCTGACCTAAGTTGAGGGTGTGGGGGAACTTAGATACACTTGTGAGATTCACAGGTCATTTTTCACTGCTCACAGTCAATGTGTTGTGTTTTCCAAAACCATTTCTCCAACTCTCCAACACCAACTGGGTGGCCTACAGTTCAATTCTAACATTAACCAGAGGTAACACCAGACTCTACAGTTTAAGGGCACAATCCCACAAAATGGCATCCCCATGTCAGATGCCAGCTGCAAATGGGAAGCCCAGGCCTTGGAGGTTCCCTAGAAACACTCCCGTGTTTGTTAATTCAGTAAAAACACTATTAGAACTAATAAAAGCACTTTACTTACTATTATTGATTTATTATAAAAGGTATAAGTCAGAAACAGCCAAATGGAAGGGGCGTATAAGACAAAGTAGGTGGGGGAGATAGGGAACCTCCATGCCTTCACCAGATACAACACCCTCCTGCCACACTGAGGTCTTCACCAACTTAGAATCTCTCTGAGTCCTGAGGTTTAGGAATTTTGATGGAGTTTCCTTACATAGACAGGCATGACTGATGAAATCATTGGTGGTTGGTGAATAACTCAATCTCTAGCTCCTTCCCACACTCCCCAGAGGTTGGGGGCTGGGGTGAAAGTTCTAAGCCTCTAATCAAATCTTGGTCTTCCTGGTGACCAACCCCAATCCTGAAGCTATCTAGGGGCTTACAAAAAGTCACCTCTTTGAATATAAGATGCTTCTATCACCTTTCTCATTCAAAAAGTCCAAGGAGGGGCGCCTGGGTGGCTCAGTCAGTTAAGCATCTGCCTTTGGCTCAGGTCATGATCCCAGGATCCTAGGATCGAGCCCCACATCAGGCTCTCTGCTCAATGGGGAGCCTGCTTCTCCCTCTCCCTCTGCCTGCTGCTCCCCCTGCTTGTGCTCTGTCTCTGTCAAATAAATAAATAAAATCTTAAAAAAAAAAAAAGTCCAAGGACTTAGGTGGTCTTTACTAGGAACTATGGACAAAAAACAGACATTTGTGGGGAGTGCCTGGCTGGCTCAGTTGGTGGAGCACGTGACTCTTGATCTTGGGGCCGTAAGTTCAAGCCCCACGTTGGGTATGGAGCCTACTTAAAAAAATTTTTTTAGGGCGCCTGGGTGGCTCAGTCTCTGCCTTCGGCTCAGGTCATGATCCCAGGATCCTGGGATGGAGTCCCACATCGGGCTCCCTGCTCGGCGGGAAGCCTGCTTCTCCCTCCCCCACTCCCCCTGCTTATGTTCCCTCTCTCACTGTGTCTCTCTCTGTCAAATAAATAAATAAAATCTTTAAAAAAAAATTTTTTTTTTAAAAACCAGACTTTTTTTTATTATATCAAAGGTCACAGCTCAGAGACACATGCTCATTAAAATACTGAGACCAAATCAAGACTATAGAACACTTCCTCTCCATCCACAACATTCCATTACATCAGGATGACCCCCATTTAATAACAGTGGAATAAACTGAAAGAAATATATACATTTCATATTTATTTTGAGAAGTCTCTATAGTACTCCCCAAAATGACATGGATGACAAAAGCAAGGATGCCTGAGGATATTTTAGCCTTTGACAGTTGCAGATAGTAAACATACCCTAAACCCTAATCAGATAAACATGAACCCTCAAGCTAAGGACCTATTTACCTCAGTTCTTTTTTCACAGTACATCATGACTGGCATTCAACATCAACAACAAAAATATTAAAATACACAGTTTAAAGAAATAATACAAGTAAAAGCACTTGATTCAGATGTAGCAAATATGATGCAATTATTAGACAAGAGATGTAAAGCAACCATGATTAATATGCTAAGCACTTTAATGGAAATAGTGGATAATGTGCAAAAACAGAGAGGTAGGTACTTTACTCAGAGATGGAAACTAAGAATGAAAAGAAATATGCAAAAAATGAAAAAACAAAACAATAGAAGAAAAATGAAGAATTCCTTTGGGGGCCTCATCAATACAGTGAAAATATGTGATGAAAGATTCAGTGAGCTTGAGGAAAGGTCAATAGAAACTTCCAAAACTAAAATGCAAAGAGAATAAACAAAAAAGGCAAAACAAATCTAAGAAATTTGGGACAATTACATAAAGTGTAACATAACATAATTGGACAACATGAAGAAAGGAACAGGAGATGTAAGTGAAACAATAATGACTGAGATATTCCCAAATTAATGTTAGACACCAAACTATAGATCCAGGAAGCTCAGAGATCACCAAAGAAGATAAAAGCCTAAAAATGCACACCTAGAAATGTCATATTCAAAGTTGAGGAAAAAAGAGAGAAAATCTTGAAGAAACTAGAGGGAGAAAACTTAGTTATATAGAAAGAAAGAAAAGAATTAAGTCAGACTTCTTTTCAGAAACCACACAAGCAGGAAGAAAGTTTTGTTAAATAAAGTGTTGAAAGAAAAAAAACCCAACTACAATTTTGTATCAAACAAAATAATCCTTCAAAAGTAAGAGAGAGGGGCACCTGGGTGGCCCAGTTGGTTAAGCAACTGCCTTCGGCTCAGGTCATGATCCTGGAGTCCCTGGATCGAGTCCCGCATCGGGCTCCCTGCTCGGCGAGGAGTCTGCTTCTCCCTCTAACCCTCCCCCCGTCATGTACTCCCTCTCTCTCTCTCATTCTCGCTCTCTCAAATAAATAAATCTTAAAAAAAAAAAAAAAAGTAAGAGAGAAAAAAAAGACTTTCTGAGACAAACAAAACTTGAGAGAATTTGTCACCAGTAAAACCTGCTTCCCAAGAAATGTTAAAAGAAACTCATCAGGAAGGAGGTAATAATAAAGAAAGGGAGCGTGTCAGAGAAGGAATCAATGAAGGTAAAATACAATGATTCGTTTTTGCTATTTTTATTTAATCTGACAACATTTTGTTCAAAGTCATAATAGCAATGTTTTCAGTAATTACAGCTTATAGATAAACAAAATGAATGACCGCAATGTTACAAGGGACAGGGAGGGAGGAATTGTGAAATTCCTCACAATGAAAGAATCCGTGAACTTGAAGTCCAGTCATTTGAAATTTTACAGATGAAATTATACAGATGAAGGAGGTAAAAAGAAAAATGAATGAAAAGGAATGAAGAAAGCTTATGAATTTTAGAGGACACCAGTAAAATAAATAATATGCACATTATAAAAATTCCAAAAAAAGAGAGAAAGAAAGCTTATTTAAAGAAATAATGGCTGGGGGTGCCTGGGTGGTGCAGTGGGTTAAGCGTCTGACTCTTGGTTTCGACTCCGGTCTTGGGGTTGTGGGATTGAGTCCCCATCATGCTCCATGCTCAGCATGGAGTCTGCCTGAGATTCTCTCTTCCTCTCCCTCTGCCCCTCCCACTCATGCTCTCTCTCTCAAAAATAAATTAATAAATCTTATTATTTTTTTTAAAGATTTTTATTTATTTATTTGAGACAGAGAGAATGAGAGAGACAGAGAGCACATGAGAGGGGGGAGGGTCAGAGGGAGAAGCAGGCTCCCTGCCGAGCGGGGAGCCCGATGCGGGACTCGATCCAGGGACTCCAGGATCATGACCTGAGCCGAAGGCAGTCGCTTAACCAACTGAGCCATCCAGGCGCCCTAAATTAATAAATCTTAAAAAAAATAAACAGGGATGCCTGGGTGGCTCAGTCAGTTAAGCATCTGCCTTCTGTCCAAGTTGTGATCCCAGGGTCCTGGTATCAAGTCCCATATCGGGCTCCTTGCTCAGTGGAGAGCCTGCTTCTCTCTCTGCCTGCCATTCTCCCTGCTTGTGCTCTTTCTCTCGCTCTCTTGCTCTCACCCTCTCTCTCTGACAAATAAATAAAATCTTTAAAAATAATAATAAACAAATAATGGCTGGAAACTTCCCAAATCTTGGGAGAGATGTGGACACCCACATACACGAAACTCAAAGATCCCTAAATAGGTTGAACCTAAAGACCTCACAAAGATGCATTAAAATCAATTTATCAAAAATCAAAGACAGAGAATTTTGAAAGTAGCAAGAGGAAAGCAAAACATCACATACAAAGAAATCCCAATTAGACTATTAGCCGATTTCTCGACAGAAACCTTGAGGACATGAGACAGTGAAATGATTTATGCTAGGTGCTAAAAAAAAAAGGAAACTGCCAACCAAGAATGCTTTACTTGGCAAAGCTATCCTTCAGAAAGGAAGGAAAGAGAAAAACTTACCTTGATAAACAAAACTAAGGGAATTTCATCACCACTAGATCTGCCTTACAAGAAATGCTATAGGGGGTGCCTGGGTGGCTCAGTCAGTTAAGCATCTGCCTTCGGCTCAGGTCATGATCCCAGGATACTGGGATGGATCCCCATGTTGTGCTCCCTGCTCAGTGGGGAGTCTGCTTCTCCCTCTCCCTCTACCCCTACGCCCCCTTGTGCACTCTCTCAAATAAATAAAATCTTAAAAAAAAAAAAGGAAAGAAATACTATAGGAATTTTATTAAGCTGAAATGAAAGGATACTAATTAGTAACATGAAAACATATGAAAGCATAAACTATCTGGTCAAAGAAACTAAGAGTTGGTTGTTTGAAAAGATAAACAAAACTGGCAAACCTTTAACTAGACTAAGAAAAAAGAGAAAAGATTAGAGACGCCTGGGTGGCTCAGTCAGTTGAACATCTGCCTTTGGCTCAGGTCATGATCCCAGGGTCCTGGGATCGAGTTCCACATCGGGCTCCTTACTCAGCAGGGAATCTGCTTCTCCCTCTGCCTGCTGCTCCCCCTGCTTGTACTCTCACTCTCTCTCCCTCTCACTCCCCCTCTAGCTCTCTCTCTGGCAAATAAATAAAAGCTTTAAAAAGAGAGAGAAAAGATTAAATTAATAAAATCAAATTAAAAAGGAGAAATTATAACTGATAGCACAGAAATACAAAGGATCATAAGAGATTACTATGAATAAGTACATGTCAACAAATTTGATAACCTACAAGTATTGGATAAATTCTTATAAACATATAACCTACCAAGACTGAATCATGAAATAGGAAATCAAAAGCTCAGTAATGAGTAAGGAAATTGTATCAGTAATCAAAAAACTCCCAACAAAGAAAAGCCCAGGACCAGATGGATTCACTGGTGAATTCTACCAAACACTTAAAAAAAAAAATTCATACCAATGCTTTCAAACTCTTGCAACAGAGAGAAAGAAACACTTGCAAAATCATTTTACAAGGCCAGCGTTACAATGATAACAAAGTCAGACAAGGACACTCCAAGAAAAGAAAATTACAAGCCAATATCCCTTTGGGAACATAGATGCAAAAATCTTTTACAAAATACTAGGACATCAAATTCAACATCACCATTACAAGGCTTAGACAACATGATCAAGTTAGCTTTATCCCTGGGATGCAAGGGTGGTTCAACATATGCAAATCAGTAAATGTGTTACACCAAATTAACAAAATTAAAGATAAAAGTCATATGATCATTTCAACAGATGCAGAAGAGGCATTTGATAAAATTCAACATCCTTTAATAATGAAATGAAACAAATTAGGTATAGAAAGAATGTACCTCAATACAATAAAAGCCATATATGACAAATGCACAGCTAACATCATACTGAATGCAGAAAAGTGACTTCTTGCAGAATGATGGCATCCAGCAAGGAACTGAGGAGAGCATTAAGGTGAGACATACCTATTTGTCCCCTATTTTATATTCAGTAACTCCCTACATTATCAGGGGTAACTTGCTGAAATTTTCTGGAATCCCAGTATAATTATAATTTGAACCCTAGTATTATTTGCATGAAGGTTTCTGAATTAGTGCATTGAAGCTGATGGCAAAATTCGGAATCTCTGTTGTAGAGGCCCCCAAACCCTTTGTCTTTTAAAGGGTTTATTTTATTTTATTTTTAAAGATTTTATTTATTCATTTGAGAGAGAGAACAATCAAGGGGAGCGGTAGGCAGAGGGAGAGGGAGAAGCAGGGCTCAATCTCAGGACCTCGGGATCATGACCTGAGCCAAAGGTAGAGACTTACCCAACTGAGCCATGCAGGCACCCCTGTTTTTTAAAGGGTTTAAACAGTGCCCTGTAATCTTTTTTTGTTGTGTAGATTCCTTTAGTATATTTTGGATTGCCAGTTGGGTGAAGTTGTGAACCTTTCTTTCAGTGTTTTTCTCTTTTCTTCTTTCCCTCCTGTCCTTCCCTATTTTTTTTTCTTTCTTTCTTTTTTTTTTTTTTTTTTTGGTCAGTGGATGAACTTCAGGGAAGGAAGTGTCCTCTCTACCTTGATATTTATATATTTTTTCCTCCAGAGAGCCCCAAATCCATGCCGTCAGGAACCGGAGACTCCCCTGTGACAACAGGTTGCTTTATACGATTTGAAGATCCCTGACTTACGTCAGCTTAAACAAATACCTTTGCTGTGCCACAGGGAGGCCTTGTGTGTTGGCCTCCATAATCCTGAAGGTCAGAATCACTGCTGCCGTGGAGGCAGGGCAGCAGCCGCAGAGGTATTTAAGGATCCTGATGAGTCCTTTGGTATTTGGGGTCGGGACTCAGCCTGCATTCTAATGATTGTCTTTCTCCTCTCTTTTTAAATGACAGCTGTTTCAGGGGTGACCCCTTGATATGCCCTCCTCTTGTATAGTCCCAGCCTTTATCTTAGCTTCATTCTAACACACAGATAAATCCCTGCAAACACATCAACCCAGGACCACTGTAAGGAGGGCCCCAATCCCATACTTCTGCTCTGAAAGGCCTAGGAATCCTAGAACTACCACTTCTGGCCAGTTGATTCTAGAACTTAGGCTTGGTAGGGTCACCAAAACAGGGCAGCACAGCACACAACATGAGCTCCCGAGGACTCAGCAGCCGACAGTGCATGCCACCGTCAGGTAGAGCAGGTGAGCAAGTCAGAGTAAGACAGACCCATGCGCGGTGGCTTCATCTGGAAATGCTGTTCACAGCCAACTGTTAATGTCACCTTAACACAGTCTCCTGTGTTAAGACTGATGCCCTGCCCCCCCCCCACACACACACCAAGAGGGTAGGAAAAGGCTTAGGACTCTCCTAAGTGAGATCCAGAGGAGGAGAAGTCAGCCTCTCAAATAGCTCTAAAATGGCTTCAGAAAGCAAGGAAAGGAGCCCAGCATGGGTTTTTACCATGCCTGGGGGTTAAAGAAAAAATATGCAATGACATACCCCGACAGATTTTATTCAGAACCACTGTGCCAGGTATAGAGACAATGGCAATGGGATTTCACAATGGGTGAGAAACGAGTTGGGGCTCAACTCTGAATACAGCATGGGCAAGTGGGAGTTTATGGCCAGAGAACAGGGTGGAGGTCAGTGGATGGAAAATTACTAAGAGAAAAATCAGGGGTATGCGGGTTCTGGCTAAAATGACCTAACAGGATTCTTACTGAAGATAGGCTAGGGTGATCCCATTCATCTGGGGGATGATGGGGGGAGGAACTTGATCATATATCAAGGGTAATCAGATATGGAGGGGATGGGGATGGGGATGATTCTGGTTCAACTGACTTAGCAGGGTTCTTGCTAAAACTGGATTTAACAAGGAGCTACCCCGACAGACTTAACAAGAAGGTTCAGGAGCCTGACTCAAGTTTGGTCAAGCAAAGAATCTTTGTCGGGGGTGGGGCCAGGGCAAGAATTTTGCACACAGGGGCTTGTGTGCTTGGAATCTGAAGCCAGTGCCATATAAGGGAGTCTCCAGACTTTCTTGTCTGTTTGTCCAAGTGCGGAGATAAGGGAAAGAGGGAGGGGTGAGGAGTAAGCTGTCAGCAAACATCAAAAGATGTGGAGTCTGGTTGCTCATTACAAGGACACACGTGGGTAAGAAAAATATGCATTTGAAATGGCTTGGTTTCTATATAAAGAAACACGAACTCTTGGCACGAAGCTCACGAAATGATCAACACTGTGTATTTGAAGATGGCTGGAGTTTTAGCACTGGAAGTGAGCGGGATGTCTGAGCAGTGAGTTTTCTTAAGTTACACTTTATCTCACGGATTTGATTTACTTCAAATAAACAGAAGTTTGTATATACCACATTTTACTATTTAGCAATCTATTTAATTTTAACTTTTGTACATAGGAAACCATTCTCGGATTTAATTCCCTTTTTTTTTTTTTTTTAAGATTTTATTTCTAAGTAATTTCTACACCCAGTGTGGGGGCTCGGACCCACAACCTTGAAATCAAGAGCCACAGGCTCCACCGATCGAGCCAGCCAGGTGTCCCAGAATTAATTCCTTTAAACACTAACAGTTACAAAAATGAAAACCATAGAAAGTGTATATTTTCAAATCTTTTCCTAACTAGAAGGACATGTGGCATCATAATTTGTCCTTCCCCTAGTTCAGCCTGGGGGTATTTTCAGAAATCAGTAGCATCTTCTAATGCAACAGGGGTTTGAGCTTAATTCCTTAAATGTACTGGATTTTCAAAAACTTAATAAGCTACGAGTAGCTTTCCTCACGTCAATTAAAATAGGAATTCACTTTCTTGGGGTGCGTGGGTGGCTCAGCCGTTAGGCATCTGCTTTCGGCTCGGGTCATGATCCCAGGGTCCTGGGATTGAGCCCCGCATCGGGTGCCCTGCTCAGTGGGAAGCCTGCTTCTCCCGCTCACAGACCCCCTGCTTGTGTTCCCTCTCTCGCTGTCTCTCTCTCTCTGTCAAATAAATAAAATCTTAAAAAAAAAAAAGAATTCACTTTCTTTACCCTTTTAAATGTCAGAGTCCTCTGGAGACATGCACATACAAGCACTAATGTAAAAATGAAAACATGTACCTGAAAACTTAAGCACATTCATTTCAAATCTTGAAGTTCTTTCGCCTAAAAGGAACAAAAATTCTTTTTAGTTCCATAGTTTTCTTGCCTTACTGCCATCATCTCTCTCAATCAACTTACATTTTCAAGCCCAAGAAGCAAAAAATGTTATCTCTCCCACAGGGAATAAAACTACAAAGTACTAGGGCGCCTGGGTGGCTCAGTTGGTTAAGCATCCGACTCTTGATTTTGGCTCAGGTCATGATCTCAGGGTTGTGAGCTGGAGCCCTGTGTCAGGGTCCGCGCTGGGCGTAGGGCCTGCTTGGGATTCTCTCTCTCCCTCTGCACCTCCCCCCTCTCCCTCCCTCCCTCTCTTAAGTAAGTAAGTAAGTAAATAAATAAATAAATAAATAAATAAGTATTAAGGGAAACAAGAATCAAAGGGCTGTAATACTCAATCCATAAAGGAATCCAGAGAAAAGAAACATAAATATTGGATTCAGCACAGGTGAGCAGCCTGCTTCTCATAGGACATTAGGAAGGCCACATTCAGAGAGTTAAACACACTCTAGACTCTCCCAGTGGAGACCAAAGCCCTGGTGTTGGTAGATCCCTGGGAAAGTGGCAGGTTGGGGCGGGGAGAAAGGGACACCTTGAGCAGCCACAGGAATGAACCCTGGGAGCCCTGCACGTCCTCCCCTCCCTGGGGCATAATGGAACCCCTCTCTCCCTAAGCCTTCCATTCTCACAAGTGAAGAAACCCTCAGCTGGATTCAGTTTTAGGTTGTTACCTAAATGAACTCCCAAATTCATGAACGTGAACCCAGATACAGAACTCCTGACTTTCACAGACTTTCTCAATACAAACAAATTACACTGAGTGCACCTGCATGGGAATGCAAAGCTCCAAACTATGTCTAGACACGGGCACCAGGTACCACAGTTACCTTGGAAGGGGTAACCTCCCTAGCCCTTTGTGCACATGCATCCCCAGCTTTCCAGGCTCTGTAGCTTCTCTTCATATAAAGGCTCCTTAGTGGTGGGTATAAGCAGGTAGGACACCTGCAGAGGCTCCTCAGGAAGAACCAGCCAGGGTCTTGAAGGTATTTCCCATTGCAGGCTCAATGAGGAAGGGGGTGGGGAGCCTAGCTTGGGTCACTAATCATAGCCTTCTGCTCCCAGTCACATAGCTTTGGACTATATTGATATTTTTAATGACACAAACCCAGTATATAAAGAATCTAGGAAAATCACACAAACCCAATGTTTATGTAGAAAAGATGGAAGAAAATTGTAAGGCCTTTTTCTAGTTCAACAAGAAAACCCACAAGTATTTATTACTTTCAGAAAAATGATAGTAAATAATTATTTCCATGGCAAGAAATTCTTATAATCAATCACCGAATACTATAATTGCTGGAATTATATTGGAAATTGCTCCCCTTCCCCCTCACACACACACACACACACACACACACAAACACACAGACACACAAAAAGAACAGACCTCAGACTATTACTACACCTTCTCAGGGTAAGAAAAATGAGAAACAAGAAATTTTAACACATGCGATGTGATATTAGATTTTTTTTCTGAAATTCACCTTTCTCTTTCTTCTTTGGAAATACTTAATACTGTCTTTCTCAATCTATCGATTAAATACATTTTACATTTACTTGAAAGCTGGAAACTAAAAGTGAATAAATTTTATCAAGGTGACAAACCTAGGCATGGGCAGTGTTGGCAGGATAGATCACCCAGGAAACTTTCAAAAGAGGAACCTCCCCCAAAAGGACTTCCCATTGGATGTCTGCGCCCAGGAAAAGATCCTGGGAGGAGAGGCAAAGGATTTCATAAAAACGTAGTTCCAGGTGGTTATTCTCTGCTTGCCTCTCATGTAAAATACCCGGACAAAAAATGTAATGTAAGTTTAAAATGAGCTATCCATTGACTGTGTGAAAACGATAAACAATTAAAATACTGCATCTGTTTGAATTGCACCGCGGAGAACAAACGGTACTGATGCTGTGAACTGAAGAGGGGAAGTTGGCGTCTGGGGAGGCGGGGCGGGATTTCGAAACAAGCATTTGCCAGTCCAAGGAAAGGACAGACTGAGGGACAGGGTCGTGTTTGGGCTCTGCTGCCCAAACATCGGGAACACTCAGGAGAAAACGGGTGCCTCCCGGGAGAAAGGAGGGATTGGAGCCCCCGGACCACAGCACCTCTCGCGCACGAAACCCGGACGCCGAGTCAGGACTGTCCCCTGACGACCCTCCCCGTGGTCACTGCACGATCGGGGGAGACGCGGCCGCGCGCAGGGACCGGACAGGACTCCGGGGTCCCGGCTGCCCGCCCAGCCCGCACGCCGCGCGCCGGAGGGGACGGAGGTCCGAGCGGCGCCACCGGGGACTCGGCTC
>NC_138369.1:7173466-7178935 GCF_054177405.1 Leptonychotes weddellii | reverse complement strand
AGCGTCCACGCGGCTGCGGAGCGTCGCCACGCCCACCTGCCCCTGCTGCGCCCCTGATTGGACAGCTCGCAAGGACCCGCCCCTCTGCTCCTGAGTGACAACAGGGCCGGAGGTCCGATTGCTGAGGCGCAGCAATCTCTGCGGGTGGTGGGGAACCCGTCCCCTCCTTGGACTTTTGCTTTTAGACCAAACTTGGTCCAGGCCCTAGAGGGACAGTGGCGTCTTCCTACAGCTCCCTCTAAACGTGGGGACACAGGTGTGCGCAGGGAGTCCCAGAGACCCTTCCAGTGGAGCGACGCCCTTGTTCAGAGCAAGAGGGGCGCCTGACCAGACCATGCCAGGCCAGACAGGAACTAGAGGGTGTTCTGGGGTTGGCATGAGGCTGGGAAATCAATGTGAGAACTGGAATAAATGCCTAAATTTTGAGATCACCTTTGTGTTACCAAATGTCACTTTATCCTCTGATCGATATTGTTATCAACTATTTGTCCTCCATGGTGTATTTCGAACAGACTCAATGTTTCAATTGCACAGGACAACATTCAATATCCTGTATGAAATCCATGTGACTCTTCCGTAAGTGTATTTCCTGGGCACAAACATCCTATGGGAAGTCTTTTGGTAGAGTTTCCTCTTTGAAACTTTTCTGGGTGATCTGTCCTGTTAGCACTGCCCACCCTGGGTTTGTCACTTTGAAAAGATGTACTAATTTATTTCTCCTTTTCCAATAGGGATAAAATTTATTTAATTAATAGAGCTTGAAAGAAAGTATGAAATATTTCCAGAGAGGTAAGAAAGTGGTGAATTTCAGAAAAAAAAAACAACTCTAGTATTACATTCCATTTGTTAAGGATTTTGATTTCACTTTTCCTTCTCCTGAGAGTGTGTTGTAAGTTTCTGAGGCCTATTCTTTAATTCTGGGTGATTTCAAATCTGATTAGACGTGCAGAGTGGAAGTATTCAAGCAGGACTAATTATCTGCAAAACAATGTCTTGCCATGAAAAATAATTAATTGATACCTTTCTTTCCCCAAAAGGAATAGATATTTGGGGTTTTCTGGTTGAACTAGTAAATGTGCATTACAGTTTCTTTCCTCCTTTCCACATAAACACTGAGTTTGAGTGATTTTGTTCAAACACTTGGTTTGTGTTGTTTAAAATATAATGGTGGTCCCAAGCAACTCCAGTGGGGCATAGACCCCTGTCAATGACCCGAGTAAGGCTGTTTGAATCACGGCTTTCAATTCCCAAGAGAGAATTCCTAGAGAATAACTCGGTTTGTAGTTTTTGGGGAATTGTTATGTTGTTTTTCATACCATCAACATAATTTTATATTCTCAGCAATAGTGCAACAAGGGTTCCAAAGAGTATTTTCATTTTCCTGATAGTGTCCTTTAAGAACAAAAGTCATTAATTTGATGATGAAGAAGCCTGTTTCTTTCCCATTCTTGCTCTTGGTGTCTAAGCTACCAATTCTTTGCCAATACAAATCAAGAATTGTTTCCTATGTTTTATGTAAGTGTGTTATAATTTACTCTTACGTTTAGGTCTTTATCCTTTCTGTTAAATTATTGTATGTGGTGTCCCGTAAAGATAAAACCTCTTTCCTTTGCATATAGCTATCCAGTTGACCTAGCCAAATTTATGAAGAGAATATTCTTTTTTGTTCTGTTTTAGAGCGGGAGAGGCAGGGAGGAGGGGCAGAGGGAGAAGGAGAGAGAGAATCTTAATCAGGCTCCATGCCCAGCACGGAGCCCAACACGAGCCGATCTCAAAACCCTGAGATCATGATGTGAGCCGAAATCAAGAGTCAGATGCTAAATTGACTGAGCCACCAGGCACCCCTGAAAAGAATATTCTTGCCCTAATCTTGGCTTTTTTTTCCCCTCAAAAATCAGTTGACTATAGATGTACGGGTTTACTTCTCAAATCTTTTTTTTAAAAAAGATTTTAATTTATTTGAGAGAGAGAGAACATGGGGAGGGTGGAGAGGCAGAGGGAGAGAGAGAAGCCGATTCCCCACTGAGCAGGGAGGCCGATGTGGGGCTTGATCCCAGGACCCTGAGATCAGGAACTGAGCCAAGGGCAGAAGCTTAACCAACTAAGCCACCCAGGTGCCCCTATTTTTCAAATCTTAATCTACCAGTAGTTCTCTCTTTCTCTCTCTCTCTTTTAAAAGATTTTATTTACTTATTTGACAGAGAGTGCACAAGCAGGGAAAGCAGCAGGCAGAGGGAGAGGAAGAAGCAGGCTCCCCACCGAGCAGAGAGCCTGATATGGGGCTCAATCCGAGGATCCCGGGATCATGACCTGAGCTGAAGGCAAATGTTTAACTGACTCTGCCACCCAGGTGACCCAGTACCACACTCTCTTGATTACTACTGCATATTACAAAGTTGTGAAATCAGGAAATGTTAGTCCTACCACTTTGTTTTTCTTTTTCAAGAGTACTTTGGCTATTCTGGTTCCCTTGCAATTCCATATAATTTAAAAAACCATTTTGACAATTTGTATAAGAGGAAATAAGCTGGGATCATGATAGGTATTGTGTTGAATCTCTAGATCATTTAGGGGCTAGTGCCACTTCAACAATGTTAAGTCTTTTGATCCATTTTCCCATTTATTTACACATTTATTAATTTCTTTCGGTCATGTTTTATAATTTTCTGAGTATTTTGTACATCTTTTGCTAAATTATCCCTAAGTATTTTATTCCTTTTGATTTCATTATAAATGCATTTAATTTCATTATCAGACTGTTCCATTTTTAAAAAAGATTTTATTTATTTGAAAGAAAGAGAGAGCAAGAGAGAGAGCACAAGCAGGGGGAGTGGCAGAGGAAGAGGAAGAAGCAGGCTCCCCGATGAGCAGGAGGGAGCTGACACGGGCTTAATCCCAGGACCCTGGGATCATGACCTGAGCTGAAGGCAGACGCTCAACTGACTGAGCCACCTAGGCGCCCCCAGACTATTCCTTACAAGTATATAAAAATACAATTGAGGGGCACCTGGGTGGCTCAGTCAGTTAAGCGTCTGACTCTTGATTTCCACTCAGGTCATGATCTCAGGGTCGTTGGATTAAGCCCCGAGTCGGGCTCTGCACTGGGCATGGAGCCTGAATGGGATTCTCTCTCTCCCTCTGCTCTCTCTCTCTCTCAAAAAAAAAAAAAATTAATTTTTATATATTGATCTTGGATCCAACCAATTTGCTGAACTCGATTATCAGGGTTTTTAAAAAAAGATTTTATTTTTAAGTAATCTCTACACCCAATATGGGGCTTGAATTTATAACCCCAAGATCAAGAGTCCCATGCTCTACCAACTGAGCCAGCCAGGCACCCCTCAATTATCAGTTTTAAGAGGTTTTTTTTTTTTTTTTTTAGTGGATTTTTTAGAGTTTTCTAGAAACAAGATACCTCAGTGGGGAGTAGGTATAGTTTTACATCCTAACCAACCTTAATGCATTTTGTTTCCTTTTCCTGCATAATAGTTTTAGCTAAAATATCCAGTACATCTGGAATATAAATGGCAAGAGCAGATATCTTTGCTTTGTTCTTTACTTCAGGGGAACACATCCAGTCTTTCACAACTAAAAATAATATTAGTTTGGGTTTTCCATAGATTGTCTTAATGAGGTTAGTTAATTTCCTTTTATTCCTAGTATGCTGACTGCTTTAATCATAAAAGCATATTGCATTTTGTCACTTATTTTCTCTGAGGTTACTGAGATCTTGCTATTTTGTTTTTTACTCTATCAATATCCTTCATTATTACATTAATGGACTTTGAGTTATTAACCCAAGCTTTCATCCCTGGAATGTATCCTACTTAGTCATGGTGTAGAATTTTATGTATTGCTGGATCAGGTTTGTCGGGTCACAAAATGAGTGTGAAGTATTCTCCCCATTCTCATTTGTTTCTACTTATACACTTCTGGTAGGAATGTAACCTCATGCTACCATTGTGGAAAATAGTATGGCAGGTGTTTGTTTGTTTTTTAATTTACAGAGTGTTATCATATGATCCAGCAATTCCGCTTCTGAGTGTATACCCAAAAGAACTCAAAACATGGACTCAAATAGATATTTGTTCACTTGTGTTTGCAAGAGCATTATTTACAGTAGCCATAAAGTGGAAGCAACCCAGTGTCCATCAAAGATGAATGGATAAACAAAATATGGTATACACATACAGCAAAATATTACTCCGCTTTAAAAAGAAATGAAATTCTGACACATGCTACACCATGGGTGAACCTTGTGGACATTATGCTAAGTGAAACAAATCAGTCAAAAAAAGACAAAAACGGTATGATTCCATTTATATGAAGTGCCTAGAGTAATCAAATTCACAGAGACAGAGAGAAGAATGGTGGTTCTCAGGGGTTAGGGGCACAGGGCAATAGGGATTTGTTGTTTAATATGTATAGAGTTTCAGTTTTGCAAGATGAAAACAGTTCTGGAGACTAGTTTCACAGTCAGTGTGTTCACACTACTTAACTCTATACTTAAAAATGGATAAGATTTTATAGAATGTGTATATTACCACCCTTAAAAGTAAAAAGTTTAAGAGAATGAACACACAACCCACAGAATGAAAGAAAATTTTGCAAATAATATAACTGAAAAGTACTTGTATCAAGAATATAGAGGGACACCTGGGTGGCTCAGTTCATTGAGCATCTACCTCTTGATTACAGCTCAGGTCATGATCTCAGGGTCATGCGATCAAGCCCCATGTCAAGCTCTACACTCGGCATGGAGTCTGCTTGGGATTCTCTCTTTCCCTCTCCTTCTGCCCCCCTCATCACTTGCACACACTCTGGAAATCAATATGGAGATTCCTCAAAAATTAAAAAGAGAACTACCCTACAATGCAGGAATCACACTACTGGGTGTTTACTCAAAAATACAAAAACACTAATTCAAAGGAGTACATGCACCTCTATGTTTAAGTGGCGTTATTTACAATAGTGAAACTCTGGAGGAAGTCCAAGTGTCCATCAATAAACGAATTGATAAAGAAGAAGTGGTATATATATAATGGAATATTACTCAGCCATAAAAAGGAATGAAATCTTGCCATTTGCAACAACATAGATGGAGCTAGAGAATATAATGCTAAGTGAAATAAGTCAGTCAGAGAAAGACAAATACCATATTATTTCATTTATATGTGGAATTTAAGAAACAAAACAAACAAGCAAAGGAAAAAAGAGAAAGACAAACCAAGAAACAGACTCTTTGGTATTAAGAACAAATTGATGGTTACCAGAGGGAAGATGGGTAAGGGCATGGGGGAAATAGGGGATGAGGATAAAAGAGTACATTTATCGGGGCGCCTGGGTGGCTCAGTCGTTGGGCGTCTGCCTTCGGCTCAGGTCATGATCCCAGTGTCCTGGGATCGAGCCTCGCATCGGGCTCCCTGCTCTGCGGGAAGCCTGCTTCTCCCTCTTCTACTCCCCCTGCTT
>NC_138369.1:7157916-7172966 GCF_054177405.1 Leptonychotes weddellii | reverse complement strand
AGGGCTTCTGTAAACTGCCGACTCTGGCCGGCCGAACACAGAACTGAGGCTTGGGAGGGTCACACATGCGACACGGGGCAGTACAGGTCACAGCATGAGCTCCCCAGCCCCGAGCGCCCGCGGAACATGCCGCCATCAAGCATCAGAGCAGCTGAGCAAGTCAGAGCAAGAGAAGCAGACCCACAGCATAGCAGTCACGTCTGGACGTGGCTCACGGTGCCAGTAATTATGGTCACCTGCACAGGAGTCTTTCAAGTGTTGAGATCGATGACAGTGAACACCCCACCCCATCACACACGCTCAGAGGGTAGCAAGAGGCTTAGGACTCACAGAAGTATCGGGGAAGGTAGGCAAGCCTCTCAAGCACCTCGGAAATGGCTTCAGAAAGTAAGCAAGGAAGGAGGGGCACCTGGGTGGCTCAGTCGGTTAAGCCTCTGCCTTCGACTCAGATCATGATCTCAGGGTCCTGGGATGGAGCCCTGCATCGGACTCCCTGCTTGGTGGGGAGCCTGCTTCTCCCTATCCTCCCCACTTGTGCTCTCTCTCAAATAAATAAAATAGAAAGAAAGAAAGCAAGGAAGGAGAGCTGGCTGGGTGTTCACTGTGTGTTGGGGGTGGGAGAGGAGACCAGCTCCTCTAGCTGGGAGCACAGGGGGCAGGAACGGGGAGTGTGGCACAGACGGTGGGGTGAGGCGTAAGCTGTCAGCACTCAAACACCCAAAAATACAAAGCCTGACTGCTGATTACGAGGAATAACGTGGGGAAGAAAAAACCTGCATTCACAATTGCTTGATTTTATAAAAAGAAACCCAAACAGGAGTCAGTGTCAGTATTCTTTAGAGACACATACGAACAAAAACTGATCCCAAAATGCAGTATGTACCTGAGAACTTAAATACATTGATCTCCCATCTTGAGGTTCTCTTGCTTAAATGGAACGCAAATTCTATTTGGTTTCCCTAATTTTCTAGCTTTCCCCATACCCTATCTCTCAATCAACTTATAGTTTAGCAGCCCAAGTGCTGAGGGAGGGAAACCAGAGCCAAAGGGCTGCACTGTTAGGAAAGGAAGCCAGGAGGGAAGCCTGAGAGGCTCAGTCGGTTAAGCGTCTGCCTTCGGCTCAGGTCATGATCCCAGGGTCCTGGGATCAAGCCCCGAATCAGGCTTCTTGCTCAACCGGGACTCTGCTTCCCCCTCTGCCTTCTGCTCCACCTGCTTGTTCTCTTTTTTTTTCTCTCTCTCTGACAAATAAAATCTTAAAAAAAAAAAAAAAAAAAGGAAAGAAATCCAGGAAACAAACACTGGACTCAGCACAAATCAGCAGCGTGCTTCCCCTAGGACAGAAGGAAAGCCACATTCAGAAGGTTCCACATTCTAGACTCTCCTGATGGGGGCAGATGCCCTGGAGTGGGTCAGTCCCTGGTGAGGGAGGGTAGGGGCACCTGAGTAGCCACGGGAATGAACCCTGGGAGCCCCGCACACCGTCCCCTCCCAGGGGCATAAGGGAACCGCTCCCTCCCTCCTTGCTTGGAGGGGAGCCTGCTTCTCCCTCTGCCTCCGCGAGCTGCTTCCCCTCCTCGTGCTCTCTCTGACAAACAAACAAACAAATAAATATCTTAAAAAAAAAAAAAGGATTTAGTTCAAGCTTCTGCCCCAAATAACCTCCCCCGTCACTGACCCTAATCCGGAACACAGAACTTTCAGACTTTTCCGTGTAAACAATTTACACCCCGAGTTCCCCTATTCTAACCCATGGGAATTATGAGGCTTAAGGGAACCTCAGCGGCAACTTCAGAAAAGGCATAGGTGTCCTCCCACCCCCACCCCACCCCTACAGGTGCATCCCCAGCCGCCCGGGGCTCGGTAGCTTCTCCCTATAAAGGGTTCCTTCTCAGGTGGGTGTGAACAGGTAGGACACCTGCAGGGGGAGGCTTCCTCAGGAAGAACAACTGGGCCTTCAAGTACTTCCCTCTCCAGGCTCAAGTTGGGGGGGCCTTAGCTTAGAGCCCTGAGGCTTCGGCTCCACCCTCCCCTGGAATTGTTTTGGACCATGAACGTTATTTTATTTTTTGAGATTTTAATTTTAAGTAATCTCTACATCCAACGTGGGGCTGGAACTCAGAACCCCAAGATCAAGAGTCATATGACGAGTGTTATTTTTTTTAATTTTATTTATTTATTTATTTTAGATAGTGGGGAGGAGCACAAGGAGAGGGAGAAGGACAAGCAGTCTCCGTGCTGAGTGCAGAACCCCCACGAGGGGTTTGATCCTGGGACCCTGAGATCCTGACCTGAGCCAAAACCAAGAGTCAGACACTCAACGGACTGGGCCACCCAGGGGCCCCATGATGAGCGTTATTTTAAACAACACAAACCCAGCGTTTGAACAATCCACCACAATTTATGTAGAAAGAGGGAAGAAAACTGTAAGGCACTTTGCTTACTCAACAGGAAAACCCCCAAGTATCTATTGCATTCTGAAGGGAAAAATAAGTCACACTATTATTTCCATTGGGAGAAAATTTTTACACACTATTCATCATACATGAACACTTAAATCTGCAAATCTAAACCCTTTAAATCCTTTTGAATTCACCCAACTATTCTGACCTCAGAATAGTTACCAACAGGATCAAAGGAAGAATAAAGGGAGATAAATAATATTTAATACATGCAATGTAATCTTGGAATTTTTTTTCCCCCTGAAATTCACTATTTGCCTCTTTGGAAATACTTTACACTGTTTCAAGTTGTGATTAAATAAATTTTTGTTTATTGAAAAGCTAAGACTAAAGTTAATCTTATAACTCAGGGGTGCCTGGGTGGCTCACTGGGTTAATCCTGTGCCTTTGGCTCAGGTCATGATCTCGGGGTCCTGGGATCGAGCCCCACGTTGGACTCCCTGCTCAGCAGGGAGTCTGCTTCTCCCTCTCCCTCTGCCCCTCCTCCCTATTTATGTTCCCCTTCACTCTGCGTGCTCTCTCTCTCTCCCTCTCAAATAAATACATAAAAAATCTTAAAAAAAAAAGGAAATAAATCTTTTTTTTTAAATTTTTTATGTATTTATTTGAGAGAGAGAATGAGACAGGGAGCATGAGAGAGGGGAGGGTCAGAGGGAGAAGCAGACTCCCTGCCGAGCAGGGAGCCCGATGCGGGACTCGATCCCGGGACTCCAGGATCATGACCTGAGCTGAAGGCAGCCGCTTAACCGACTGAGCCACCCAGGCGCCCCAAAAGGAAATAAATCTTATAACTCAGGTTGGGTCAGCGTTGACAGCACAGGTCACCGGGAAAGTTACAAAGACGAACTTCTACGTAGAGACTTCCCACAGGATGTCTGTGTCCAGGAAAAATCCTGGGGGGAGAAGCACAAGGATTTCATACAACGTAGTTCCAGATGATTATTCTCCTCGTTTCTCTCAAGTAAAATATCTACAGACAAAAAGCAAACCTGTTTAATGAGAGTCATCCACTGACTGTGGGAAAAGGATCAACAAAAGATTGGGACTGTTTGAAATGCACCACAAAGGACAAAAAAATCGACGATGCTCTGAATCCAAGAGGGGAAATTGGCTCCTGGGACGGTGGGGAGACATCTGGGAATTTAGAGATTTATTGCCAGTCCAAGGAAAGGACAGGCTGGGGGACAGGGTCGTGAATTTGACCCTCTGCGTCCCAAACATCGGAAACACTCAGGAGAAAATGTGTGCCCCTCGGCAGAAAGGAGAGACTGGGGACCCCACAGTCCACAGCACCTCCCGCGGACGAACCCCGGAGACCGAGTCACGACTGTCCCCTGACGACCCTCCCCAGGGTCACCGCACGATCCGGGCAGACGCGGCCGCGCGCAGGGACGGGACAGGACGCCGGGGTCCCGGCTGCCCGCCCAGCCCGCACCCCGCGCGCCGGAGGGGACTGAGGTCCGAGCGGCGCCAACCGGGACTCACTCGGCTCCGCAGACTCGGCAGATGATGGGACGGGGGTCCCGCCACCGCCCGTTCAGGCCGTGTCAAACCCGCCCATCAGCCCCCGGTCTTCTGGGCACCCCAGGGAGCATGCTCACCACTCACCATTTCTAGGTTCCCTGGGTCCCCCGGCGTCCCTCCTAGGACTCCGACGACCAGTGCACATCCCCGCAGGACAGGCGACGGCAGAGCAACGTGGGGCCTCCTCTGCACCGCCGGGGCTCCTGATCCGACCGTTTGCGAGCTTGCGCGTGTGACAAATGGTCTGGGGTTACCTGTCTGAGCCCAGTGGGAGGCGGCAGTAGTCCTCCGCAGGGAGGTTTGCATTGAAACGTAATGCTCCACGCCACTCGTGGAACCGTGATCCTTGTTTACAAACACAGACACTTAAGTCACCCCACGAGATGCCATAATTAGTCTGGCTCCATTTTGATCTTTTTTTTTTTTTTTTAAGATTTTATTTATTTGACAGAGAGAGACACAGTGAGAGAGGTTCGGAACACAAGCAAGGGGAGTGGGAGAGGGAGAAGCAGGCTTCCCGCGGAGCAGGGAGCCTGATGCGGGGCTCGATCCCAGGACCCCGGGATCATGACCTGAGCCGAAGGTAGAGGCTTAACGGCTGAGCCACCCAGGCGCCCCATCCATTTTGATCTTTGTTGACAGTGTTGAGACCTCCACCCACGACTTCCCTACCCCCACTCATTTCGTACTTAGAGAAATCCTGTGGCCTCCCAGGCCCTGGGCTCTGCTGGGAAGTGGGAAACTCGCCCCCTTAACCTGGACTCCGGGAACCGGGGCACAGAGACGTCACCGTCCAACCACAAGGTAGGAGATGCTCTCATTACATTCTTAGGTGTATGTTTTCCATTGGAAGGAACTTAATTTTAGATCATTTTTAATGGGTTCTTTTGGACCGATAGAAGAAAAAAAAACAAGAAAAGGTTATGTAAATGTGAACCTGGGAAATATTAATATGCACAAAAGATTGGATTGCAAGACTTTTTTTTTTAATTTTTTATTTATTTATTTGACAGAGAGAGACACAGTGAGAGAGGGAACACAAGCAGGGGGAGTGGGAGAGGGAGAAGCAGGCTTCCCGCCCAGCAGGGAGCCCTATGCGGGGCGCGATCCAACGACCCAAGCCAAAGGCGGCCGCCCAATGACTGAGCCACCCAGGCGCCCCTGGATTGCAAGACTCTTTTGCATTACAAAACTCTTAAAGCATTTATCCACTACTGTCAACAAAGGGTTCTGTATCTAGCCAAGCCTTCCTTCAGCTACCAAGTTTGTCGGAAAATGACTTTCAACACAAAGGTAGAGGATTCAGCGTCCACCAGGCCTCTTTCCTCCTAACAAGTGACAACACAGAAACCACAGAAAAGGAGGGATGGTGGGCACTTAAAATACATAAATAAACATTTAAGATGAAAACAAACATGGGTATGTAGGGGAAGAAGAAATGTCCTTCTTTCGTCTAGGCTTCTTCCAGCTGGTTTAGGAATTAAAGTGACATGAGCAGATTAACATGAGAAAAACCAGTTTTATTGTGTGTGCACGGAGGCCCAAATGATGAGACCCAAAGAAAACACAAATGCAGGCAGTTTTTATACATTTTAGACAAAAACACAATACATTTGTGAGGAACTGACGGGATAAAGAAAACAGATATTTGGAAGTTTTAATTAGTAAGGAATTCTAGGGACCTCTGGCTGGCTCAGTTGGAAGAGCATGGGACTCTTGATCTTGGGGTTGTGAGTTTGAGCCCCATGTTGGGTGTAGAGATGACTTAAAAATAAATACATAAAATTTTAAAAAATAAGGAATTCTAAGTGGAGTTTGGACTGAGGTAGTAGATTAGGAAAAAAGTAACAAGGTTTGTTTCTGTGGCTTTCTTACCCTTAAAGTCCCCATTTCTGGTGATAAGGATATCTTTTTACTTCTCAGTACAGGGAGGGTACCTTTCATATGGGAGATTTATTTCCTATCTGGGGGGGACAAAGGAGGGGCTGGGTATCCTTGCACTGTTTCCCAAGTAGTTCCAATTAATCAGTATGCCATCCTGGCACATTTGGGGGCAGCCTGCCCTGGGCTCCTATCGGTATGGGGGCAGAAGACAAATGTACAAACATTACACATTCTGACAAGGTAGAAATAATGTAACTGTGAGAGGAAAAGGGAGATAGAGAAATGGAGTATTGATGTGGAGGCAATCTGAGGGAATTTAAAGGACCTAAAACCAAACCTGATAACCAGTTAGATAAGGAAACAAAGAAAAGGTATTAGAAAGAGGTAAGTACAATCACTAGAACAAAAATGGAAACTTTCTTTGTGGTATGTCTCTTGATGGGATGGAGACCCCCAAATGTGGGGCGACAATGGAGTGGGAGCTGGTGCTGTGGGCGGTGACAAGAAGTCACCTGAGGCAGAAGAAAGGAGATAGAAGCTTATTGAATACACCTCAAGGGCGCAGTGGGCAGGACAGCAAAGAAGCTGCAAGATGCAGAGGGTGGGGACTGTATTTAAAGAGGGAAGGGGAGGCCCTATGGCGACATATGGAATTCTCCCCTTTTGGGGGGACTGTGCCTGGTTGTAAGTAGCCCATTGGTGAGTTAGAGCCTACAGATATTTTGAAGTGGTCGCCCGATGGGCCTGTCTCCAGCCAGGGGGTCACTGTGGGCACTTAATGCCTTGATCAGGTTTCCATTGATCAAGCCTGATGTCTAAAAGTGACCTCTAGGGGCACCTGGGTGGCTCAGTCGTTAAGCATCTGCCTTCGGCTCAGGTCATGATCCCAGGGTCCTGGGATCGAGCCCCGCATCGGGCTCCCTGCTCCGCGGGAAGCCTGCTTCTCCGTCTCCCACTCCCCCTGCTTGTGTTCCCTCTCTCGCTGTGTCTCTCTCTGTCAAATAAATAAATAAAATCTTTATAAAAAAAAATAAAAGTGACCTCTAGGGGCGCCTGGGTGGCTCAGTCAGTTAAGCGTCTGACTTCAACTCAGGTCATGATCCCAGGGTCCTGGGATCAAGTCCTTCATCGGGGCTCCCTGCTGAGTGGGGAGCCTGCTTCTCCCTCTCCCACTCCCCTTGCTTGTGTTCTCTCTCTTTCTCTCTGTCAAATAAATAAAATCTTTAAAAAAAAAAAAAAGTGGCCTCTACATTCTCAAATTGCAAAAATAACAGAAAATACCTCATAGAGAAAAACAAAATTTAGGTAATTATAAGCCTTATGATATCTAGAGAAAATGACACCAGACTCACAAAAAGCACACCTAGTACCCACACTTTGGTACCTACTACTATTACTGTATTTTTAATTATTTTTTAAAAAGATCTTATTTGAGGGGTGCCTGGGTGGCTCAGTCGGTTAAGCACCTGACTCTTGAATTCGGCTCAGGTGATGATCTCCGGGTGGTGGGAGTGAGCCCGGAGTCAGGCTTGGCACTCAGCTAATAGTCCCCTTGACAGCCTCTCTCTCCCTCTCCGTCTGCCTCTCCCCATGCTTGCGTGAGCCCTCAATAAATGAATGAATGAATGAATGAATGGATGAATAAATAAAATCTTTAAAAAGTAAAAGATCTTTTTTTTTTTTTTTAAAGATTTTATTTATTTGACAGAGAGAGACACAGTGAGAGAGGGAACACAAGCAGGGGGAGTGGGAGAGGGAGAAGCAGGCTTCCCGCGGAGCAGGGAGCCTGATGCGGGGCTTGATTCCAGGACCCTGGGATCGTGACCTGAGCCGAAGGCAGACACTTAACGACTGAGCCACCCAGGCGCCCCTAAGTAAATCTTTACACCCAACGTGGATCTCAAACTCACAACCCCAAAATCAAGAGGCATATGCTCTACCAACAGAGCCAGCCAGGTGCCCCCCTGCTACTATTACTTAAAAAAAAAAAAGTAACTCTAGCGTATGTACATCCGTGTTCATAACAGCATTTATTCACAATAGCTAAACCATAGGAGCGGTGCAAGGATAAACAAAATGTGGGGTATTCATACAAAGGAGTACTGTTCGAACTTAAAAGGGAAGGAAAATACGCAGTATGCTACAACATGAAGATTGAAGACATACTCTGTGAAATAAGCCAGTCATGAAAAATAGATAAATATTGATAATTCTACTTATTTTTTAAAAGCTTTTATGTTTCTCTTTTTTTTTATTGAAGATTTTATTTATTTGTGAGAGAGAGAGAGCACAAGCAGGGGGGAGCGGCAGGCAGAGGGAGAAGCAGGCTCCCCGCTGAGCAAGGAGCCGATGTGGGACTCGATCCCAGGACCCTGGGATCACGACCTGAGCGGAGGGCAGACACTTGACTGAGCCACCCAGGCATCCCTGTATAATTCTATTTATGTGAGGTACTTATATTAGTCAAAATCACAGAAACAAAAAGTATAATAGTGGTTGCCAGGACTGGGGCATGGGGAAGAAATGGGAGTTAGGGTTTAATAGGTATGGAATTTCAGATTTAAAGATGACAGTAATATGGGGCCAGACAGCGTTGATGGCCGCACAGCAATGCGGATGGATCTAATCACTGACTCTGCACCTAAAAATGGCTAAGATGGTAAATGTTATGTGTATTTGAACACAATAAAAAAGGAACAAAAAAGGAACTGAGGTGGGAAACAAAGGCAGAAGAGAAATTATTAAATTGCCTTACTACCTACAGCCCATTGACAAATCCTTGAAACAGGCAGAGTGACATTCCTCTAGGGACTCAACTGCCTGGATGTTAATACTTTGCTAAGGGCAAAAGGCAACCTTAGCCCAACCCCCAGGATCCTGTAAGTCTACTCTAACATATAAAAATTCCTTTAGAAATTTCCTTTATCTCTAAACCCCCCAAGATACGTGTTGGCAGTCATCCCCCAAGCATGTGGCCCACCGATATACATCTGAAGGGTCTCATGACTAAGGTTTTATTAGACGGTAATAAATGACCTTTTCCCAACAAGAGCTAGCCCCCTCAAGGTCCTGGAAACCTTGCCTCCAAAATTCCTTAGAGACTTACGCTACCCTTAACCCCCTCCCAACTTGAAAGTATATAATGGGCCACTCCTCATGACCCCAGTGCTCCTCTTTCTGCCCAAGGGTCCTGTCCCCGGGCTTCAATACAACCACCTCTTTGCACCAAAGACGTCTCAAGAATTCTTTCTTGGCTGTCAGCTTTGAAACCTAACATCTTTTCCTACCTCAGAACCATGGCTTTTTAGAGAAATTGCTGACTGTAGACTGGGAAGGAAATACAGCAGATGAGCCTGGAGCATCTTATAAAATCGGAAGCCAACTGAGAGAGCTTCCAAAGGCCCGAGCTGGAACAATTTGAGCAAGAAAAGAATATCATATTGGGTTCTTTTTAAAAAATATATTTTATTTATTTATTTGACAGAGATAGAGAGTACAGGAAGGCAGAGAGGCAGGCAGAGGGAGAGGGAGAAGCAGGCTCTCCGCTGAGCAGGAAGCCCGATGTGGGGCTCGATCCCAGGACCCTGGGATCATGACCTGAGCCAAAGGCAGATGCTTAACTGACTGAGCCACCCAGGCACCCATATTGGGTTCTTTTTTTAAAAAATTTATTTTATTTATTTGTCAGGGGGCAGGGCACAAGCAGGGGGAGAGGCAGGCAGAGGGAGAAGGGGGTGGTCCTGGCTCAGCGGGGAGCCTGATGCGGGACTTGATCCCAGGACCCTGGGATCATGGAGAGCAGACGCTTAACTGACTGAGCCACCCAGGCGTCCCGTCATATTGGGTTCTAATCCAAAGTATAAAACAAATATCCTTGATCCATGCAGTTTATTGAATGAGTGGCTAGAAACGTTAAGTGCAGGAGATGAGTGAATATCCCATACAGAAAAATTCCAAATATTGTAGGGGGATATTCCTCCTGAAGGACACGAGGCATAACTACCACTCCTGAAGTGCGTGGTCTCTGCATAATGGATACTTTGCAAAGAATACAGTACGGAATGGGCACAAGAGTAAACCTTATAATGGCGAAACTTGAGAAACACAACCTCGGCCCCATGTTAAAGGTCAACATAAGCCCAGATGAGTCGTGTTGAGAATACATACTTGGGATTCATAAAAAGAAATACATATTTGGTCTTTGGTTCCTGGCACGGAGCTCCTAAAATCCCTTGGAATTTGAATTTCCTGGGCTAAAAGCAACAAAGGTGTCTCTTGTTACGTTAATGAGGTGACTTTTGAGAAAAGCCCTTAGGTTACCTAAGAATGGGGGCTGGTTGCCAGGGGAAACAATCAGGCGAGTAGAGGGTTGTAATTTTCTGTCCCAGCCCCTGACCTCCAGGGAGGGGGGGAGGGCCTGGAGGTTGAATCAATAGCCAAAGGCCAATGATTTAATCAATTGGCCCTGTGTAATGAAGACTTCATAAAAACTCAAAAGGACAGGGTTTGGAGAGCTTTCGGGTTGGTGAACATGTGAAGATTTGAGGAAAATGTAAGGCCTGTAAGCTTCAGGTCCCTTTCCCCATACCTTGTCCTTTGCATCTCTTCCATCTGGCTATTCCTGAGTTATATCTTCTTATAATAAACCTTAGTGCAATGTTTCTCTGAGTTCTGTTGAGCCCTGTTAGTAAATTAATCATTAACCTTTTTTTTTTTCTTTTGGCTCCACAGAAGTACCTCTTTTTTTTTTTTTTTTAAAGATTTTATTTATTTATTTGACAGAGAGAGACACAGCGAGAGAGGGAATACAAGCAGGGGGAATGGGAGAGGGAGAGGCAGGCTTCCCGTGGAACAGGGAGCCCGATGCGGGGCTTGATCCCAGGACCCCGGGATCATGACCTGAGCCGAAGGCAGACGCTTAACGACTGAGCCACCCAGGCGCCCCACTATTTTTTAAATTTTTTTTTAAGATTTTTTATTTTTAAGTAATCTCTACACCCAGCCTGGGGCTCGAACTCACAACTCCGAGATCACGAGTCACTTGTTCCATCAACTGAGCCAGCCAGGTGGCCCCATATCCTATTGAGACGTGTACTTTCTGGGTTACAACATGTCCTAACCCTGATTTTTAGCGTATCAGCTACATCAGCAGGTAATGTCCTCACCATTGACTCCCATACCCGTGCGTCACAGAGTGGGTTGTAGTGTAAGCCCGGACAGGTTTTTGTTTTTTTTTTTTCAAATGCAAGTGCCTGATTAAGGTTTTGATCGCCAAGGCATCCACTTCAAAGACGATATTTCAAAGAAAACACATTGCCAACCACGCGACCGGGTAAAAAAAACGAGGCCATCTCCCCCCACCGTGGCTCCTTTGTTTTAGAGATCTTGGTTGATTTCAGTAACCAACCCGTTGGGGCACTTGCCTTTTGTCTTCCTGAGCTTTAAATTCCTGCTCTTTTGTTTTCAATTCATCAATAACCAGTGAACCAGAGAAACCCTAGGCTCCCACCCTCATTGAAAGCAGAATCCCTGGTTTGCGTTCTCTCTTTCTCCTGGTGACCTTGCTGTGTGGCCCCAGGTGTGCTGTGTAATTTCCAGGACTTGTAAGTAATAACCTTTATTTTTTCAAAGTTTCCAAATCAATGTTGATGAAGGGTATCTTGCAATTATAATAAGAACCACAGGATTCGGTCCAGTCGTAACCTTGGTTTGGAAAGGGGAATGTCTGCGGGAAGCTCACCTGGGCCCAGGTGAGAGCCCCAGACATTTATAACCAAGAGCATTACTATCAATAAGCTGAGACTGGCACAAATATTAGTGAAAGACAGAGGAAGTCAAATACCATATGATCTCACTTCTATATAGAATCCAAAAAAGCCCGAAAATAAACCAATGCAACAAAAATTGAGCTCATAGCTACAGAAAAAACCCTGGTGGTGGCCAGGGGGGGTGTGGGGGAGGGGAAATGGTTAAGGGGGGTGGAAAGGTACAAACTTCTGGTTATAGAATAAATAAGTTATGGGGATATGATGTACAACGTAGTGACTATAGTTCATAATGCTGTAGTGCATATTTTATTTATTTAAAGATTTTATTTATTTGTTTGTTTATTTTAAAGACCTAGGACTGTTCTCAAGTCAATGTTCCGTGGTCTTTTTAAAAGATTTTTATTGGGGCGCCTGGGTGGCTCAGTTGTTAGGCATCTACCTTCGGCTCAGGTCTTGATCCCGGGTCCTGGGATTTAAAAATCTTTTAAAAAGACCACGGAACATCTCTCTGTTAAATAAATAAATAAAAATCTTTCTTAAAAAAAAGATTTTTATTTATTTATTTGAGAGAGAGTGAGAGCGAGAGCGATCACAGAGGGAGCGGGAGAAGCAGACTCGCCACTGAGCAGGGAGCCCGATGTGGGGCTCGATCCCAGGACCCCAGGATCATGACCTGAGCCGAAGGCAGTCGCTTAACCAACTGAGCCACCCAGGCACCCATAAGATTTTATTTTTAAGTAATCTCTCCACCCAACACGGGGCGCGGACTCACAACCCTGGAATCAAGAGTTGCATGCTCTACCAGTTGAGCCAGGAAGGTTCCCCTGTGCTGCATTTTTTATTTTTATTTTTTTAATATATTTTATTTATTCATTTGACAGAGAGAGAGAGAGAGCAAGAGAGGGGACACAAGCAGGGGGAGTGGGAGAGGGAGAAGCAGGCTTCCTGCAAAGCAGGGAGCCCAATGCGGGGCTCGATCCCAGGACTCTGGGATCATGACCTGAGCCGAAGGCAGACGCTTAACGACTGAGCCACCCAGGCGCCTCTGTACTGCATATTTTAAAGTTGCTAAAAGTCAATCTTCAAAGTACTCATCACAAGAAAAAATAACTGTGTGGTGAGGGATGTTAACTACACTAACTGTGGTGATCATTCCACAATATACACTAATAACGAATAATTATGTTGTACGTCTGAAATTAATGTTGGGGCTAAGGGCAGGAAGCCACTGCAGAAAAACAGCAGCGGCCTGACCCCAGCTTTGTCTCCAGAAAGCAGGACGTAAATCCTCCATGTGAAAGATACCCTCCCTGCACTAGGAGGTAAAGAGACATCCTTATCACCAGAGATAGGGCATTTGAAGCCAAGAAGGCTGCATAAACAAACCTTGTTACTTCTTGCTAATTTACTAACCCAGATTCTGTTTAGAATTACTAATTGAAGTTCCGGAACATAAGTGTTCTTTGTCTTGTCAATTCCTCACAGACTTAATTGTCTTTTGTCTAAAACGTGTAAAAACTTTCTGCCTTGGTCATTTCTTTAGGACTCGATTTTATTACAAAACATAATAAGACTTTGTTTTTTTTTCTCTTAATCAGTTTCATATCAATTTCATTCTTAGACCAGCTGAAAGAACCTTGAAAGATAGAACAATTTTTCCTCCTCAACACTAATTAAATGTTCTATGTCAATTATACCTCAATAAAAAAATTCTTTTTAAAAAGTGCTTGTGTTCTCCAAAATGCTCAGGCCCAGTCTTACATATTTCCCCCCCATTTTAAATGTCATGCTGCTATTCTTATGCAGTTTTATAGTTCAGTGGCTTAGATGACACCCAGTAAGTGATGGGCATTAAAGTTTTTGTTGTTGTTGTTGTTGTTGTTTTTTCTTATGATCGATGGTGGTCACAAATTGTTTCTACTAGGACTCAGAGGGAAGTCAAGGCTGTTTTACAAATGGAGAAAAGTTTTCAGGAGAAGGTATGACCACACTGTAAAGTTTTAGGGTTTCAGCACTGTGATTCTTCTCTTTGGGGTTCCCATAAGCACCATACAGCATCACTTCTGTGTAATAAGACCCAAGTTGAAAGGCAGTTGCTCCACAATGTGGACATAATGCAGAACTTTTTCTGTTCTGAGCACCACTCAAAACTGGTAATTTTAGGTGTCAGCCAGTAAATGAGTCTGAGTAGCAGGCTCAAATGTCTCCAAATCTAAACGTTTCCATTGACTTTAGTAACAATCTTATGGAGGGCAATAACTTGACTCACATGTTACAGGTGGGACTTCATCGTGTTCTCAGACAACTGAAACCCTAGAAAATGCACACACATACATGGGCCATGAACATTCATAGCATGATACCCCAACATCTGATGTGCATGTATCTGTACCCTTTTTGACAAAGATAAGCCCTGTTCACCTGGCATTGATAAGCATTGTTGACAAGACAATGAAGAACATATGCTGCGGCGACTGCCAAGACATGGAAAATCATATCTGATGAACAACCCTGGCAGAGAGAGGCAAAGAGCAAAAGCTGCATACCAGGTGCCACAAACCTTATTCATATCTTCCAGTAATGGTACCACTATGGGAAACAGCTGTGATTAACATACCCACCCCCACCTATTTAAGTTTGTGATATTCTAAACTCACTCTCCATAGTTTTCTAACAAACATGCAAATTAAAGAGGAAGGTAGTTGGAAAAAAAAAACACAAAAGCCCCTGTATCTCTCAGACCTGAGAAATATTTATCTTTGATGATAAAACTTATCTCTGAAATTCCTCCATGCATAAAGTGTTACTTCTGGGTTACTATCACTATTGGGGAACAGATCAAGAAGCAGCCGCTTGCGTTTCTCACCAGAATATGCCTCGGTAAAGTATTAGGAAACCAACATAGATATTTTGCTCAATAGGTACATCCATTTCCACTATATATCTTAGGCCTAATGAGCTAATCTATTTTCACAACTTTATTAGGCATTTATAGTTTATAATTTTATAAGATTTGCAAATGACCTTTGAATGTCTTTATTGAAAAATTTATATTTTTTGATTTATAAAAACAATCTAAATGCTTAATAATATTACCTTTCCCCCTATATTATTGAAAACATTTTTCCAGGTTGTGTTTCTATATCATTTATTATTATCAATAATATAGTTACATTTTTCAGTTTTTCAAATGTATTTATCTTTTATCTACATTTTTTCCTTTGTATGCCATGACTTTCACTGCCAAACCATACAAAAATACTTTTTTATTTTTTTTATTTTTTTTTAAAGATTTTATTTATTTATTTGAGACAGAGAGAATGAGAGAGAGAGAGAGCACATGAGAGGGGGGAGGGTCAGAGGCAGAATCAGGCTCCCTGCCGAGCAGGGAGCCCGATGCGGGACTCGATCC
>NC_138369.1:7140719-7157816 GCF_054177405.1 Leptonychotes weddellii | reverse complement strand
CAAAAATACTTTTTTAAATTATTTTGAAGATTTTATTTATTTATTTGAGAGAGAAAGAGAGAACACACGAGCAGGGTGAAGGGCAGAGGGAGAAGCAGACTCCCTGCTGAGCAGGGCTGAAGGGGGGGGGCTCAATCCTGGGACTCCAGGATCATGACCTGAGCCAAAGGCAGACACTTAACAACTGAACCACCCAGGCGCCCCAAAAATACTTTCTGATTTTTTTTTTTTTAGTTTGTTTTATCTTTTTGAACATTGACTCTTTAATCCATATGAAATTTATTTGGATATAGCAGATAGGAGAGTTATAGACTGGCACAATTTATCATATATTTTGCTACATCCTCCTGTCTATGACCGTCAAGGGTTCATCTGACTAGTCCAGTTTCTCAACATTGACACTGCTGACCTTTTTTATCAGACGATGTTCTTTGTCAAAGGGAACATGTGTTGTGTGTTAGAGGATCCCTAGACGTCTGCAGCAGCACAGCCACCTCCCCAAGTCATGACAATCAAAGGTGTCTCAGGGATTGCCAAATATCTCCCAGTGGCACAACCCCCTCCTTGCCCCATGACAAACAACAGGTCCGTTCCTGGGGTGGCAACAGACCATTAAATGATCATTTCTCATTATTTTTGTACTTGGTGCATCTGGGGAAACTTGAACTTTGTTCTTTTTTTGCACTAATTTCCTGACTACCCTTTGCACTTATGTGCAGAGATATCATTTAGAATTATTTCATTATGGGGCAGAAAATAAGGTCCTGAGGCAAATTTGATTGGAATTAAATTCTTTAAGTTTTGTGGCTGTCTGTAGGGAGATCTGCATCATTGAGTTCAGGAGTCTTCCATGCACTGAAGTCGATTATATTATCGTGGAGGTGATGCTTCTGTTGCTTCATTAGGAAACACTAGACTTCTCTCCACATAGATCCTGCACATGGTAGAAGACTGCGACCTCCACATTTTATGTATATTTTTCAAGACGTGTTTTTAGTCCAATAATCTATGTTATGTGTATGGTATGTGTTTATACAAAATGACTCCCTCAGTGGTAGTAGTTTTCCAGTTATTTCATCTATAGTTTGCTAAGTAAACAATACCATCACCTCCAATAATAATATTTGCTTCTTCCATCCTATTCTTCATATTGGTCATTGTGTTTTCTGACACGAAATTAGAAATGAAAACTATGATAAGTAATTGGAGTGTGGATAAACATCTTTGGATTTTGGTTTGGTTCCTCCTTTCAATGGGAGGCTGCTCACACTCCGTGTTCTTCATCATGTTGTGCCCCTAAACATCTTGAATGAGTCCTAGGCTGGCCTGGCACTCAGTGTGTCCGAAAGTGACCACAAGAGGTGAGCACCAAAGTGATTAACACTACACTGGCACTCTTCCCAGATTTCAACCAGGGGCAAGTGAAATCGATTCCATAGTGGGGACTTGAATAAGGCTAGAGGGGAAGAATAAAGATGTTTCTGAGTAACACAGAGGAGCCCACCCTAGGCAATGAACCATTTGTCCCAATTTCCCAATCAGAGGTCAAGTGTGTTCAGTGGCAAAGCTTGGTCTGAGTCTGGCAGCCTGGTGCTGAATCTGAGCCACCCCTACTGATGGCCTTTGTAATGTGAGACAGGTCACCTCACCCTATATCTCAGTTTCTTCTCTCATCAAATGGGATCAGATTAATGCTTCCTTACTAAGAAGTCTGTGAAGATGAAGAACAATGAGCCGATCTACCTATGGTGCTGAGTGGAGTGCCTTACACTTAGTAAGCCTCCCTGATGTGTCTATTATTAGTGTGAGCATTCCTGTTACTACTCTCATCGTCATTGTCCTCATCGTCTCTATAAAGACTTAGGATTAGGAAGCAAAACTTCTCTTAATGGTGTGTATGACATTTTATACTACAGATGAATTGATGTCCCTGGAAATGTAAGAGTGCACCTGGCCTGTGAAACTTCTGAGAGGTAATGCCTTTAATAACATTCTGTCATGACTATTTTGATTTCTTGTTTGGGTGGTACTTTCCCATACTTCGAAACCTTCACTAAGTACATGGTGTGATTACTTGGTTTTGGTAATTCAAACCTTCTCCACCAGATAGAACAATTTGGTTGAGAGGCACCTGGGTGGCTCAGTCGATTAGGCATCTGCCTTTGGCTCAGGTCATGATCCCAGCCCAGAAGCGGCTCCCTGCTCCGAGGGGAGTCTGCTTCTCCCTCTCCCTCTGCCCCTCCCCCCAGCTCATGCTCTCTCTCTCTCTCTCAAATAAATAAATAAAATCTTTTTTTAAAAAAAAGAATTTGTAGGGGTGCCTGGGTGGCTGAGTCATTAAGTGTCTGCCTTCGGCTCAGGTCATGATTCCAGGGTCCTGGGATGGAGCCCCGCATCGGGCTCCCTGCTCCGCGGGAAGCCTGCTTCTTCCTCTCCCACTCCCCCTGCTTGTGTTCCCTCTCTAGCTGTGTCTCTCTCTGTCAAATAAATAAATAAAAAATCTTAAAAAAAAAAAAGAATTTGTAGAACTCAACACCAAACAACCAAATAATCCAATTAAAAATGGGCATAATACACGAACAGACATTTCTCCAAAGAAGACATACAGGTGGCCAACAGATACATGAAAAGATGCTCAATATCATTTATCATCAGGGAAATGCAAATCAAAACCACAATGAGATGTCACGTCACACCTATCGGAATGGTGAAACTCAGAAACACAGGAAAAAACAAATGTTGGTAAGGATGTGGAGAAAAAGGAATCTTCATGCACTGTTGGTGAGAATGCAAACTGGTGCAGCCATTGTGGAAGACATTATGGAGGTTTCCTAAAAAATTAAAAATAGAATGACCCCCATGATCCCAGGGTCCTGGGATCGAGTCCCACATCAGGCTCCCTGCCCAGCAGGAAGCCTGTTTCTGACCTCTCCCACTCCCCCTGCTTGTGTTCCTGCTCTCACTATCTCTGTCTCTGTCAAATAAATAAATAAAATCTTAAAAAAAAAAATAGAATGACCCTGTGATCCAGTAATCGAACTACTGGGTATTTACCCAAAGAATACGAAAACATTAATTCCAAAGGATATATGCACCCTGATGTTTATAGCAGCATTATCTACAATAGCCAAATTATGGAAGCAGCCCAAGTGTCCATTGATGGTGACTGGATAAGGATGTGGGGGATGCCTGGGTGGCTCAGTCGGGTAAGCATCTGCCTTCAGCTCAGGTCATAATCTCAGGGTCCTGGGATGAGCCCTGGGTCGGGTCAGGCTCCCTGCTCAGTGGGGAGTCTGCTTGTCCCTCTCCCTCTGCCCCTCCCGGTGCTTGTGTGCATGTGCGCTCTCTCTCTCTCCCTCTCTCAAATAAATAAAATCTTTTTTAAAAAAGATGTGGTATAGGGGCACCTGGGTGGCTCAGTCGTTAAGCGTCTGCCTTCGGCTCAGGTCATGATCCCAGAGTCCTGGGATCAAGCCCCGCATCGGGCTCCCTGCTACGTGGGGAGCCTGCTTCTCCCTCTCCCACTCCCCCTGCTTGTGTTCCCTCGCTCGCTGTGTCTCTCTCTGTCAAATAAATAAATAAAATCTGAAAAAAAAAAAAAGATGTGGTATATATGTACAATGGAACATTACTCAGCGATAAAAAAATGAAATCTTGCCATTTGGAATAACATGGATGGAGCTAGAGAGCATAAGGGTAAGCGAAATAAGTCAGTCAGAGAAAGACAAATACCATATGATTTTACTCATGTGTGGAATTTAAGAAACAAAACAAACGAACAAATAAGAAAAAGAAGACAGACCAAAAACAAACTCTTAGCTATAGAGAAAAAACAGGTGGTTATCAGAGGGGTGATGGGTAGGGATGGGTGAAATAGGTAATGGGGATTTCACTTACCAGGATCACACTTACCAGGGTGCCTGGGTGGCTCAGTCGGTTAAGCGTCTACCTTCTGCTCAGGTCATGATCCCAGGGTCCTAGGATCTAGCCCCGCATTGGGCTCCTTGCTCAGTGGGGAACCAGCTTCTCCCTCTCCCTCTGTCTCTGCTTGTGCTCTCTCTCTCTGTCAAACAAATAAATAAAATCTTAAAAAAAAAAGAGTACACTTACCTTGATGAACACTGAGAAGTATATGGTATTGTTGAACTACTATGTTGTACACCTGAAACTAATATAACACTGTATGTTAACTACACCGGAAAAAAAGAAAGAAAGAAAAGGAAGTATCTTCTCCATCCCTCAATTCTTTTTTTTTTTTTTTTTGAGAGAGACAGCATGAGCGGGGGAAGGGGCAGAGGGAGAGGGAGAAGCTTAACTGACTAAACCACGCAGGTGCTCCTCCACCTCTCAATTCTTGAGGCTGAATAAGAACTTTTCTTCTGTTGTCTGGGTGACTGGCTGATGATGTTACTGCCTGCAGTGTCCCCTTTGTGGGAGGAGCACTGGCTGAAAACTGGCCTGCCTTGTCTCTCTTCATTGAGATCAGTTATCGTTCTTTACCTCTGCCCCTCAGTTGCCACCTGATAGATGGCTCCAGGGATGCTTCTTAATCCCTGGGCATGGTGGAGATATTGCTGCAGTCTAGGAGGATTTAGGTGGCTCAGTTTGACTCAGATGATCTTAACGGTGACCACTGCCTCAGAGAATTGAGAGGTAGTGATCTCTCACAGAGTGGTTCCATCATTGTCAGAATGAAGGCTACTCCCTAGTATCCTAGACTCACCCATCAGCGGGATTGTTATTTTGATGAAACCCAGTTTTCTGGGAAGTCTCATTATAGATGGGATTAACTGGTGTAATCACAAGAAAGGAATGGATCATGACCATGGGGAGTGATTGGATCGCCGGTGACAAAGAGTCCCTGCTTATATCTTCCGTGGGATCCAAATTTTTCATGTCAGAAACATTTTCTAAAGTTAACCCATTGTAAACCCAGAAGTCACTTTTCATCTGAAGTGATGGTTTGGTTTTGGTTCCAATGATGTTTTTCTGAATCTGACTGAAGCTTTGGAAGGATGCCCACCTAATACATCCCTGGTATCTGCCTGTGCACCTTTTTGCCAAAAGTGCCATGTCAGACTCCGGCTGTTCAACAAAGACCAAAATGGAGCTAGACTCATTATTGCGTCTGGAGAGTCACGTTTAAGTGCCTGTGTTTGCAAAAAAGGATCAGAATTTTAGGACTGGACTTGCAGCACTGTGTTCGAAGGCGCGTGTTCCCGGACAGGGCGCCTTCTGGCTGGCGTTAAGCTCAGACACCTAACCTCCGGCCCCGCTGTCACTCAGGCGTGAGGGGGCGAGGCCTTGCGAACTGCCCAATCAGCGGCGGCGGCGGCCAGGCGGTGGGTGGGGCGACGCTCCGCAACCACCCCGGACGTCGCTGCTCTTTTCAGCCTCCCTGGGGATCGCGGGTCGCCAGTATTTAAAGGTGCCACGTTACTCTGCCAGCGTTTCTCTCGCGCTGTGAGCTCTACGGAGCGACGCGTTGTAAGGAGGGCCGCCGGGGGACCCAGGAAACCTAGAAATGGTGAGCGTGCCTCGTGGGGTGCAGAGACGGGCGCTGAGGGGCCGGTTGGAACCGGCCGGAACTGGCTTTGGCGGGACCCCCGCGGTCATCTCTGGAGTCTACGGACCCGAGTCGGTCGGTGGCGCCCCTGGGACCTCGGTCCCCTCCGGCGGGCGGCTTGGGTGCTGGGCCGGCAGCGGGGACCCTGGCGTCCGGGCTGCTCCGTCCTGTGCGCGGCGACTTCGGCCCCGGATCCTCAGGGCAGCTCTGCGCCCGCAGCCGCGTCTCCTCCAATTGAGCGGTGACCGCGGGGAGGGTCGTCAGGGGACCGTCGTGGCTCGTTCTAGTTTGTGCGTGGGAGGCGCTGTGGTCTGTGGGGTCCCCAGTCCGTTCTTTTCCCCCACGGGGGGCCCGTTTCCTCCTGCGCGTTCCAGATGTTTGGGAAGCAAGGTCTGAAACCTCTGACCCTGCCCCCCCAGCCCAGCTCTCTCTTGGGCAGGCAATAAATACCTACTTTTCCAGTTCCTTCCCGCCTTCCCTAACGCCAGCTTCCCTTTTCCATTTCACAGCATCATTGTCAACCATTGATCCCATCTTTGAAATACATCAAACAGACCTAATATTTTAGTTGTTGATTATTTAGCCACAGTCAGTGAATAGCTGTTTGTTTGGTTTTTTTGTTTTGTTTTTTCTTTTTTTCCCCTGTGTGGATATTTTACTTGAGAGAAACACCGAGAATAATCACCTGGAACTACTTTGTATGAAATCCTTGTGCCTCTCCCCCCAGGATCTTTCCTGGGCACAGACATCCTGTGGGAAGTACTTTGGGTGGCGGTACCTCTTTGAGACTTTCCCGGGTGTTCTGTCCTGTCAGCACAGTTCCAGGTCAGCGCTGCCCCTCTCTGAGTAAGTCACTTTTAAAAGATTTATTCACTTTATTTTAGTCTTAGTTTTTCAATGTATAAGACTTCATGTATTCAGTAGAGCTTGAAACACAGTGTGGGGCGCCTGGGTGGCTCAGTTGGTTGGGCGACTGCCTTCGGCTCAGGTCATGATCCTGGAGTCCCTGGATCGAGTCCCGCATCGGGCTCCCTGCTCGGCGGGGAGCCTGCTTCTCCCTCTGACCCTCCCCACTCTCATGTGCTCTCTCTCTCATTCTCTCTCTGTCAAATAAATAAATAAAATCTTGAAAAAAAAAACAACAAAACATTTAAAAAAAAAAAGAAACACAGTGTGAAATATTTCCAAAGAGGCAAGAAAGAGGTAATTTCAGAAAAATACGCCAGTACTACATTGCATGTGTTAAAAATTCTTGTTTCCCTTTTTTCCTCCCAGCGTGGCTAGTAATACTCTGAGGCCTCTTATTTTTGGGTGAGTTCAAATGGATTTGCAGGGCTTAGATTTGCAGACCAGCAGTGTTCAAGTATGATTAAGTTCATAAAAGTTACTTGCCATGGAAAGGGCACCTGGGTGGCTCAGTTGGTTAAGCGACTGCCTTCAGCTCAGGTCATGATCCTGAAGTCCCGGGATCGAGTCCCGCATCGGGCTCCCTGCTCAGCGGGGAGTCTGCTTCTCCCTCTGACCCTCCCCCCTCTCATGGTCTCTCTATCTCATTGTCTCTCTCAAATAAATAAATAAAAATCTTTAAAAAAAAAAGTTACTTGCCATGGAAATAATAATAATAATAATTAACACCTTCCCCCCCCGCCAGGAATGCAAGAATTACTTATGAGGGTTCTTGTTGAACTAGCAGAGTGCCTTGCAATTTTCTTCCCTCTTTCCCACATAAACACTGGGTTTGAGTGATTTTGCTGGACTCTTCAAACTGTGGGTTCATGTGATTTAAAATATCAGTGTTTCCAACCCACTTTTAGGGGGAAGCAGAAACCTGAGATTAGTGTCTCTAAGCTAAGGCCCCCTTATTAGATCCTGTTTTGTTTTGTTTTAAGGTAAACTCTGTATCCAACGGGGGGCTTGAACTTACGACCCCCAAGATCAAGGGTTGCATGCTCTACAGACTGAACCAGCCAGGTGTCCCTTAAACTACGAGCCCCTTAAGCCCACGAGGGCAAGTACTTGAAGGCCCAGTTGTTCTTGGATCCTTCTCCCAGCAAGTGTCCTACTTGCTCACACCCACCATGGAAGGAGCCCTTTATTCAGGTTCGTGGAAATCTGGGATAGCGCTTGCATCAGTGGGTGGATGGGGTGATGAGGCAGTGATGCCTTTCAGAAGTTGTAGCTGTGTAGGTGTGCTCAGAGTATCAATTAGGTACATTGAGAACGTTTGGGAGTCAGGAGTTCTGTGTTCGGCATTAGGATCAGTGAATGGGGAGGTTCTTTGGGTCAGAAGCTTGAACTGAATGGAAGCCTGAGGAAGGGAGCAGTTCCCTTATGCCCCGGGGAGGGGATGGTGTGCAGGGCTCCCAGGGTTCGTTCCCATGGTTGCTCAGGTGCCCCTTCCCTCCCTCACCAGGGCTTCTGTCTCCACCGGCAGAGTCTAGAATGTGGAACCTTCTGAATGTGGCTTTCCTTCTGTCCTGGGGGAAGTAGGCTGCTCATCTGTGCTGAGTCCAATGTTTGTTTCCTGGATTCCTTTCCTGATCAAATAGTGCAGCCCTTTGGCTCTGGTTTTCCTCAGCACTTGGGCTCCTCAACTGTAAGTTGATTGAGAGATAGGGTAGAAAGCTAGAAAATTAGGGAAGCCAAATAGATTTTGTGTTCCATTTAGGCAAGAGAACCTCAAATGGGAGGTGATGTATTTAAGTTCTCAGGTACGTACTCCATTTTGGTGTGAGGAAAGCTAGAAAATTAGGGAAACCAAGAATTTGTGATCTGTTGAGTCAAGTGAACATCAAGATGTGAGATGAACGTGTTTTAGTTCATCTAACGTGTTAAGTCATTTTTCATTTTTAGATTAGTTTGTGAATGTGCATGTCCTGAGGCTACATTGTGAAAAAAGATGAGATGCTATGTGCTGGAGCGGGGGGCCCTTTTCCCGTACCCTTAGGCTCCCTTACGAGCTCCTTGGGTGTACTGAGTGAAAATCAGTGGGAGTTCATAGAGTTTAGGGATGACAGCACCGCATTTGTACATGTTGCAGCTCAGGCAGAGTTGCTGCTTTTCATGCCTTCCCAGCATTTGGAAAGCGGGGCTGTAGAACAAGGCTTTGAGTAGAAGTTTCTCCTTTCTTCTAAGTCTCAGGATGCTGGCCTCAAAGAGCTTCATAGTGGGTTATTGAAATGAGTTCAGATTAATGAAATGAAAGATGTTCTATTTCTTTCATCAGGGATGAATATTAATGCATCTGTCTTCATCTTTTTTTGCCTTGTAGACTTCTTTTTAAAGAGCAGTGATGTTTACAGAAAACTTGATCAGAAAGTGCAGAGATTTCCCATATAACCCCTCTGCCTGGACACTGTCTCTCTCTCTCTCCCCCCCACTTCTTTTTTAACAGCATTTAAAAAAAACACATTTGTTTGTTTGTTTGTAATCTCACCCCCAACGTGGGGCTTGAACTCATGACCCTGGGATCAAGAGTCACATGCTCTTTCAGCTGAGCCAGCCAGGCATCCCTGTTGTGTATTTTATGTCTTGTATTACTTTGGTGCATTTGTTAAATTTGATGAGCCAACTTTGAAGTAGTTTACATTAGGGTTAACTCATATAATCTCAGGTCTTCAGCTAACATGAAAAGATATTTTTCTTTCTTTCTTTTTTTTTTTTTAAGACTTTATTTATTTATTTGAGAGAGAGAATGAGATAGAGAGAGAGCATGAGGGGGCAGGGTCAGAGGGAGAAGTAGACTCCCTGTGAGCAGGGAGCCCGATGCGGGACTCAGTCCCGGGACTCCAGGATCATGACCTGGGCCGAAGGCAGTCACTTAACCAACTGAGCCACCCAGGCGCCCCGAAAAGATATTTTTCATCATTTCTGTAATATATAGGATATTTTCATTGTCCTAAATACCTCATGTGTCTCCCCCCCTTCATTCCCTGGCAGCCAAGGATCTTTTAGTGTTTTGTACTTTTGTCTTTTCCGGACTGTCATATGCTTGGAATCATAGCGTGTAGCCTTGTCATATTAGCATCTTTCACTTAGGAATATGATTTTAAGTTTTTTTGCTTTGTAATCGCATTTATATTTATAACCAAAGAATATGTCATCCTGTGGATTTACCAGTGATTGTTTATCCATTTGCCTGTATTTGTTTGTTTGTGTTTGTTTTCTTAAGTAAACTCTGCCCCCAATGTTGGGTTCGAACTCACAACCTCAAGATCAGGAGTTACATCTCTACCAACCGAGCCAGCCAGGCATCCCCATTTGCCTATAATTTGTGCTGATCTCAGCCTGTCTGTACCAATTGTTGTGGTTGGACTGGTCCTTGTGGTTCCTGTTGTGCTCGTAAGACTCCCTTCGGCAGTAACCACCAGGAAACTTGGAAAAAGTTTTTTTGTATAACCTAGGGGATCTGGAAATTATACAGCACTCCCGGGGCTACACATCAGTGTTCCCAGTAGAGAGAAACAGCATACAGGCCTGTGTTCTTATTATTTTATTGGGGTGGGGGGGGATGGTCTGTGGTTTTACTGGCTCCTCATTATTGGTGAATTTAAAACTTAAGAACAGGAATTTAAATCACAAGAGAAAAAAACAAGTGGCCTGAATGGTCAGTTACCAAAATCAACCAAGATCTCTAAAACAAGGAGGTGGTTAGGCTCTTTATCTAGTCATGTGGCTGGCAATGTGTTTATTCTAGATACTGTCTTTGAAGTGAATGCCTCAGCAGTCAAAGCTTAGGTCAGGCACTTGCATTACAAAAAAGACAAAAACCCCAAACTGTCCTGCCTTATGTTACAATCCATCCGGTGATGCAGATGCATCAGAGTCGATGGGGAGGACATTAACTAACTGCCTGGTTAGCTGATCTGCTAAAAGTCAGGGGTAGGGTCTGTCCAAACCCAGAAAATATGCCTCTATGTAGGATTATAGTAGCAAATTCTGCAATAATTGAACAGGCAATAGTCTGAAGTCCAGTCTATAACCATTGTCCCAAACTTGAAGAGTCCCGCAATAAAACTAACTCAGTGATCTCTGGGGCCCTTGAAATCCTTTCAAAGAATTGGGTAATATTGTGGAATATTTTAACATACCGACCATCTGGTGTAAGTAGGTTTGAACTCGTCCTGAGTTGGTAGATTAGTTCCACAGCTCGTTGATCTAGTTTCTTACTCCTGAGAATGGATCAGTTCAGTTGAAGGTTGGGTCTCATTTCAGGAGGCAGTGATGCAGGTGGGCTGCCAGAGTTAGGCCGGAGTGGTACAAGTATTTGCAGCAGGTTTTATTAAGAGGTATTTTTGGGGGCGGCTGGGTGGCTCAGTCAGTTAAGTGGCTGCCTTCGGCTCAGGTCATGATCCCAGGGTCCTGGGATCGAGCCCCGCATCGGGCTCCCTGCTCAGCGGGAAGCCTGCTTCTCTCCCTCTGCCTGCCACTTCCCCTGCTTGTGCGCTCTCTCTGTCAAATAAATAAACAAAATATTTAAAAAAGAGGTATTTCTATGGAAATAAAAGAAAAACTGGTTAATGATTGGAGCAGATTATAATCCCAGTTTCTAAGTTCTGGAGGCAGCCAGTCAAGATGCTTCTAGATGTTGGGATTGAAGCATCTTTAGACGGAGTGAGGGCAGGCAGGGGCAATCTGATAGATTTTCCTGCTTTACAGTTTGAATGTTTTGTGACCTTTCTGAGTGGCCCACATATCACCTGCACGGAGATTGACCATACGTATATGAGCTGTTGTAGTGGTTTCCCTCAAGTTTATTTCAAATTAGCTTGCATGCATTTGGGAAAAGGGCAGTTTTAGTTCTCAGTGATTCCAAGTCAGAAGAATGGGAGAGGGCGCCTGGGTGGCTCAGTCGTTAAGCGTCTGCCTTCTGCTCAGGTCATGATCTCGGTCCTGGGATCGAGCCCCACATCGGGCTCCCTGCTCAGCGGGAAGCCTGCTTCTCCCTCTCCCACTCCCCCTGCTTGTGTTCCCTTTCTCGCTGTGTCTGTCAAATAAATAAAATCTTAAAAAAAAAAAAAAAGAATGGGAGAAAAACTGGAAACATCAGTTTGGAGAGTTGTAGCCAGATACTGGAGGAAACAGTTTAGCATTCAGTTCAGTTTATAGGTAGAAAACAAAACCCAATGAACATAACTAGAATCTAATGTCTATAAAGGTGTATTAATGACTTAATTTTTCTCTGCATAGTCACCCCCATTGCTATCAAAGATAACCATAGTAAAACTAATTTGTTTGCAAATGAAGTCTAGTTTTAATAAATTTGGTCTGATGCTTACATAAGTGCAATAAGAATAGTGATTGACCATATAGAATGTCTTTTTTTTTTAAGATTTTATTTATTTGAGAGAGAGCACCAGCGAGCGCATGAGCAGGGTGGGGAGGGGCAGAGGGAAAGGCAGACTTCCCACTGAGCAGGGGAGCCACACACAGGGCTTGAACCCAGTACCCCGAGATCATGACCTGAGCCACCCAGGTGCCTAGAATGTCTTAAGTCTGCTTTGTTGGAACTTTTCATAAAGAAGCTCAGGTTGGACTTTGAAAAATCTCTTGCAGCTAGGAAGCCAAGCCTCGGACTTAACCCTCAGACTTCGCCTGCGACACGTATTGATTGGGGTTAATTCCCTGAAGTCCCTGCACTTGCCAGGAAGTGACCTTCCCTATGCACCTGCTAAGGCTGCTGGGATCCCTGTAAGGTACCAGGCCTGATTTTTCCACGGGGCTTTATTGGCTCCATAAAGTCAACCTTAGATTCTTAAAACTGTCTGGTCATATCTGAGTCTATGTATGTCTCTGTTAAACATGACTTTTCAGTCAAAGCCTTGGTGACATAATGAATGTTTTCAATTGTGTCTTTTTACAAGGAGACTAGACTGATTTTATGTAAATTAACCATATTGTAATGACAATACAAATACTCACTTCAAGTTTCTGATTTCTGGAGGGATCTGGTAGGGAGAAAAGGTGATTCATCTTTGTTCCCAAAGGTATACTTTACCAAATTGCTCTAAGTCATAGCTAGCTTAAGAGGAAGGGTTTCCTTATATCTAGAAAACAAAAGATTAAAAAAAATCCCAGTATTTTATTTTATGTTTTAAGATTTTATTTATTTTTGGATAGAGAGACAATGAGAGAGGGAACACAAGCAGGGGGAGTGGGAGAGGGAGAAGCAGGCTTCCCGCCGAGCAGGGAGCCCGATGTGGGGCTCGATCCCAGGACCCTGGGATCATGACCGGAGCCGAAGTTAGACACTTAACGACTGAGCCACTCAGGCGACCCCAGAAATCCCAGTATTTTAAACAAAAGTCATAAAAATTATAATTATCCTTATCAGTTCACTCAGCCTGATGGAATTTTTAAAGATTTTATTTATTTGACAGAGACACAGCGAGAGAAGGAACACAAGCAAGGGGAGTGAGAGAGGGAGAAGCAGGCTTCCTGCTGAGCATGGAGCCCGATGCAGGACTTGACTCGATCCTAGGACCCTGTGACCTGAGCCCTAGGCAGACTTAACGACTGAGCCACCCAGGCGCCACCAGCCCGATGTAATTAATTCTTGTTCTTGATCTTTAGTTAGTAGATTTCCGGATCCAGTTTTTCCTTAGCACTGTAAATTCTTACCCAGTTCAGTGCAATGATCTGAAAGTTATCAGAAAACTGTATTCAAGAGTACTTGTCAGAGTCCTTTCCATGGATATCTCTGAGGATGAAACACTTTTGCAAAAGCATCAGAATAAAACAACTGTCTGTAAGTGACAAAAGACTTAAAAATGGCCATGGTTAAAGATCTGATGAGAGTTCGTTGTAATGTAGTTGCCAAGAAAATTTGTTTATTTCTGTGGCACACAACATTCCAAGGTAATAACTAGAACTACAGGTGATCACATTATACCAGGACATGGCAGATTTTTAGGAATTTCATGTAATTTCTAGAACGCTTATTTTAATAACATTCACCCGTACCTTATGACCTAAGAACGTTTATCATCACTGACTTGAAGGTGCTTCCCATGTAATTTAACATACCCGTAAGCTTAATGAGTGTCATATCTCTCTCTCTGTTTCTTCTGTCTGCAAATGACGCTGGGCAGTTTTAGTTACCTCCTGGGTGTTTACATTTCAAAGGCACGATAAGATTTACATCTTAAAGGGACAGAGAAAGAAAATATACGCTTTCTGGGGCGCCTGGGTGGCTCAGTCCTTAAGCGTCTGCCTTCGGCTCAGGTCATGATCCCCGGGTTTTGGGATCGAGCCCCGTCTCAGGCTCCCTGCTCAGCCGGGAAGCCTGCTTCTCCCTCTCCCACTCCCCCTGCTTGTGTTCCCTCTTTCGCTGTCTCTTTCTGTCAAATAAATAAATAAAATCCTAAAAAAAAAAGAAAAAATACACACTTTCTCCTAGAAGTTTAGTGCCTGTTGGGTGGTTTTGACAGTTCCAATTAAAATGTAGTAGTGCCCCGCGGGGGGCCTGCTTCTCCCTCTCCCACCACCCCTGCTTGTGTTCCCTCTCTGGCTGTCTTTCTCTCTGTCGAATAAATAAAACCTTTAAAAAAAATAAAATGTAATAGTGCCATTCTATAATTAGGGGGAGCGCCCCTGCAAGGAATAATTCTCTGGACTCAGGGTCAAATGGGGCCTCTTCGGGGTTGGAAATGAAGCGTTTAGGTTGAGGAATTAGTAAACCCGTTGGATCGGGCCAGTTTTGCACAGCAGGAGGTGGGCTCATCTTAATGTTTTCTGTTCGCTGTGAGCCTTAGTGTGATCACTGTGGGCCTGGAGCGAGGCAGCACATACCCACGTCTGGAAAAGGTCTCTGGTATGAATATTGGTGGCTCTGGGAGCCTTTGCCTTCCCCTTTCCCTCTTTCTCCTCATCAGGGGCCTTGATAATCTCTCAGGGGATTCTGTGGTGCCAGGGGATGCCTTGTGAGGCGTGTTTCTTGGTTCTGCCCTGTTGGGAGGGGGGGAGCTGAGGGAGCTTAGGATCTGTGGTATCTCAGTGGAAAGAAGCATATAGCCTGGATCGATCTTTAAGAAACAATGGATTTTAGGGCGCCTGGGTGGCTCAGTCGTTAAGCGTCTGCCTTCAGCTCAAGTCATGATCCCAGGGTCCTGGGATCAAGTCCCGCATCGAGCTCCCTGCTCAGCGGGAAGCCTGCTTCTCCCTCTCCCACTCCCCCTGCTTGTGTTCCCTCTCTCGCTGTCTCTCTCTGTTGAAAAATGATAAAATCTTTAAAAAAAAAAAAAAAGAAAGAAAGAAACTTAATGGATTTTAGGGGCTTTGGATATAGCAGTCAATTGATGTATTTTGGCAGATGTGGGTAAGAATTCAGAGCCTGTTCCAAGTAATCAAAAACCCACAATTAGCCAATTAATTCCCCTCTCTCCTTCCTAAAATCTTCAAGAAAGGTTTGAATTTTAGTTAAAGTATAGTTTTTGATCTCAGTTTCTGTTTCTTGATTTTCTCCTGTTACCTTAATCTGGTATGTTGTTACCAGACACTTCCGGATGATGTCACTGTGAGTCCTCATAGCTAGCAGTTTTCCTCTCCAGGGTGTCCCAAGAGATTTTTTTTGGATTGAGGTCGGCCTCCACCGGTGTGGTATGTACAGGGTCTTTGAGAAAAGCCCTTAGGCCTCTAGAACATAAGACCGGAGTGTTGGCATGTTGGTATGCAAGCCACTGAATAACACCCAGGAAATGTCCATGGGCTTTTGCATTTATCAAGGAGTTCTTAGGTGCTCCTACCAGATGTTGATGACATTTATATTTGTCCATTAATATTTTAGCAACATTATGCCAGGAATTGGGCCTGTATCCCATTGAGTCAGGGGATGAAGAGCCACAGCCATGAGTGAAGTTGTGACACAGAGACCATAAGCCTCTGTTTATTTTTTCCTCTGGTGGTGCTATTAGTTTCTGTTTGCAAGACTGTTTCCCTCTTGGGCGCCTGGGTGGCTCAGTTGGTTAAGCGACTGCCTTCGGCTCAGGTCATGATCCTGGAGTCCCAGGATCGAGTCCCACATCGGGCTCCCTGCTCAGTAGGGGGTCTGCTTCTCCCTCTGCCCTCTTCCCTCTCGTGCTCTCTGTCTCTCATTCTCTCTCTCTCAAATAAATAAAATCTTTAAAAAAAAAAAAAAAAAGACTTTCCCTCTTCTGGGTTTAGGACACATGGTCCGGGCATGACCCACTGACTCAGTGGTCACAGGTGGAGTTTTTCTGAACTGCTCACACCCAGGAATATCTTCCTCCTGCCTTTAGCCTGGAGCCTCCCCTTGGGACGTGACGATAGCCTTGTGATTCAGTTCACCCTCCTTAGCTCTCCTGGCCCTTGAGGCATGGAGGACCCTAACGCATATTAATAGTCAATTAAGGCCTTTAGAATTAGTGGTCTAATTGTCTCATGAGAACGGAAGGCCGCAGTCAGCGCTGCTCTGGGGAGATGATTTGAGGAGCGTGGCTGCTGTGACCTTTTGGGTTGGATACCGCTGACGCAGTGCACAACAGAGGCAGCATGGAAGAGCACTAGCGGTGTGACAGACTGCCAGCCAGCAGTGCTCCCCTTCCAGATGGCGGAAGCTCCCCGAGTTAGGTGATTAGTAAGCAAGTTGCAGGAAAAAGGGCATTCCTCTCAATGGATTGCGAGGGCAATCATGCAGTCCGGCCAACTGCGCCGGTCCCAGCCTTTGAATCCCCAGTGCTGTGGTTGGACTGGCCCTGGTGGTTCTTAACGATTGCAAGACACCTGGCAGCACTAACCATCAGGAGACTTTGAGAAAAACGGCTGTTACTTAGAGAACCTGTTAAATACACAGCACACCTGGAGTCCCACAGGGAATTCGCGTTAGCTGGGGGGGGGGCCGGGGGCACGCAGGGGGCTTGGGGTCTGCTTTTACTGGGGTGAGGATGGGCCACCTAGGGTTTCATGAGCTTTCTTTTTGGTTGGTGAATTTCAAACCCGAAATCGGGAATTTAAAGTGCAGGAAGAGAAAAAACAAGTGGCCCAAATAGTTACTGAAATCAGTCAAGATGTTTACAACAAAGGATCCTTCAGTGCTGGGCAGTGGCCTGTTCTTTATCTAGTGAAGGGGGCGGGTTGGCAGTGTGTTTATTTGAAATGGCCATCTTTGAAGTGAATGCCTCAGCAATCAGTGCTTAATGCAGGCACTTGCATTACAACAAACCAACCAACCAAAAAAACCAGACCAACACCAAGAGCCTGGTGATAATTTTCTTTTCTGTGCAATTTTCCAATGACAGGGGATTTTAGATTGTTTTCATGCACTTCTTTACCATTTCTATAGCATCGCTGAAGTGCACGTTCAGATCTAGTTCCCATTTTTAATTGGATTGTTTGTGTTTTGTTGAATTTTAAGAGTTCTTTGGATGTTTTAGATACCAGTCCTTTATTAGGTAAGTGATTTACAAAGATTTTCTGCCAGTCCGTGGCTTGCGTCTTCATCATCTTAACAGTCTGTTCTCTGAGCAGGAGTTTTTCACTTTAATGAAAACAAATTTATTTTTTTTTCTTTCTTG
>NC_138369.1:7096266-7140619 GCF_054177405.1 Leptonychotes weddellii | reverse complement strand
GGAGGGGCAAAGGGAGAGGGAGAAGCAGGCTTCCCACAGAGCAGGGAGCCTGATGCGGGCTCGACCCCAGGACCCTGGGATCATGGCCTGAGCCGAAGGCAGAGGCTTAATGACTGAGCCACCCAGGTGCCCCAAGACTACATTTACTATTGAATTGCATTGCCTTTGGTCCTTTCTCAGAAGATTGATTCTGTATACTTGTATGGATCTGTAGAAAGTAATTGACTTTTATTTATTTATTTTTTTTAAAGATTCTATTTATGGGGCGCCTGGGTGGCTCAGCCATTAAGCGTCTGCCTTCGGCTTGGGTCATGATCTCAGGGTCCTGAGATGGAGCCCGCATCGGACTCCTTGCTCGGCGGGAAGCCTGCTTCTCCCTCTCCCACTCCCCCTGCTTGTGTTCCCTCTCTCGCTGTCTCTCTCTGTCAAATAAATGAATAAAATCTAAAAAAAAAAAAAAAAAAATTCTATTTATTTGACAGAGAGCACAAGCAGGGGGAGGGGCAGTGCTTAGTGCCAGTCTTCAGGAGGCTGGGCTGAAGTGGGGGAACGCCCAGAGGTAGGGTCAGCACTGTATCAGAAGGCCCACCCCAGTGCCCCCCCCCCCCCACTGAATCCTATACAAACAAGTTGGCCTCTGGGGCTGCCCTGGGACAGCTTCAGTCCTTGGGCCCCTCCCAGGCCCCACTGGGAACCTTCCTGCGGCAGCGCCTGGCCCAGGTTCTCCTGGAGGCGGGAGCCCTCAGGTGTGGGGCCACGAGGGCTGGTGGGCCTGGGCCTGTGGTGCAGCTCCCAGCAGGAGGGGCCGCTGTACTCTGCCTCCAGAGTGGCTTTCGCCACCCTCGGGCCTGACCTGTGGCAGCTGCTGAGCTGAGCCTACCAGGCTGGGGAACATGGCCATCCTGGCGCCAGGCCCACAGCCACTCCCCGAGTCCGGGCCTGATGAGGCCCAGCTGGGCCTATCTGTTGGCAGATTTTTTTCAATAAATTTTTCTTTATGATTTTATACATGTTTACTCTAGCTTACTTTAGTGGAAGATTATATTATATAGTACATGTGACATGAAAATTACATGTTAATCGACTTTATGTTGTCAGTAACACTTCTGGTCAACAGTAGGCTGTTAGTACATTTTTGAGCAATCAGAAGATATACCAGGGGCGCTGGGGTGGCTCAGTCGTTAGCGGCTGTCTTCGGCTCAGGTCATGATCCCAGGATCCTAAGATCGAGCCCCGCATCGGGCTCTCTGCTCCGTGGGAGGCCTGCTCCTCCCTCTCCCACTCCCCCTGCTTGTGTTCTCTCTCTCGCTGTGTCTCTCTCTGTCAAATAAATAAATAAAATCTTTAAAAAAAAAAAAAGATATACCCAGATATTTGACTGACCAGGGGTCAGTACCCTAACTCCTGAGTTGTTCAAGGGTCAACGTCAACTGCAGTTTAAAGGGTTTTTCTTGGGATGCCTTGGTGGCTCAGTTGGTTGTCTGCCTGCCTTTGGCTCAGGTCATGATCCTAGGGTCCTGGGATTGAGTCCCGCATGGGGCTCCTTGCTCAGCGGGGGGCCTGCTTCTCCCAGACCGAGAGGTCTGCCCCTCCCCCTGCTTGTGCTCACTTGCTCGCTCTCTCTGACAAATAAATAAGATCTTTAAAAAAAAAAAGAAAAGGGGTTTTCTTGTCACTTGGGACTCTTGGAAATTTTCCCCATAGACAGTTTTGTCTTTTGCCACAAAAACAGATTTATGGGGAGAGACAGAGACGGAGAGGGAGAAGCAGACTCCCTGCTGAGCCGGGAGCCTGATGTGGGGCTTGATCCCAGGACCCTGAGATCATGACCTGAGATGAAGGCAGACACTTAACCATCTGAGCCACCCTGGCGCCCCACAAAAACATTTTTATTTTTATTTACTTTTAAAAAGTTTTATTTCTTGCTTCCCAATCTGCATACTGTTATTTTTTTGTCTTGTTTTTTGTTTTTTTCCTTTCTGGGTCTAACTCCAGTACAAGGTTGACTAGGAGTGGTGAGAGGGGACATCCTTGCATTCTTCTTGATGTTACCAGAACCATCGAGTTCTTTCAGGGTAGTGCGCTTGTATTAAATAAGAGTCCAGTTGATGTAGAGGCAGGTGTGGGAAGAAGGGAAGCATTCTCCACTCCAGTGATTTGTTCTCTAGTTGAGCCTGTGTACCTGGACTTGACCTTCTGTGGTATAGTGAGAAAGGTATGTCATCTTTGTCCCTAGTTCCTAATAAATACCTCTTGAAGCTCTTGGAATTACTTGAGTGTTAAGGGTGATAGTGTTTTTTTTTTTTTTTAAGATTTTATTTATTTATTTGAGAGAGAGACAGTGAGAGCAGGAGCACAAGCAGGGGGAGTGGGAGAGGGAGAAGCAGGCTTCCTGCCAAGCAGGGAGCCCGATGCGGGGCTCGATCCCAGGACACTGGGGTCATGACCTGAGCAGAAGGCAGACGCTTAACTTTTTTTTTTTTTTTTTAAATAACAAGGCAACTCGTCGCCAACTCCTAAATAGCTTCAGGCTGGGAATTGGACACCAGGAACACGAAGCCTTGACTAGGGGCCTGGGACTTTGAGCCCCAGCTCCCAGCCTCTGGAGAAGAGGGGCTGTAGAGTTAATCACCAATGGCCAGTGATTTAATCAATTGTGTCCATTTAATGAAATCTCCATCAAAATCCTTAAAGACCTGATTTAGAGGGTGTCCAGGTTGATGAACACATCTAGGAGCTGGGAGATTGGCGTGTCCAGAGAGGAGGTGGCACTCTGCAACCAGCTCCCCCCCCCTCCCCTCCCCTCACCCATATGATCCCCTTAACTTTGACCTATGCATCACTGCCTTTTATCTGTTCCTGAGTTGTATCCTTTATAGGAAGTCATTATAGTGAAGTAAAGGGTTTTGCTGAGTTCTTATATCATTTTGGTAAGTCACCAGACATGGTGGCCCACGGAGGGAACCTGAGTGTGGCTGGCATCTGGAGTGCGGCCGGTGTGTGGGACGGAGCTCTCCACCTGTGGAGTCGGACGTGAACTCTGGGTGTTAGTGTTAGGATTGAATTGAACCGTGTCACACCTGTTTGGTGACACAAGAGTTGGAGAAGTGGCATTGGGACAGACACCACCTATTTGGTGTCATGAGGGGGGAAAAACCCCTTGTCGTTCTCAGAAGTGCCTCACCTTTGGGAGAAGATAAGGCTGGAAGAGACTCAAGTTGGCTATTTCCTTCCTCCCAGGTCAGATAGGCTCTGGGAAAATTCCAGTCAGTGACAGTCTTGTGAAATAGATTGTTTTGAGGTCGGGCCTTGTTAAGAAGCATAGAATATTCCAGACATACTTTTAAATGGCTACTTTTTTGTCTTTAATTTTGGAGACCGTGCTTTACCCTGGTACCTCAGTTCTGTGATGGAGGAGTTGTTGATTTCAAGTTTCTTGGCTTTTGTCTTCTGAGGACTGGAAGCCAGCTTCTAAGCTCCTTACATGTAGTCCAGCCAGAGACCAGAAGTCTCTGATTCCTCTTTTTGATGTTTGACTGCTGACAGCTTTCAACTCTTATCTCTCCTTCCTCCCCTTGTGCCCCATATCTGTACAACAGGACCAAACACCCTGGGTGCTCCTTCCTTTGGTTTTGGCAAATGATTCAATCCACTGCCTTGTCCATGTACCCCAACTCTCATCCTAGCCCACCCCCAAACCCCAGTAAAAACTCAAGCCAGGCTGCTTTCCTTGCTCTCTCTAGGCATTTCCCACCTGCTTGAGAGGCCTGCCCTGCCCTCCCTGGACGCTTGCATTATGGAAATAAGAAACGCTTTCATACCCTGTAGGCATGTGTGTGTTGTCAGTATAGACAATCTGAACCAAATCTCCGGCGGGGGTCCACCTGCCCGTGCAGTTGACCCTACCAGTCATACCATCGGTAGCCTGCTGCATATTTTGCAGTCCTCTTTGCTTTCTTTTTCTGTTGATAAATCCTCCAGATCTTTTGATATTGGTGCATGCCATCCTTCTATGAGTCTCTGAGTGCAGATGCACAAAAAATTCTGTGGACGTTGTTGAAAAATTCTTAGGCTGTAGATAGTGATCAGATCAAACTTACGGGAAATAGCAGTGGATTGAATCACTTGACCCTCCTACATTCTTGCATCGTTTATGGAATAAGTTACAATACATGATGGTCTTCAACACTTGGGATTATTAAATTGATGAGTTTTTTTTCTATTCACAAATTTTTGTTCTAATCACTGTGAAATGGGATCTACTGGACTTTTTTTTTTTAAAGGAAAGACCTGTTTGGTTTTTTTTTTTTAGATTTTATTCATTTATTAGTGCGAGAGAGCACAAGCAGGGGGAGCAGAGGGAGAGGGAGAAGCAGACTTCCCGCGGAGCAGGGAGCCCTACATGGGGCTCGATCCCAGGACGCTGAGATCGTGACCTGAGCCGAAGGCAGCCCTTTAACTGACTGAGCCACCCAAGCGCCCCTCTACCGAACATTTTATTTCCCTGTTACCAGGGAAATACCATCTCATTACCAGGGTGATGGACATTTTTAATCTATGGTATTTATCTTCTGTTCAGTATGTTTGACTTTTTTTCCTTTTGAATATGCATCTATTCATTTTAACTCTGCCAATTGACCTTTTATATTGCAGCTGTTGTTGATACTTTTCCTTGTTTGTCTTTTAATTATTTTAATTTTAATAGAGTAGAATTTGCCTGTCTCTGATTTTATGGCTTAGTATTCCTGTGTCAATAAAATCTCTATCTGTGGGGCGCCTGGGTGGCTCAGTCGTTAAGCATCTGCCTTCGGCTCAGGTCATGATCTTGGGGTCCTGGGATGGAGCCCCACACTGGGCTCCCTGCTCAGCGGGAAGCCTGCTTCTCCCTCTCCCTCTGCTGCTCCCCTGGCTTGTGCTCTCTCTCTCTCTCTCTGTATCTCTTTGTCTTAAATGAATAAATAAAAATCTTTAAAAAAAATTAAAAATAAAAATAAAATAAAAATAAAAACAAAAACAACCCTCATAGACAAAGTTAAATGAGAGGCGCCTGGGTGGCTCAGTCATTAAGCGTCTGCCTTCGGCTCAGGTCATGATCCCAGGGTCCTGGGATTGAGCCCCACACTGGGTTCCCTGCTCAGCCAGAAGCCTGCTTCTCCCTCTCCCACTTCCCCTGCTTGTGTTCCCTCTCTTGCTGTGTCTCTCTCTGTCAAATAAATAAAAATCTTTAAAAAAAAAAAAAAATCTCTATCTGTGAATTCTGAAAGTTTCCTCGTTTTATCTTGCACATTTAAATCTAGAATGAATTGGCTATTTTCCATGGAATATTGGGGGAATACAGTGCATTTTTCCAAGTGATTAACAGTGTATGCCTGCCCGTGTATGAAGTGTTCATGATATTTGCCACTTACCTTCAGTGACTGCTGTGTCCCTAACTTTTCATATTAAATGCCAGCCTATTGAAGGCACTTCCTACCCTTGTCTGTCTGCTTATCGCTCTGCTAGTTAGTACTGTATTGTCTGGAATAGTATAGCTTAACAATCCTTCATGTGTGTTAGGTAGACTACCACCTTGTTCTTCAGAAGACTCTGTCCATTTCTTGACATTTGTTCTATCTGTTGGGCTTGGAGGAGTACTTTTGTTGACTGAAGAATCTGGGGGATTATGGAATTTTATAAAAATACTACTTGGGGGACACCTGGGTGGCTCAGTCCGTTAAGCGTCTGCCATCGACTCAGGTCATGATCCCAGGGTCCTGGGATCGAGTCCCACATCGGGCTCCTTGCTCATCTGGGAGCCTGCTCCTCCCTCTGCCTGCCGCTCCACCCTGCTTGTACTCTCTCTTTTCTCTCTTCTCCCTGAAATAAATAAATAAAATCTTTACAAAAAATACTGTTTGGGAGTGACGTCTGGGTGACACCAAGTGCTTGTTAAGAACAGTTGGCATTCGTTCACTTATTTTCTTCTACTTTGACATTAAGCAGTAATTTTTACACTTTTCTACGAGGATCATTAAACGAGGATCATTAAACTGGCTTTAGTCTACTTTGGTGTGAGTAAATTAGTAACAAGCTTTCAAATGTCAGTGTAATCACGTAGGATGGGCTCAGTTCTTCAAGCAACAAGTTGAGTACACATGTAAATTATTGTCTACTAGGGAAGCTTTGTAGAGATTCAGCGTCTGGAGTGTTTGTTGGGGGCTGGTCATGTCAACACTGTTTGCCAAACCTGTAACAAATTACAGACTCTCAAAAGGCAGATAGGAGTTTCATGTATGGACTCTGAAAAGGAAGATAGGAGTTTCATGTACCATAATGTTTGCATTAGCGCTTTAGGCACATGGAGGCCCACTAATCTGTAGGGTTGGTGGGGTCAATCCCAAAACCAGTTCCCAGATAGCAGCAAAGGATGAACTTTGTCATCCAGGATTTCTAAGGGTAAGCAGTCTCAGGCCTGCTAATGTTCACTCTCTTCTGCACACTAGCTAGTAGTACTTTTTATGAACATGCTCTGCAGTTCCATTGTGGAAAGAGTTACTAGGACTGACCCAAGCAGCTCATTACTCCCTGGACCCACAACAAGAGAGGTGTGCCTTGTTTGTTGTCACTCTACTGAATAAATCAGTTCTAGCATTAGAATTGCTGGGTGGGAGCTTTTCTCTGTTCCCTACGCATGGATATCATTGGATGATCTCTTTCAGGGATCAGCATTTAGGGGAATTAATCACTGAGGGATTCCTGTGCTTGGGATGGGCTGTCCTGCTGCCTTCCCAGGAGAGGAACTCAGAAATGAGTGAAGTTGGGAGGAAAGCCTCCAGAGTGGCTGGTTAGGTCTAATCACTTGCAACAGAAATCAGAAAAAAGGGATTTGGTGGGGTTTTTGGAGGAAAGCACTGTTGAACTCTGTTTCACATTATGTGCAAATTCACTATGAGTAGTAGTGTGGAATTCAGTGAAGCCCCTTGGCAAATTCCATGCTTTAACATGTTCCTCAAGGTCACCAAGGCCCTGGTTACAGTGGTATGATTCTGTCAGAAAATCCCTTCTGGTATCTTATCATCAGTATGTGTGCTTTTGTGTCCTAAAAATTGGTGGAAGGCAACTCTGAGGCTCATGAATATATGGATTTGGGGGTTGTCCTAAGTTGTCACACCTTTTCCTTAGTCTGAGTTGTATATTCTGAATATCTCCCTGGTCCATGAAATGAAACAGAGCATGGAAGGTAAAACTGATTCTGTGATATATATTATACAAACAAATTATAATTATACTCTTCTATGAAAATATTGTTGTTCATGCAGCTGGATGTGACTGTTTGTAATGGCCTGGAGGACTTTAGGATATTATGGCCAGCTAGATCTTGTAACAGTTTGGATTCTCCTGGCTTTTCATGTTTGGAGATGGGAATAGAAGAAAAGGCTTCCATTTTTTTTTTCCCCTGTTTTTGTCTATAAAACATCATGCACTTGTGACCCTGTGCTTCATGGAGTGCTGTGTGATGTTGTGAGTATTTAAGAAGGAGATGAAAGTTTTTCTCACAAGGAGTTGATAGTCTTAAGATGGAAATATTTCTTTTATTTGCATAGCATTTCTCCGAGGGGTTCTGTTCCCTGACAGTAGAGAGACATGGACACTGGAAGTGATCACAATAAAAATGTAGCAATAAATTCCTGTGTTCCTGATGCTGTTCTTAAATTCATGAAGTGAGTGTGACCAGAGAGGAAGAGTCTGATGACCCAGTCATAGAATAAATGTTGAGAAATCGAAGTCCTATGTGAATTTCTTACGAATTGAGTAGAGATCTCCAGTGCTGTCTCACCCATCCTCCTGTACACATGCATGGGATGTTTCAGGACTCAGTGGCCTTTGAGGATGTGACTGTGAACTTCACCCTGGAGGAGTGGGCTCTTCTGAATCCATCCCAGAAGAAACTCTACAGAGATGTGATGCAGGAAACCCTCAGGAACCTGGCCTCAATAGGTAAGGGTGACGACATTCTTACGAGTCTGTTAGAGAACCAGTGTGATTTGCTCATCAGGGCTGTTTCGAGAGATGAAATACGGAAAGGGAATATGTTGGTAAATAAATCAGCCATGGTGACCTCACTTCCATCATGGACCTAGAATCTAAAAAACTTTAATAATTCTTTATAATTTATGATTTTTCCTGGTCTGCATTTTAGGAGAAAAATGGGAAGACCGTAATAGTAAAAGTCTGTATGAACATCAGCAGACAGATCTAAGGTGAGTCCCACTCACATAAGAACAGTGTCTCTGGGGGCACCTGGCTGCCTTAGTTGGTAGAGCATGTGACTCTTAATCTCAGGGTTGTGAGTTCAAGCCCAAAGTTGGACGTGGAGCCTACTTAAAATTAAAAACAAACAGTTGTCCCATGAGAAAATCTTTGTCATAATATTAAAACAAAACAAAACAAATCAGAACATTTTCAAGTTTATTTATTTTTAGGATTTTTTTTTCTTTCTTTCTTTTTTTTTTTTAAGATTTTATTTATTTATTTGACAGAGAGACACAGCGAGAGAGGGACCACAATCAGGGGGAGAGGGAGAAGCAGGCTTCCTGCTGAGCAGGGAGTCCAGTGCGGGGCTTGATCCCAGGACCCTGGGATCATGACCTGAGCCAAAGGCAGACGCTTAACGACTGAGCCACCCAGGCGCTCCAGGATTTTTTTTCATCAAAAGTTTTTTCTCTAATATGACATAGATGTTCAATGTTTGAAAAATAACAACATGTTCAAAAAGTATTCAGAAACCCCGTTTATGATTATCCCTTTTGATCATAGCTGTGATTGACTTCTTGCAGAATGGTTAGCACGTACTCACTTTCAAGCAATCTGAAAGCACAAAAAACATACACATTTTTTGAAAATGGTAAAAATGTCATTGAAATAACTTAATAAATATGAAATTATTAAGAAGCCATTAATAACATGCTTCTCATTTTTACAGCAGGCCTGTGGTAGAGAGTCCCTGTAAAAATAAAGAAGGTAGTCTGTGTGGAGAATCCTTCAGCCAGAATCCAGATCATAAGCAGATAAAGAAAACTCCTACTGGAATAAAACTGCGTAAATGCAGTTTTTGTGGACAAGTGTTCAGGCATCACTCATCCTTTAGCAGGCATATGATCTCTCACACTGGCCACAAACTATATGAGTATCAGGAATATGAAGAGAAGCCTTATAAATGTAAGGAATGTGGGAAGGCCTTCAAGCATCGCCAATCCATTCGAGTACACGTAAGGACTCACACTGGAGAGAAACCGTACAAGTGCAAGCACTGTGGGAAGGCCTTCAAGCATTGCCAATCCATTCGAAAGCACGAGAGGATTCACACTGGAGAGAAACCCTACGAATGCAAACAATGTGGAGAAACATTCAGATATCGCCACAACTTTCAAAAACACGAGCGAACTCACACTGGAGAGCAGCCCTATAGATGTAAGCACTGTGGCAAAGCCCTCAGTTGTCTCAGTTACTGTCGAATTCATGAAAGAACTCACACTGGAGAGAAACCGTATGAATGTAAGCAATGTGGGAAGGCCTTCAGTTATGCCAGTTACATTCGAATCCACGAGAGAACTCACACTGGAGAAAAGCCCTATGAATGCAAGAAGTGTGGGAAATCCTTCAGTTGTCCGAATTATTTTCGAAAACACGAAAAGACTCACACTGGAGAGAAACCCTACGAATGTAAGCAGTGTGGCAAAGGCTTCAGTTGTCCTAGATCCTTTCGAAGTCATGAAAAGAGACACAGGGGTGAGAAGCCCTATGAATGTAAAATTTGTGGTAAAACCTACAGTTGTCCCATCTACTTTCGAAATCACGAAAGGAGACACAGTGGGGAAAAATCCTACGAATGTAAAATATGCGGCAAGTCCTTCAGTTGTCCAAAGTATTTTCGAAAACACGAAAGAAGTCACACTGGAGATGAACCCTGCGAATGTAATGAATGTGAGAATACCTTGAGTCCTCTCACCATATTTCAAACACACATGATGAAGCACAGCGAAGGTGGACCTTATAAGTGTAAGGAGTGTGGGAAAGTCTTCGATTGTCCCAATAACTTTCGATGTCATGAAAAGATACACAGTGGAGAAAAGCCATATGAATGTAAGGAATGTGGCAAAGCTTTCAGTTCATCCATGTCCCTTCAAAACCACGAAAGAAGTCACAGTAGGAAAAAACCTCATGAATGTAAGGAATGTGGTAAAGCCTTCAGTTTTCCCTGTTCCCTTCAAAAACATGAAAGAAGTCATACTGGGGAGAAACCGTATGAATGTAAGCAGTGTGGGAAAGCCTTCACTTATCTCAGTTCTATGCAAAAGCATGAACGAACTCATAGCGGAGAGAAACCCTATGAATGTAAGCAGTGTGGGAAAGCCTTCATTTATCTCAGTTCTATGCAAAAACATGAAAGAACTCATAGTGGAGAGAAACCCTATGAATGTGAGCAGTGTGGGAAAGCCTTCATTACTCTCTCAAACGTTCAGAGGCACATGATCAAGCACACTGGAGATGGACCTTGTAAGTGTAAGGAGTGTGGGAAAGCCTTCGATTGTCCTAGTTCATTGCGAACCCACGAACGTACTCACACTGGGGAGAAACCCTATCAGTGTAAACATTGTAGTAAAGCCTTCACTCGTTCTAGTTCTTTACGAAACCATGAAAGAACTCACAATGGAGAGTAGCCATGTGAATGTAAAGAATATGGAAAATTCTTCAGTTGTTCTAGTTCTTTCTGAATACATGAAGTAACTCACACTGGAGAGAAACCTTATCAACACAAACAATATGGTAAAGTCGTTACTCCCTGTGATGTTCATATACGTGGAATTCATACCAGAGACAAACTCATTGTAGGGAAAGTCGTGCAAACTTTCACTGGGGACACAAGAGAGTGCACATGGGGAGAAACCATATAAACGTAAAGAATCAGGGAAAGCCATCCATGCATTTCCATGGGAAACTACAGAAGAACTCACACTGAAGAGAATTCTATTGAATGTAAACATTGTAGGAAAATTCACTTGCCTCACCTTCTTACAAAACCATGTGAGAATGTATAATACTTTATAATGAAAAGTAAGGGAAGCTTTTTAATTAAAAAATATTTTCAGAATAATTTGAAAACTGCACTGGAAAGAAACAATGTAAGTAATATAGGTGAGCCTGGTGCAAATTACTGTATAATAAATACTCCCCCAGATTCACAACATGAAAGAAACGTTACTAACGTTATACATATATTGTCTTCATCAGTGGCTTATTCTTTATTCTCCAGTTTTATTGAGAAAAGCTGACCTATTACTGCATAAGCTTAAGACATGTAGCTTGATGGTTTGATTTACATATATTGTGAAAAAGTTACAGTGGCTCATTATCCAAGTGATTCTCTGTTTTGTGGATTGCTGCTTAGTTTTGCAAGTAAACCCTGAGGTGGGAAAATATTGTAGGTACTCATTAAGCAGTGGTTTCTGAGTTTAATGGATAATTTTTCCCCCTCAGTAAAATGCTAGTGTTTCAGTTTTGAAGACTGTTTCATCCACGGATGAACTGAAGTATATTTCTTAACATGCAAGTAGGTTTAATTTTTATATAATTTTTTCATTTTAAGGATAGAGCTGTTGAGCAATGACATGTTATCCTTAAAAATAAACTGGCAATTATTTTTCCAGCAAAAATGGGCTTATAGTAGAGAAGTGCAATTCAGGACGAGGAAGCTACACAATGCCATAGGCAATTCTGGAGAACAAAGGAGAGGAATGCTGTCCTATAAAAGAAAGCAGGGGACTTGGAAGGGGCTGTTATGAACAAAACATTGGTTGGAATAAACTGGGAAGTTCAAAATGTAGTGGCTTCTCATTGGCTGAGTCGTGACTGTCCTATTGGCTGGGCTGTTGCTGGGTAAGGAGGAACCCTTTCTTCCTCCTGCTGGGATAACAAAGTCACTGACGTGGTATTTCGAGGTATGTCTCTTCCTGTTGAGTGTGCAACGGAGGAGGAGTGGTAGGGCTGGGATCTTGCACTACTGAGTTCCTGATTCCATTTTCAACAGGTTTCCTTTTGTTAGTTTTTACATTTCTTCTTTTGCTAATCATGAATCAGGTTTTCCAGGGACATCTGGGTGGCTCAGTCGGTTAGGCGTCTGCCTTCGGCTCAAGTCATGATCCCAGGGTCCTGGGATTGAGTCCCGCATCAGGCTAACTGCTCAGTGGGGAGCCTGCTCCTCCTCCTGCCTGCCACTCACTCTGCTTGTGTGCGCGCTCTCTCTCTCTGATAAATAAAATCTTTTTTTTTTTTTTAAGATTTTATTTATTTGTCAGAGTGAGAGCTGAATTTGAGGGAAAACTTTCAGGCATTCCCTCTCTAAAGTCTGTATCTTCTCAAGGTCAGAAGTGGTGGAGATCATCTTGGAGTGTTGTACCTTATTGGGTACATTGTTTTGTTTTTAAAGATTTTATTTATTTGTTTGAGAGAGAGAGCCCGAGCAGGGGGAGGGGCAAAGGGAGAGGGACAAGCATACTCCCGGCTGAGCAGGGAGCCCAACATGGGGCACAGTCCCAGGACCCTGGGATAATGACCTGAGCTGAAGGCAGATGCCTAACCGACTGAGCCACCCAGGCGCCCCAGTAGTGGAGATTTTAGAAGTTCTGGTAGGACTGAGTTGTTATTTGGCCCAAACCAGAGTTCTGTTAATCAGACCAACAATTGCTAGATTTCTAATATCTTTTATTTCCTGGGGCCAATGTTTGGGTGTCTCTTTAATTTTTCTGATTATCATTTGGGAGAATATCCCTTTGGAGCATGACGGAGGTTTGGCTATTGAGTTCCTTGAGTGGCTTTTTTTTTTTTTGGTGGAAATATCAGTGAGGTGGTTTCCTTTGGCATCCAGGGAATTGAATCTGGAATGCCTGGGAACGTTAATAATAGCCAGAGCATCTGGTTAATATGTGACATTTAATAAATTTTGAGCATACGAGACATTTTTAATTTTGCTTTTTATTGGAGGGAAGGACACCTTGTTTTCATAATAGTGTGAGGTCATGAGCTACCCCAAGGGCATATTGACTATCAGTGCAAGTGTTTGTGCTTTTGCCCTTGGATAATGTATAAATTGGTGTATGGGCTTACCTAACGCAGCCTATTTGGCTGAAATAAAGGTGCTGCCTCAGGGACTTCAGAAGGAGTTGTAATAGCGTACCCAGCACAGTGGTTTTCATCTTTGAAATAGGAACCATCAGTAAACCGTAAAAAATCTGCATTAGTTAGAGGAGTTTGGTGTACATTTCCATGGGGAGTCAAAAGGTAATTTGTCAGCATTAAGCAGTCATGAGGGATTTTGTTTGGATCCAAAAGTAGTCCTTGCCCTAAATATCAGATGCCCTAGGGGCATCTGGGTGGCTCAGTTGTTAAGCGTCTGCCTTTGGCTCAGGTCATGATCCCAGGAGCCCCGCATTGGGTTCCCTGCTCTGCATTGGGTTCCCTGCTCTGCGGGAAGCCTGCTTCTCCCCTCTCCCACTCCCCCTGTTTGTGTTCCTGCTCTGTCTCTCTCTGTCAAATAAATAAAATCCTAAAAAAAATAAATATCAGATGCCCTAAATATCAAACTTGAATGAGCAAACTGCAAGTTTTTGGGGAGTCTTTGTCTCTTGAAGGCCAAAAGTGTTTGTAAAGTTTTATTTATTTTAGAGAGAGACGTGTGTGCGCACAAGCTGGGGGAAGAGCAGAGGCGGGGGCCGACTCCTCGCTGAGCAGGGAGGCAAATGCAGGTCTTGATCTGGGATCATGACCTGAGCCACCCAGGCACCCTGAAGGCCAAAAGTTATGACGGATGCATGCTGTCTCTCCTGTGAAAGGGAAGCAGAGCAGCTAATCATCTACATCTGTAAGAAAGTAAGAACCTGCAGAAAACTATATCCTCCGAATCAGCTTATAAGGTTTGTGAAAGGTTAAGAAGGACTGAAACCTCAGGCATGACTGTCCAGGCGTATTTCAGTTCTCAAGTGAAAGTAAAAAAGATACTGGCTATCTGTATCACCAAGTAGAAATAGTACAGGAACCTGGTGTAGGGGATGATGAGGCCCTGGGCCTTGGCGATTGTTTTGGGCTTGATGCCTTGAAGGGCTTCTTTATTTATAGGGTATTGATTAATTTTGGGGAGAGGTTTCGAGGGATCTGTCTGGATTTTGATGGTACTGTGGATTCTACCAATATCAGTTGAAGATGTGCCCATAAAAACAATGGTAGCAGTTCCAATAGGGACCAGTCATCATTGTCTCCAGACTCAGCTCTGGTGCCTTCAGAGAGGGAGCAAATAAAAGGTGCTTAAAGGTCATATAATTCGGGCACCTGGGTGGCTCAGTTGGTTAAGCGACTGCCTTCGGCTCAGGTCATGATCCTGGAGTCCCGGGATCGAGTCCCGCATCGGGCTCCCTGCTGGGCAGGGAGTCTGCTTCTCCCTCTGACCCTCCTCCCTCTCGTGCTCTCTGTCTCTCATTCTCTCTGTCTCAAATAAATAAATAAAAAAAAAATCTTTAAAAAAAAAAAAAGGTCATATAATTCAGCAGTTTAGCTGTTTTTGATTACTATAGTCAAGCTCTGGAATTATTTCCCCATCTGGGAGGAAGAAAGTCCAGGTGATACTTTTTCCTTTTACGAAATCTTGGCACAATATACAAATGGGAGCAAGGAACTCAGGAGGAAAGGGTGTGCATCTCTCAGAGACAGGAGCCTGTTGAGGTTTATTAGATACCCTGTTGGCATTGTTTTAGCACTCTGAGGCAGGGGCTGCTTTATAGCAGCAGGCTTGGGTACGAGAGCATAGCTCCATTGTCCCAGGATCTGCAGAGAGAGTTTTCCAAGTCACTTAGGAGAAATGATTGGGAAGAGCTTTGATAACTTCTCAGAGTCCCGTCACAGGGAATTTGGAGCACACTGGAAAGACTGACTAGTGGCCTGGTAGCACCCGGAGCACTTACATTTGTAACGATCTTTTTTCCAGTGACTGGGCTCTTTGCAATAATTGCAGAAACTAGAAGGTTTTTGGTTTTGTTTAGGGGCCTTCATTTGCTGGACTTGACCATTGAGAATTTACGGTCTTCCTTGTAGGTGAGTAGGTAGTAAGTGTGCTGATTTGTCAGATCTGGGGTCGACATAGTTTCCCATTCCCCTGTGGTCCTTTTAAGTAAAGGAGAAAGATCCTGGTTGATAAACACAGAGTTAAGTGCTACCCTGGATTCAACATAAAGATCAGGACTTTTAGAGAGTTTGTGCACGTGTGTGGGGGAGGCGCGGAGGGAGATAATCTTTAGCAGGCTCCACGTCCAGTGCAGGGACCAATGCGGGGCTCGATCTCACAACCCTGAGATCATGACCTGAGCCTAAATCAGGAGTCAGATGCTGGGGCTCCTGGGTGGCTCAGTCGGTTAAGTGGCTGCCTTTGGCTCAGGTCATGATCCCAGGGTTGTGAGATGGAGCCCCACGAAAGGCTTCCTGCTCAGTGGGGAGTCTGCTTCTCCCTCTCCCTCTGCCCCTCCCCAATTCATTCTCTCTAATAAATAAATCTTAAAAAAAAAAAAAAAGTCAGATGCCCAACTGACTGAGTCACCCAGGCGCCCCAAGACCAGGTATTTTTTAAAAAGAGAATTTGGAATGGACTAATGGTAATGAACAGGTTCATCAGATTTTTGTGTGCAAGCCTCAGTTTTGTTTCAATCAACAAGATTAGGAAAGCTGCTGTATTTGCCTAGTGGAGATCTCCAGTGAGAGTTCTGGCATTTTGCTAAAATATAGGGGTTTGTTTCTCTAGATCCTTCTCAGAGGTTCTCTTCTGGTAGTTTTATCCATTGTCTGGCCTGGCCCTCATGATGCATGTGGACTGGTGTAAATCTGGGAAACCAGGTTGGTAAGGTTGAATGACTATGTCAAACTCTTCAGCAAACCTCTCAGGGCCCTCAGTCATTTTAGGAAATACTTTAGCTATGGCTTGCAATTCACCTTTAGTCTGGGGAACATAAGAAATTTGGATCCTCAGAAGGCTTAACTTTAAAGGTTTGTTTTTTTTTTAAGATTTTATTTATTATTTATTTGACAGAGAGCACAAGCAGGGGGAGTGGCAAGCAGAGGGAGAGGGAGAAGCAGGCTCCCCACTGAGCAAGGAGCCCGATGCGGGGCTCGATCCCAGGACCCTGGATCATGACCTGAGCCAAAGGCAGATGCTTAACAACTGAGACACCCAGGCGCCCCCCCCCTTTTTTTTTTTTTAAGATTGATTTATTTTAGAGAGGGGTTCCTGGGTGGCTCAGGTGGTTAAGTGTCTGACTTTGGCTCAGGTCATGATCCCAGGGTCCTGGATCAAGCCCTGTGTCAGGATCCCTGCTCCCTGCTTGGTGGGGAGTCTGTTTCTCCCTTTTCCTCTGCCACTCCTTCTGCTTAAGTTCTCTCTGTCTCTCTGTCAAATAAATAAAATATTGTTTAAAAAGAGCACAGGTGGGGGTAGCCTGGAGGGGCAGAAGGAGAGGGGGAGAGAATCCTCAAGCCAACTCCCCTTTGAGCGCAGAGCCTGACCCAGGGCTTGATCCCAGGACCCTGAGATCATGACCTGAGCTGAAATCAAGTCGGCTACATACCAACTGAGCCACGCACACCAAAACACAAACCTGTATCTTGATGTCCTTCCATTTAAAGATAGTTCATGCTTTCCACCACAAGAAGGATCGGTTGCTACCTTGTCTTTCATTCAGAGCTGAGAGCAACTTCTTGAACCTTGGTTAACTCATTGCATTCGGGGCATAGTTCAACCTCATGGGAAAAATATCTCCATATGTACAAAGAACACCCTGAGTACTGTAAGTGGAGCTCTTTCTTTGGCTTAGGAGACCATTTTGTAGACTGGGTCTTGAGTTTTCACAGGCTTTCCTCAGTGCAGGTGGATGCACCAACATTCTTGAGTACATTATGGCCCTCACGTTGCCATGATTAGATGTCAACAACAACCACCTGCTCTTACCAAACACAGCCTCAAGATAACATGTCTAGTATGCCAATCACAGTGATAAAAGGATAAAAGGGCCTTTGAGAGCACCGTGATGTGACCTCAGGACAGGACCAGACTGTCCCTGTTGTTACCTGAGCAGAACAATTCATTATATATATTTTTTGTTTTTAAGTAGGCTCCACACCAAGCCTGGAGCCCAATACGTGGCTTGAACTCACGACCCTGAGATCAAGACCTGAGCCGAATTCAAGAGTCAGATGCTTAACCAACTAAGCCACCCAGGCACTCTAAGAAGAATAATTCATGGCTATTTGTGCAGGAAGCACATCAGCATTTTCTGTCCAGATGGGGTCACTACTGGAACTGTGCAATTCCCATGGGTGCCAATGAAAGTAGGGCAGGGAAATGCAGAGGTGAAATGTAGCTTTTTCAGCACCATCTTCCTGATGCTGAATGGTTAATGAGAGCGGGGAGCCAGACTTACGCATCTTCTCTGGTGAATGCACATCCTTAGTATGTTTTATATGAGGTGGAGATGAGTTAGGAGATAAAACCAAAAAACAAAAACCAGAGGTGTTCCTGACTTTAGGAAATCGGTGATTGCCTGGAAACCAGCTCCCAAACTATTGTTTTCCAAATAGATCTGAAAGGAACGATGAAAAACATACTGAAATGGAAGTATCTTCTCCATCTCCTGATTCTTGAGGCTGAATAAGAACTTTTCTTCTGTTGTCTGGGTGACTGGCTGATGATGTTACTGCCTGCAGTGTCCCCTTTGTGGGAGGAGCACTGGCTGAAAACTGGCCTGCCTTGTCTCTCTTCACTGAGATCAGTTATCGTTCTTTACCTCTGCCCCTCGGTTGCCACCTGATAGATGGCTCCAGGGATGCTTCTTAATCCCTGGGCATGGTGGAGATATTGCTGCAGTCTAGGAGGATTTAGGTGGCTCAGTTTGACTCAGATGATCTTAACGTGACCACTTTAGAGAATTGAGAGGTAGTGATCTCTCACAGAGTGATTCCATCATTGTCAGAATGAAGACTACTCCCTAGTATCCTAGACTCACCCATCAGCGGGATTGTTATTTTGATGAAACCCAGTTTTCTGGGAAGTCTCATTATAGATGGGATTAACTGGTGTAATCACAAGAAAGGAATGGATCATGACCATGGGGAGTGATTGGATCACCGGTGAGAAAGAGCCCCTGCTCATATTTGCACATGGTATCTGCATTTTCATGTCAGAAACATTTTCTAGGGGCACCTGGGTGGCTCAGTCGGTTAAGTGTCTGCCTTTGGCTCAGGTCATGATCCCAGGGTCCTGGAATCGAGCCTCACATGGGGCTCCTTGCTGGGCAAGAAGCCTGCTTCTCCCTCTCCCTCTGCTTACTGCTCCCCCTGCTTGTGTTCCCTCTGTTACTATCTCCCTCTCTCTGTCAAATAAAGTCTTTTAAAAATAGGCCTTATTTGTTTATTTTATGTAAGTTCTACACCCAATGTGGGGCTTGAACTCAGAGCCCCAAGATGAAGAGATGCATGCCCCCCAGGCTGAACCGGCCAGGTGCCTCTGCTTGTATTAAAAATTCTTTTTTTAAAAAAGATTTTATTTATTTATTTGAGAGAGAGAGTGAGAGAGAGCATGAGAGGGGAGAGGGTCAGAGGGAGAAGCAGACTCCCCAATGAGCGGGGAGCCTGATGTGGGACTCGATCCTGGGACTGCAGGATCACGACCTGAGCTGAAGGCAGTTGCTTAACCAACTGAGCCACCCAGGCACCCTAAAAATTCTTGTTCCCCTTTTTCCCTCACAGCATGGGTAGTAACATTCTTAAATCTGTTCTTTTAGTTTGGTTTGTTCAAAGGGATTTCCGGGGCTTAGATGTGCAGACCAGAAGTGTTCAAGTATAATTAAGAATTTATAAAGCTCTTTCTTGGCCTGGAAGTAATAATTAACATTTTTCATTCAATTTTTTGTTTGTTTTTAAATATTTTATTTATTTATTTGAGAGAGAGAGAGGGAGAGAGCACAAGCAGGGAGAGGAGCAGAGAGGGACAGACTCCCTGCTGAGCGGGGAGCCCTACATGGGGCCCAGTCCCAGGACCCTGAGATCCTGACCTGAGCCTAAATCAGACGCTTAACCGACTGAGCCACCCAGCTGCCCTTAATCTTTTTTTGAATCCAATAATTACTTGTGGGTCATAATTGAGCAATCAGAGTGCCTTACAGTTTTCTGCCCTCCTTATATAAACACCAGGTTTGAGTAATTTTGCTGGATTGTTCAAACAATGAGTTTGTGTCACTTAAAATATCAGTGGTGGTCCAAAGCACCTCCAGGGGGAAGCAGAGGCCTGAGGTCAGTGTTTCTAAGAGGAGGCTTCCCCTTGAGCTTGAAAAGGGAAGTAGTTGAAGGCCTACTTGGTCTTGGGGAGCCTCCCTCTGCTGGAGTCCTCCCTGCTCATACCCAGCATGGAAGGAGCTCTTTATGCTGAGGGAAGTTACAGAAGCCAGCAAATCTGGGGACGCACATGTGAAGATGGGTGTGTTCAGGCGAAGGGGCAATGGCAACCTTTATGAGGCTGTAACTGTTGTTCCCTTGGGCCTTTTCTAGACATAAATTGGAGTTCTTCATAATATAGGTGCACCTCAGTGTAAATTGCATTGAGAAAGTCTGTGAAAGTCAAGTTCTGTGTTCTGGATTAGGGTCAGTGACTGGGGAGGTTATTTGGGGCAGAACCTTGGACTGAATCCTGCTGAGAGTTTCCTTGCCTGGGAGAATGGAAGCCTGAGGAAGGGAGCGGTTCCCTTATGCCCTGGGGAGGGGACGGTGTGTGGGGCTCCCAGGGTTCATTCCCGTGGCTGCTCAGGTGCCCCTACCCTCCCTCACCAGGGACTGACCCACTCCAGGGCTGCTGTCCCCACTGGAGAGTCTAGAATGTGGAACCTTCTGAATGTGGCTTTTCTTCCTGGGGGAAGCACGCTGCTCATCTGTGCTGAGTCCACTGTTTCTTTCCTTTGGATTCCTTTATTGATTGAATAGTGCAGCCCTTTGGCTCTGGTTTCCCTCAGCACTTGGGCTGCTAAACTGTAAGTTGACCGAGAGAGATGGTGTGGGCAAAGCTAGAAAATTATGGAACCAAATAGAATTTATGTGAGATGTGAGATGCATTCATTTAAGTTCTCAGGTCATTTTTATTTTTGGATCAGCTTTTGTTTGTATGTGTCCCTAGAGAACACTGACATTCAACAGGCTAAAACAATTGAATTCCTATTTTTTAAAATTTTATTTTACTTGAGAGAGAGAGCGTGTGCGCTCACACACACACACACACACACACACTCACTCACACACACACAAAAGTGGGGTCAGGGACAGAGGGAGAGGGAGAAGGAGACTTCCCGCTGAGTGAGGAGCCCCTTGGCGGGGCTCAGTCCCAGGACCCTGAGATCATGACCTGAGACAAAGTCAGATGCTCAACTTACTGAGCCACTCAGGGGTCCCTGAATTCCTATTTTAATTGATGTGAGGAAAACTACCGAAAACTTACATAAATCTTTGGAAATCCAATGCTTAGAAGCTAAATTCAAACCCCTAAAGGATTAGAATATGCTACTTATTCCTGAAAATAGAAAATATCCCGAGTAGTGATTTAGGGGAAGGACAAAATACAATGCCCTGTGTGGTGTTAGAGACTTGAGGGGGCACCTGGGTGGCTCAGTCGTTAAGCGTCTGCCTTCGGCTCAGGTCATGATCTCAGGGTCCTGGGATCGAGCCCCGCATTGGGCTCCCTGCTATGCGGGAAGCCTGCTTCTCCCTCTCCCATTCACCCTGCTTGTGTTCCCTCTCTCGCTGTGTCTCTCTCTGTCAAATAAATAAATAAAATCTAAAAAAAAAAAAGAAAGACTTGAGGACTGCGGCGGGAGAAAGAGACTTGAGAATTTTCCTTTTGTATGATTTACACTTTTGTATCTGTTAGTGTTATAAGGAATTAAATCTTAGAATGGCTTTTTAAAAAAGATTTTATTTATTTATTAGAGAGAGAGGGGAGGGGGGGCGCAGAGGGAGAGAGAGAATCTGGAGCCGACTCAGCACTGAGCGTGGAGTCCGTCATGCAGCTGGATCCTGGGGCTCGATCCCATGATCGCAGGATCTTGACCTGAGCTGAAATCAAGAGTTGGAAACTTAACTGACTGAGCCACTCAGGCGCCACTTAGAATAGCTTCTTATGTATAAAAGTTAAAAATAAAGAATATAATATACCTTTATTTTAAATAAATCTGTAAGATAAGAAGTCTAACTTAAGACTTAGTGCTCATAAATCCTGGACCCCTCCAGGACTGTTAACCTAGCCATCCCAAATAATAGTTTTGATCATTTTTTGAGCCTCCTGTTAGGGTTCCTTTTTTTTTTTTTTAATTTAAACTCAATGGATTAATATATAGTGTGTTATTAGTTTCAGAGGTAGAGTTCAGTGATTCATCAGTTGTATATAACAGCCAGTGCTCATTACATCCTGTGCCCTCCTTAATGCCCATCACCCAGTTACCCCCTCCCCCCAATCACCTCCCCTCCAGCAGCCCTCAGTTTGTTTCCAATGATTAAGAGTCTCCTCTGGAAAAAAGAAAAAAAAAGTCTCTTATGGTTTGTCTCCCTCTCTGATTTCATCTTGTTTTATTTTTCCCTCCCTTCTCCTATGCTCCTCTGTTTTATTTCTTAAATTCCACATGAGTGAAATCATATAATTGTCTTTCTCTAATTGACTTATTTTGCTTAGCATAATACCCTCTAGTTCCATCCATGTCGTGCAAATGGCAAGATTTCATATTTTTTGATGGCTGAGTAATATTCCATTGTATATCTATACCACATCTTTTTTTTTGTTACATTTTATTTTATTTATTTGAGAGAGAGCGCATAAGAAGGGGGTGTGGTCAGAGGGAGAAGCAGACTCCCTGCTGAGCAGGGAGCCCCATGCAGGACTTGATCCAGGGACTCTGGGATCATGACCTGAGCCAAAGGCATTCGCTTAACCAACTGAGCCACCCAGGCACCCTACGCCACATCTTTTTTATCCATTCATCTGTTGATGGACATCTGGGCTCTTTCCATAGTTTGGCTACTGTGGACATTGCTGCTATAAACATTGGGGTGCAGGTGCCCCTTCAGATCACTACCTTTGTATCTTTGGGGTAAATACCTAGTGGTGCAATTGCTGGGTCGTAGGGTAGCTGTATTTTCAACTTCTTGAGGAACCTCCATACTGTTTTCCAGAGTGGCTGTACCAGCTTGCATTCCCACCAACAGTGTAGAAGGGTTCCCCTTTCTCTGCATCCTCGCCAACATTTGTCGTTTCCTGACTTGTTAATTTTAGCCATTTGACTGGTATGAAGTGGTTTCTCGTTGTGGTTTTGATTTGTATTTCCCTGATGCCGAGTGATGTTGAGCATTTTTTCATGTGTCTGTTGGCCATTTGGAGAAATGTCTGTTCATGTTTTCTGCCCATTTCTTGATTGGATTATTTGTTCTTCAGGAGGGTTTCTTAATATTAAAACAAGCAATTGTAAAAAAATAAAACAAGCCATTGCAAGTGCATATTTTCTTTGCTATGTTTGTTCTTGCAGTAAGTCTTGAGGCTCCACATTTTTGGATGTTTGAGTGCTGAGAGCTTAAGCCTCATCCTGCCCTCTGCCCCTTGTGTTCCCTGCTAGATGCGCTAAAGAAAAAGCCTGGGTAGTCTCTTCTCTAGAGCTGGTAGGAGATTCCAACCAGAAAAGCCCCTGCCTGTGTTTAGAATTCTTGCCCTTTCTCCACTCCCCAACCCCACTGAAAACCCAGGCCAGGGGCCGCGTGGCTGGCTCAGTTGGTTGAGCATCTGCCTTTGGCTCAGGTCATGATCCCAGCGCCCCGCTCATGGGGAGCCTGCTTCTCCCTCTGCCCCTCCTCCTGATTGTGCTCTCCCTTTCTCTGACAAAAAAAAAAAAAAAAAAAACATACTGGAGGCCTCACTATTGTCAAACTAAGGTTGTTTTTCCCCCTAGTAAGGCATTAACATTAGGACAGTTGGGAGCTTCCTGGAGGAATGTTATAATCTGCCTACCTCAAGCAGTTGTCAATGGGTTGCAGGGTATAAGGACATTGAATTTTATCTACATTTCTTTATGCCTTTGTTTCCCACATCAAAATGAGTAAATTGAAGATCTAACTGGCTTTATTAAGTGATTCATGACTGGCAGCATCCCAACTAGCAAGTAGAGGGGAGTTCTGCTGAGTAAAATGAAAGTTGTTAAAGGCAAAGAAAGGAATTAATTAGCAAGGAATGCATTGTTTAGACAAGGCCACCTTCCTAAGGGGAGGACAAGGGGGTGTATCAATGAACTTCCTAGTACTGCCCAGGAAATTCCATGTTGACTGATTAAAAGGTTATATGGGGGTTGGGGGTTGAAACTGCATGTAAGTTGGGTGTTAAGTTTTAGTTTATTGACTTGGGGCCTTAACCTATGTAATTACATCAGGGGCCTGTGGTTTCTTTTTAGCTGTGTTTGTGATAGGGCTTAAGATCAGATGAGGGAAACAAAGGCAAAAGAAAAATTATTAAATTTCCTCACTGGGTGGCTCAGTCGTTAAGCGACTGCCTTCGGCTCAGGTCCTGATCCCAGGGTCCTGGGATTGAGCCCTGCATCGGGCTCCCTGCTCTGCGGGAAGCCTGCTTCTCCCTCTCCCACTCCCCCTGTTTGTGTTCCCTCTCTCACTGTGTCTCTCTGTCAAATAAATAAATAAAATCTTAAAAAAAAAAAAAATTTCCTTTGTAAGGTGCCTGGGTGGCTCAGTCGGGTAAGTGTCTGCCTTCAGCTCAGGTCATGATCCCAGGGTCCTGGAATCAATCCCACATCGGGCTCCCTGCTCAGCAGATAAGTCTGCTCCTCCCTCTCCCTCTGCCCCTTCCCTGGCTTGTACTCTCTTTCCCTCATTCTCTCTCAAATAAATAAATATAAAACCTTTATTTTTATTTATTTATTTATTTTTTAAGATTTTATTTATTTGACAGAGAGAGACACAGCGAGAGAGGGAACACAAGCAGGGGGAGTGGGAGAGGGAGAAGCAGGCTTCCCGCTGAGCAGGGAGCCTGATGCGGGGCTCGATCCCAGGACCCCAGGATCACGACCTGGGCTGAAGGCGGACGTTTAACGACTGAGCCACCCAGGCGCCCCAATAAATATAAAATCTTAAAAAAGAAATTCTTTTGGAAACTTCATCTCTACCTCCCAAGAAACGTGCTGGCAATCAACCCCCAAGCATATGACCCATGATTGATATATGTATCTGAAGGGTCTCATGACTAAGGGTTTATTAGACAGTAATAAATGACCTTTTCCTAACAATAGCTAGCCCCCCCTTGATACAGTTTTGGAATGTAGGTGAGGTTTGGTGGGGTGAGGTCTGAAGGCCAAGAAAGAATTCTTGAGAAGTCTTCGGTGCAAAATGGTGGTTTTATTGAAAGCATGGGGACAGGACCCTTGGGCAGAGCCGCTGACCCGGGGTTGTGAGGGGGTGGCTGATTATATACTTGGGAGTTGGGGGTAGGGGAAAAGGGAGGTTTTCCAAAGAACTTTCATATGCTAAAGAGGACCTACAAGACACTGGAGGCCTTGCCACTGTCAAGTTAAGGTTGTTTTTCCCTCTAGTAAGGCATTAACATTAAGACAGTTGGGAGTTTCCTGGAGGAATGTCACACATATCCCACCCAGGAGGTGGGGGGAGGAGGGAGGTGGAGCAGGGGTGGGGTGTCAGCCTGTGCTTTGTCCTCAGCTAGCCTTCTGCTCTCTTATCACCCTCAACGCAAGGTCCTGGAAACCTTGCTTCCAAAATTTCTTGGAGGCTTATGCTATCCCTAACCCCCTCCCAACTTGAAAGTACGTAACGTGCCACTCCTCAACACCCCAGTGCGGCTCTTTCTGTCCACCGGGCCTATCCTCTTTTTTGCAACAAAGACGTCTCAAGGATTCTTTCTTGGCTGTGGGCTCTGGATCCCAACATCTTTCCCACATCAAGATCCAGTCTCTTAGTATCTCAAATCATGATGTTGTGGTCTTTAAATATAGACAATCTTATTAGTCACTTATATCTCAAGGGGGGGAATTTCCAGGTGCTTCCCACATATACATGATGATTTATTATTTTTCTTATATCAGTGAAAATGGGAATATCCCTAAGAATTCAATTGCTTTAGGGATATTATAGTCGTTTACATTTCAAAGTTCTCTAGGGACAGGTAAAAGCTGATCTAAAGTAAATTTCCTCCCACTGTAAAATGTGCATTTAATGAAACCTGCTCACTGGGGCATCAGGCTGGCTCAGTGGGTAGAGCATGCGACTCGATCTCGCAGTTGTGAGTTTAAGCCCCACGTTGGGCCCACGTGGAGCCTACTTAAATAAAGTAAACCTGATCATTTAATGAACACATCCCACGATTGTGGTTAGACTTACAGTATGGGAATGTGGTGTTGTTGGAGTCACTGCCAATTCAGAAAAAGTTCTGTTTAAATGCAAATGTGCCAGGTGGCCACAGCTTCCCCCCCAACCCAAGCTGATTGAAAGGAACCCCGCAGTTTTCTTGCCCTGCTGTCACTCAGATGTGAGGCGGTGTGGCCTCGTGAACTGTCCAATCAGGAGCTCCGTTGGGTCAGCGGGGTGGGCTCACGCGGTGCAACTCTCGACGAGGTCGCTACTGGCGTAGGGCTGGCGTTTGGGTTCACTTCTTGTCCCCAGCCCTTTAACGCTCCTTGGTGTCTCTGCTAGCAGCTACCTCTGTCGCTCTGGGATCTTCACTGGTCGTGGGAGTCCTGGGAAGGACGTGGGGCACACAGAAAATGGAGAAATGGTGAGTGTGCTTCCTCAGGGTGCAGAGACAGGGCGGAGGGGCGGGTTGGAACCCACCGAGCCGGCTGTGGTGGGACCCCCGCGGTCATTTCCGGAGACTACGGACCCCAGTACTCCCCCCCCCGCCCCCGCGCTGCGCAGCCTGGGGACTGGGATGCGAGCCAGGACCCTGGCGCCCTGTCCCGTCACTGCGTGCGGCGTGACCACGGGGAGGGCCGTCAGGGGACAATCCTGACTTGGTCTCCGGGGTTCATGACTGGGAGGTTCTGTGGTCTGTGGGGTTCCCTCCTTTCTCCTCAGGGGGATGCGTTTTCCAAATGTTTGGTGAGCAGGGTCTGAAACCACGACCCTGTCTCCCAGTCTAGTTCTTCCCAGGGCTAGCAGTAAATCCCCAAATTCCCAGATGTCTCCCCAGCTTCTCAGACTCCAGTTTCCCCCTCTCAGATTCACAGCATCATCAACTATTTGTCCTACAAGTGGGGCTGTTGTGGAAACCCCACGTTCTGCTGCCAGTACCCAAGAGAGGAGATTGGAAAGGAATTTGAGCTTTATTCAGGAGGTTTGGAGGTTTCTGTCTGGGCCCAGGGATTTTTAAAGGCGTTTAGGGCAGCTAAGCGGTAAAGGGAATGCAGTAGTCCCTAATATTTCTTAATTAGGTGCAGAAGTGATAGTACCAGCTACAGATGTCTCAATGCTTGGAGGGGGTCTGGTTCCTTAGCGCAGGGGAGGGAGGGGTTGTGCAAGGGGGTCTGGTTTCTCTCTTCCCTGCCCTGCGGGAGTGCTCTGTTCTTTCTAGGAACTAAGGCAGGATCTATGGATATCCAAAGAAAGATTAATCATGCCGGCCAATGAATCACCCGGGGAAGGGCATTTGCTAAAGATTAAAGACTATTAGGTTGGCCAGAGGGGCTGCGGCAGCCTCAGGGCATTTCAAACAGTCCCAACTCTTCCTTCCTCCCCTCCATTTGAGAGAGAGAGAGAGGGCGCATGAGGGGGAGGGTGGTGCTGGAGAGGGAGAAGCCGACTCCCTGCTGAGCAGGGAGCCGGGATGCGGGGAATGCGGGGCTCATCCAAGAACCCTGGGATCATGACCTGAACTGAAGGCAGACGCTTAACCGACTGAGCCACTCAGGTGTCCTGGAACCTACCTGTATTTTTTTATTTTTAAGATTTTTTTTTTAAAGATTTTATTTATTTATTTGAGAGAGAGAGAATGAGAGACAGAGAGCATGAGAGGGAAGAGGGCAGAAGGAGAAGCAGACTCCCTGCCGAGCAGGGAGCCCGATGCGGGACTCCATCCAGGGACTCCAGGATCATGACCTGAGCCGAAGGCAGTCGCTTAACCAACTGAGCCACCCAGGCGCCTGGAACCTACCTGTATTTAGAGTGAAGTTGTGAGTGAGGCTGGGGTTGCCCCAGCATTAGGTGGGGTATTGGGGTGCACAAGGATGATTATACTTTGTGAATGAGGTGAATCCATTGCATGGTCGCTTCTAAAGAGCAGGGTTTGGGTTTTCTTTTTTTTTTTTTTTAAGATTTATTTGTTTATTTGAGAGAGAGAGAGAGAGCGTGCATGAGAGCATAGCTGGAGGGAGGGAGAATCTCAAGTCGACTCCACACTGAGCACAGAACCTGACGCAGGGCTCCATCCCAGGACCCTGAGATCATGAACCGTTATTAACTAATTTAATTGAAGTATTGGAAACCATTGTGAGAAATCTATTTAGGAAGGAGTGATTAGCCCCAGGCTTCTCCTTTATTTGCTCTGTTCTTAAACCTAGGAAGAAGGAATGGTGCCTCACTATGGAAAGTCTGAGGTCTGTCCTTGCAAAACAAAACCACAAGAAACTGGATCAAAGCAGACAGGCCCAAGACGGCTGACAGAGTAGGCCAGAGTTCACCACATTATTCCTTCATTGTACTCCATGACCATGCTAAAAGCTTTTCCCTAAGGGTGCCATGACAGGAAACCTCTGACCATAAGGAAGAAAATGTGTAACCCACATTCCTGGAAGAGACCACCCAGCTTTCAAGGAAATGCGCGCCAAAGTAATGAACGTTCCACCACCTTGTTAACAAGTGTCAAAAGATAGAAACCGAAACCCCAGTGGACACAGCTCTCCTTGAGCTCACCTGCTGAGAGTATACCTTTATTTTAAATAACTTTCCTGCTTGTAGTGCTCTTAGCTGTGTTGGATCTGTGCTTGAATTCTTTCTCATGACGAGACTAAGAGCCTCTGGCAACATCTTTTGGATGGGCTGGGTCTAGGCCTCAGGGCCTAAGGTCTCCCCAGTCTACCTGGCAACCTTCCCAGCCCCTGGTATGCTGTCAGTTACTCCATCCAGTCAGCAACTGGTACACATCACAGATTTGGCCAAGTCTGTTCTGTTCAGTGCCTATTTTCACATACTCTTGAATGTGTCAGGCCTTCCTCTCTGAGGTGACTCTAGACACCTTTACCTAGTTGCCCTCAGGGAGCCTCAGCAGCCTTGCCATCCACAGTCTCTGTGGGCAAGATCTGAACTGCATCCACCTTGCTCCAAGGAGCACAGATAGGGCCTTACTAACGGCATCGTTCTCTGAGGACATTTGCTTCATACTCATTCAGAGCATACAAATAGTGAAGAAGGAGCTCTCATAAAGTGGATGGGCCATTGACCCACAGAGGCTGTGAGGCCTTAATCCCTTGGTTAAGTTTCTGAAAGACAGCTGCTCCTTCCCTGACCCTATGAGGAAGTAGGTGTAAGCCCTTTCAGCAAAGGCAACATCTGCTAGGTTCCTTGGTGTTCGGGAGGCAACATATTCCGTGTTAACAAATTTTGCTTGGGGCCATTTAGGCTGTTAATTGCAAATTGGCCCTTCTTGAGGTCACCCCTATCACAGAAGGCTCTAGAATGTGTTTGCTTTGCTCTACAGCGGGCACTGGTGTTACTGTCCTCGGGGTCTCCTTCAGTATAGAGGCTTCAGGATTTCTTCTCCCCCCCCGTTTGTGCTCTCTCTCTCAAATCTTTTTTTTTTTTTTTTTTTAAGATTTTGACAGCGAGAGAGGGAACACAAGCAGGGGGAGTGGAAGAGGGAGAAGCAGGCTTCCTGCTGAGCAGGGAGCCCGATGTGGGGCTCGATCCCAGGACCCTGGGATCATGACCTGAGCCGAAGGCAGACGCTTAACGACTGAGCCACCCAGGCGCCCCTCAAAATCTTTAAAATAAAATTGCATATATATTGTGTTTACTGAGCCTCTTTATTTGGGAGAGAGAGGGAGGGGGGGAGTACAAGCTGGGGGGGTGTTGGGGAGTAGGCAGAGGGAGAAGCAGACTCCCCACTGAACAGGGAGCCAGGACCCTGGAATCATGACCTGAGCGGAAGGCAGACGCTTAACTGACTGAGCCACCCAGGCGCCCCATACTGAGCCTCTTTCTTAAATAAAGCATATTGTTGCAATGTGAATTTCTACTAATTACTCTCAGATAGGAATTTAAGGTGAGAGAATTCTAAGTTGCCTTTCAACAGTAGTACCTAAGATTATAGGTAGTGTTTTTTCCTAAATCATTTAATATTTTAAAATCTTTAAAAAAAAGGAAACAAGTTTTGGTTGGTAAGGACATGAAAACAACACTTGTACTCTGCCAAAGGGAGTATATATTGGTATAGCCATTGGGGCAAGCAGTATGGAGTTTCCTCCAAAAACTGAAAATAGAGCCAACCATGTGGTCCAGCAAACCATGTTCTGGTTATATATCCAGAAGATAGGAGTTCAGTACCTGTAAGAGATATCTGCATTCCCATGTTTATTACAACATTCAGAGTAGCCAAGTTACGGACACAACCTAAGTGTCTCTCGACACATGAATGGATAATGAAATTGTCGTATGTGTAACAATATTCAGCCTTAGCAAAGAAGGAGATCCTGCCATTTGACAACATGAATGAATTTGTAGGACATCATGCAAAGTGAAATGCGTGATCTCACTTTTTTTTTTTTTTTAAGATTTATTTATTTGAAAGAGAAAGAAAGAGAGCACATGACGGGGGGAGGGTCAGAGGGAGAAGCAGACTCCCTGCTGAGCAGGGAGCCCGATGTGGGACTCGATCCCGGGACTCCAGGATCATGACCTGAGCCAAGGCAGTCGCTTAACCAACTGAGCCACCCAGACACCCCGCATGATCTCACTTCTATGTGGAATCTAAAAAGTCATATAGAAGCAGAGAGTAGGGGGCACCAGGGTGGCTCAGTCAGTTGAGCCTCAGACTCTTCATTTTGGCTCAGGCGTTGATCTCAGGGTTGTGAGTTCCAACCCTACATTGGGCTCCATGCAGGGCATGGAGCCTACTTGAAAAAAAAGTAGAACCGTGGTTGTCAGGTGATGGTAGATGGGGGAAATGGGGGAGTTGTTGGCCAAATTGTACAAGGTTGCAGTTTTATAGGATGAACAAATCTATAGAGATTTAATGTATAACATAACTATATTTAAAAATACTGTATTAGATACTTATAATTTTTTTTTTAAAGATTTTATTGATTTATTTGACGGAGAGTACGAACAGGGAGAGAAGCAGGCAGAGGGAGAGGGAGAAGCAGATTCCCCACTGAGCAGGGAGCCCCATGTGGGGCTTGATCCCAGGACCCCGGGATCATGACCTGAGCTGAAGGCAGCTGCTTAACCGAGTGAGCCACCCAGGCATCCCCCGGCTTACTTTTGGAGGGCTTTTTTTTTCCCCCTAGGAATAACAGGACTTCACCATTTCTCATCCTATCTCCAGCTACCCATTATATGAGGTTGTATTGTACATGAGTATGCTTGAGAAGTGGGAGCATGCTTTTTGCACCCCGCCTCTGCTCATGTTACATAGGCTTTAGCAACGGGCATGGTATGCTAATACTGGAACCCTGATCACCCTTGCTTCAGCTCTGAAGTTGGTGGTTCCATGCCACCAAGAGACAAAAGCAGAACATCAAGCTGCTGTCCCTTCCCTCCACTGAGTAGTTAGTTCCTAGAAAGAGAATGTAATTCAGACAGAAGCTTGCCATTGTCCCTACCCATGCTCCAAAGCTCTAAGCAGAGAAATTATGCCTGACGGTGAGGGGAAAGCAAGCTATAAAACAGCTTGTAATCTCTTGGCAAAGACTTAACTTCAGTTACTACAGATTACGAGAAGTACAAGCCAAAGATGGGAAATAGACACAAAAAACTGGCAGGAGATTTGTGGATTTAATGAAGATCTGGTCTCTAGGCCAGCTCATTCACAGGAGAAAACCAGGGAATAAGACGGCTAAAAGGAGTCTGCTAAGGCTCAGAGCAAATATCAAACACTACCCTCAGGTAGTACTACTATAAAGGATCCACAGTATGTTTGGATTAGTTTGTAGGGCAAATTTGTCCTGGGACTTGGTTGAAAACAGTAGAGCCATCTGTCAGCAACTAGTCCATTTTATCAACTCAGTGTGGTCCAAGAAAGAGTAGAAGATATTCCTGCCAATACCAATGTCGTAGATGACAGCGGACGTAATCAAAGCTGTATACCCCCTTCTCTGCCAAAGAGCAGCATCAGAGGCTTAGCACTGTCAGGCAGAAATAGACTTCACCAACATAACCAGGAAGTCATTAAACAACAAAAGACAACACTAACAAGGCCTGGAAGAGTGAAGCATACCCACAAAGTGCAATATATTATCTCAAATGTCCAGTTGCAGCTAAACCAGGAGAAATGCTGAGAAACAGGAAGGTATGACTCGTACGCTGGATGACAAAGCAGGCATCAGAAAATGCATATGAGAGTTTAACAGATGTCAGATTTAGCAGAAAAAAATACTTCAAAGTAGACATTACGAGTATATTCATAACTAAACGAAAGCATGATTAAAGGAGTAAAGGGAGGGGCGCCTGGGTGGCTCAGTTGGTTAAGCGACTGCCTTCGGCTCAGGTCATGATCCTGGAGTGCCAGGATCGAGTCCCGCATCAGGCTCCCCACTCAGCGGGGAGTCTGCTTCTGCCTCTGAACCTCTCTCCTCTCGTGTTCTCTCTCTCATTCTCTCTCTCTCAGATAAATAAATAAAATCTTTAAAAAAAAAAAAAGGAGTAAAGGGAATGACCTCACCACCCTTAGGAATTCTATCAAAAACAAAATAACAAGGTTGGTGAGAGTGTAGACAAATTGGAATCCTTGGACACTGGTGGGAATAAAAATTGGTGCATCTGCCATGGAAAACCATCTATCACTTTCTAATAAAATTACCGTATGACCCAGCATGTTCACTTCTGGGTATATACTAAAAAGAATTGAAAGTAGGTTGTCAAAGAGATATTTGCATATCCATGTTCATAGCAGTATTTTTCACAGCAGTCAAAAAGTGGAAGCAACCCAAGTGTCTATTAATTGATGAACTGATAAACGAAAAGTGATATATACATATAATGGAATATTATTGAGCCTTAAAAAAGAAGGAAATTCTGGGGCGCCTGGGTGGCTCAGTCGTTAAGCGTCTGCCTTCGGCTCACGTCATGGTCCCAGGGTCCTGGGACTGAGCCCTGCATCGGGCTCCCTGCTCGGCAGGAAGCCTGCTTCTCCCTCTCCCGCTCCCCCTGCTTGTGTTCCTGCTCTCGCTGTCTCTCTCTGTCAAATAAATAAAATCTTTAAAAAAAAAAAAAAAGAAGGAAACTCTGACACAGGCTACATGTGGACCTTGAGGACATTATGCTGAGTGAAAGAAGTCAGACACAAAAGGATAAATAACGCATCATCCCACCTATATAAGGTATGTAGAGTAATCCAGTTCGTAGAGACGGAATGTAGAGTGGTGCTTGCCGGGGGCTGCAGGCACGGGATATGGATAGCTTTTATCTAATGGGTATAGAGTGTCTGTTTTACAAGATGAAAAGAGCTATGGAGATGGATGATGGTGATGGTTGTAGAACATAGTGAAGGTATTTAATACCAGTGTACTCTGTGCTTAAAGATGGTCAAGATGGGGGGCACCTGGGTGGTGCAGTTGGTTAAGCAACGAACTCTTGATTTTGGCTCAGGTTGTGATCTCAGGGTCCTGAGATTGAGCCCCATGTCGGGCTCCATATTGGGCATGGAGCCTGCTTAAGATTCTCTCTCTCCCTCTCCCTTTGCTCCTCCCCCACCTCTCTCTCTAAAATAAATAAAATCTTAAAAAAAAAAGAGAGAGAGAGAGATGTATGTGGAGGCCAGATCTGGTATGAGGAAATGTGGCTGGATCCCACTGACTGGCTACTGCAACCCTATTCCCAGCCTCCTCCTGTCTTTTATTTGAGAGAGAGTATGGGTGGGGAGAGGGGCAGAGGAACAAGCAGACTCCCCACTGAGCGTGGAGCTCAACATGGGGCTGGAATCCAGGACCCTGAGATCATGACCTGAACCAGAGTCAGACACTTAACCAACTGAGCCACCCAGGTGCCCCTCCAACCTCCTCCTTTCATGGACTCCACTCTGGAGGCTAGAAATGTGAAATACACTAATTATCACTTCCCTTGCAGTATAACATGGTTTGGCCAATGATCCATAAGTCCCCAGAAAGATTTTTGGTTTTTTCTGATCTAAAATGCATATGCAATTGGTGCAACACTTTCTTCCTCCTTTCTTCCCACATGTTTGAATACAAACGGGATACCTGGAGCTGAAGCAGCAATCCTGGGACCACAGGGCTAAGAGCATCAAAGAGTTGCCAGTGGAAACTGTTGAACAACTGAATCTAAGCCAGCACATTGCCTGCCTTTGGGCCTCTTGTTAAGTAAAAAAACAGGCACCTAGTCGTTCAAATCATTCTTTACTCATCAAAGTAGATATAACTTCCCTCAGTTTAAGAAGTTAGAAAAAAGATTGGCCAAGTGTATTCTCCACCATACAAATGTAAGAAAGAGGAGAATAAACTTAGAAATCAAAAACAGTAGTCCTGGGGTGCCTGGGTGGCTCAGTCGTTAGGCGTCTGCCTTCGGCTCAGGTCATGATCCCAGGGTCCTGGGATTGAGCCCTACATCGGGCTCCCTGCTCGGCAGGAAGCCTGCTTCTCCCTCTCCCACTCCCTCTGCTTGTGTTCCCTCTCTCGCTGTGTCTCTCTGTCAAATAAATAAATAAAATCTTAAAAAAAAAAAAAAAAACGAAACAGTTGTCCTATTATGCTGTTAAAGCATATGGACATAAATTCTAAATAATGACTAGAAAAATTGATATCAGTTGCTTTTGGGGAACAGGAATTAGAATTAGGGAGGTATTGTAGGAGATCACTTTTTTTTTTAAGATTTATTTTTTTGGCGACCACTTAAAAAATTTATTTTTAATTTTTAAAATTTATGTGAAAGAGAGAAAGAGAGCGGGGGGTAGGGGCAGAGGGAGAGAGAGAATCCCAAACAGACTCCCCACTGAGCCTGACACGGGGCTCAATCTCAGACCCTGAGATCATGACCTGAGCAAGAGTCGGACGCCCAACCAACTGAGCCACCCAGGCGCCCCGAGACCACTTTTTATTTTTAGAAGTTTTATGGTATTATTTGATTCTTGAACTCTATAAATATATTACTTTGATAAAAATGTAAGTTAAACAAAATTTAAAGAGTGAATGGAAAGTAGATCTACTTTGACCCATCTTGATAAAGTAGAAATAATATGGAGAGTCTTGCTTCTACTGCTTACTATTAATACAATCTTGGGCGATTCATTTAGCCTTTAAGTCTGGGTTTCTTCCATTGTAAAATGGGGCATTGACTTGCACAACTACTGTAGGAGGGGACAGGCTCCACCCTCCTGGGATAGAGGTGTCCACTCCCATCCCCGTAACTGCTCAGGTAGGACACCCAGAAAGACACTTGCAGGGTAACTCAGCTTCTGGATTCCCTGGTTTCCATTCTTGATTGAAAGAGTTGTTTGGGTTTTGTATTTCTCTAAACCATAAGCATTTGGGTATTTTCCATAGTCTGAAGGTCCCTGGTCATTAGTCAAACTTTGAGAATTTCAAGCAGAAAACAGGTAAATGTTGGATTTGAGAGCATTAAGGACAAACCTCTCTACGTCCACATTTGAAGATAAAATGTATTTCTTTTTTTTTTTTTTTGCATTTCCTTCTTTTTTTAAATTTTATTTTATTATGTTATGTTAATCACCGTACATTACATCATTAGTTTTTGATGTAGTGTTCCGTGATTCATTGTTTGCGTGATAAAATGTATTTCTTTATGCTTTGAACACTGTAAACAGATAAACTACAAAAATAAAACCCTGGAGCACAATTCAAAATCATGAGCATAATTAAGCTCTCATATTGTTGTAAAAATGACAACAATGTGCAGGGAATTTTTTTATTTTTATTTTTATTTGACAGAGACAGAGCGAGAGGGGGAATACAAGCAGGGGGAGTGGGAGAGGGAGAAGCAGGCTTCCCGCCGAGCAGGGAGCCCGATGTGGGACTTGATCCCAGGACCCTGAGATCATGACCTGAGCCGAAGGCAGACGCTTAACGACTGAGCCACCCAGGTGCCCCTGTGCAGGGGATTTTTGTCAAAAAAACCTTATGTGGACATTTCTTAGAAACATCCTATTAACTGTGTTTTCAAATGACTTGTATACTAACAAATGTTACTGTCTTTACTTTTCACTTCCTGAGAGCATATATTAAAATATCCCTTGTCAATAATGGGCATTTGGATCCACTTTGGTAGTTTTTCCATTTAACTATTGTGCATTCTGAGTCAGTATTGGTACATGGTTGCAAGTTCAGGAATTTCTTCTCAGGCAAATTTAATTTTTATTCTTCTATATTGAAAATTTTTGTCATTAATCTGACTTCTCATTCACTCATAATACCAAACACTTAAATCATGTTTGTGTCAGTACCTCTTGCCAGAACCACCAGGACATACCTGCAGTCATGGAGAGCAGTGTACCCACTTGTCATCAGCAGGACTGCAAAGGAGAAGTGACTGTGGGTGTATCAGTAAGAAAGTATCCAAAAGGACTTCTAGAATTTGGACCAGTATTAAGTGATCTGAACGATAGTTCGTGAAGGAACACATTGCTGTCTATTGGATGCTGTGAGGAGGTAAATGTAACTGTGATTGGTAATCATAATTGTTTTGGAATGTTTGGTCATTTATCCCTAATGCTTTCCTTGCTCTAAATAAAGTCAGATATACAACCCCAGCCCATCAACTGAAGCCAAATACTCTTTCCTTATTCCCTGAATGCTTCCCTCTGTAACAGTCTGCAGCCCTGCTCCTTGCTTTGTGTTCTCTGGACTATTTATTTATTTAAGATTTTATTTATTATTTGTTAGAGAGAGGAAGAGAGAGAGCACAAGCAGGGGGAGCGGCAGGTAGAGGGAGAAGCAGACTCCCCGCTCAGCGGGGAGCCCAGTGCGGGGCTTGATCCCAGGACTCTGGGATCATGACCTGAGCCGAAGTCAGACGCTTAACCAGCTGAGCCACCCAGGCGCCCGGTTCTCTGGACTCTTTTTTTTTTTTTTTTTTAAGATTTTATTTATTTATTTGACAGAGACAGAGATAGCGAGAGCAGGAACACAAGCAGCGGGAGTGGGAGAGGGAGAAGCAGGCTTCCCCTCGAGGAGGGAGCCCAATGTGGGACTCGATCCCAGGACGCTGGGATCATGACCTGAGCCGAAGTCAGACGCTTAACCGGCTGAGCCACCCAGGCGCCCGGTTCTCTGGACTCTTTAGAGTGGAGACTGCCCACTTCATGAAGCACGAAATAAAATTAGCTTAGAGCAACTAGATTATTCTTGTTCACTGTCTTAACTTATTTAATGAGTCAACGGAGGCCTGCATCTTTTGATACAAAAGGACAAAGACAGGACCAGGATTCAAAGTAGGCCTTTCTTGCTGAGGAGCTGTGTCATAATGTTAACTTTTTTGAGTGTCCCTTGTCTACCAGGCACTCTAGACTCAAAACTATAGAGACATAAAAAAAAAAAAAAAGTTCTTATAGTCTTGGTACTTTCAATTTTATGGGGAAGGAGACATTTTTAAACAAATGATAAGGTTTGGTTTATTAGGCAGAAATAAGAGCTTTGAAGGTGAGTTCACAATGGCATGTGAGATAACAGGACCCAGGGGTGTGTTTTTCTGTCTTCTCTAGAAGGGTGGTGGCATCAGTGATTAAGGATGTCATCATGAAGCATTTCTATTCCCACCACCTATTACATCTTAAATTAACGCTGTCTCAGGAATTGCTCAGGTGTGAGTGTATATAGTATGTATGATACAGACAGACCTGCCTTTATGGAGGCAAGAGTAATGATTCCTATAAAAATAAAGGTATTCTCACACACATTAGGGTGAGTGAGAGAAGAAAAACCAAAACAGAAATGAGAAGTGTCTGCAGGAATGTGAGGAATGGGATCCCTTGTGCACTGATGGTGGGAATGCAAAATAGTGCAACCAGTATGGGAAAATGTATAGTGGTTTTTCAAAAAAATTAAAAACAGAATAACCATTTAATGCAGCCATTTCATTTCCAGGTGTATACCCATAATAGTTGAAAGCAGAGTCTCAAAGAGATACAAACCTATGTTCACAACATCATTACTCAGACTGGCAAATGGAAGTGACCCAATGTACATCAACTGATGAATGCAGGAGCAAAGAGCTATGCATACATACAGTGGAACATTATTCAACCTTAAAAATAGAGGACATTCTGACCCATGCTACATGTTCAAAAATTGTGGTGCTAATAGGCTGTATTGGTCAATATACTGAAAACCATTGAGTTGTACACATTAAAGGGATGTGTTGTATATCATGTATATTGTATCTCAATAAAGCTAAATAAATACCTCAAATGCACTGAGTTTTGAACTAATGTGCTTAGTGAAGTAAGAGTTTTCAAGTACAACCCACATTTATGTAACTTTTTGTTTTTTCTAATATTGGTGAAAATAGGAATTCAGGTGCCCTAGGGATATCATAAAGTTTACATTTCAAAAAAATTTTTTTTAAGATTTTATTTATTTATTTGATAGAGAAAGAATGAGAGAGAGAGCATGAGAAGGGGAGGATCAAAGGGAGAAGCAGACTCCCTGCTGAGCAGGGAGCCTGATGTGGGACTCGATCCTGGGACTCCAGGATCATGACCTGAGCTGAAGGCAGTGGCTTAACCAACTGAGCCACCCAGGCACCCTACATTTCAAAATTTCTAGGCACACACTCAAAAGCTGAATTTCAGTGGACACCTGAGAGTTTTAATGAGCACATCTCACAGCTTATGGTTGGAGGAGTAGAGTCCCTGTGCTGAGGCTCAGGCTGTGGGGTTCAAACCCCTAATAGGGCTTGGGAAGTCATGGAATTCTTCAGCTGAAGTACCACGTGTTTGCAGGTGGAGAAGGGGTGGGTGGAGCCTCGTCTCTGCCCACAGTTAAAGTTATCAATATGGAGCCAGTCTTTATTGCATACAGTAATTTTTTTTAAAAAAGATTTTATCTATTTAACACAGAGAGAGCACCAGAGGTGGGGATTTATTTAAGAGAGAGAGAAGCAGACTCCCTGCTGAGCAGGGAGCAGGGTGGGGGCTCCATTCCAGGACCCTGGGATCATGACCTGAGCTGGGCAGACGCTTAACCAACTGAGCCACCCAGGCGCAGCGGGGTGAGGTAATTTTTAAGTGTGTTTGTAAACAAGGGTCACAGCTCCATGAGTGGCTTCGCAAACTCATGCCAACCCCAGAACACCCCCTGGTCCCTAATGGCCTGGTCAGGCGCCCCTCTTGCTCTGAACAAGGGCGTCGCTCCACTGGAACGGACTCTGGGACTCCCTGCGCACAGCTGTGTCCCCACGTTTAGAGGGAGCTGCAAGAAGGCGCCACTGTCCCTCTAGGGCCTGGACCAAGTTTTGTCTAAAAGCGAACGTCCAGGGCGCCTGGGTGGCTCAGTTGGTTAAGCGACTGCCTTCGGCTCAGGTCATGATCCTGGAGTCCCGGGATCGAGTCCCGCGTCGGGCTCCCTGCTTGGCAGGGAGTCTGCTTCTCCCTCTGACCCTCCTCCCTCTCATGCTCTCTGTATCTCATTCTCTCTGTCTCAAATTAATAAATAAAATCTTTAAAAAAAATAAAAATAAAAAAATAAAAGCGAACGTCCAAGGAGGGGACCGGTTCCCGACCACCCGCAGAGACTGCTGCGCCTCAGCAATCGGACCTCCGGCCCTGTTGTCACTCAGGAGCAGAGGGGCGGGTCCTTGCGAGCTGTCCAATCAGGGGCGCAGCAGGGGCAGGTGGGAGTGGCGACGCTCCGCAGCCGCGTGGACGCTTGCGGTCTTGCTCGTGGTCAAGTCTCACCTGCTCTTAACGGTCCCAGGTGGCCCTGCTGCCGCGTCAATGGCGCGGTGACCTGCACCGGCTGCGGGAGCCGTAGGGACGATGCCGGCGGACCGAGAAGCTGGGAAATGGTGAGCGTCCTGTTCGGTCCCTGCGCGCGGCCGCGTCTCCCCCGATCATGCAGTGATCACGGGGGAGGGTCGTCAGGAGACAGTCGTGACTCGGTCTCCGAGGTTCGTGCGCGGGAGGTGCTGTGGTCCGGGGGCCCCAGTCCTTCCTTTCTCCCGAGCGGCCCCCGTTTTCTCCTGAGTGTTCCCGATGTTTGGGCGGCAGAGGGTCAAATCCACGACCCTGTCTCCCAGCCTTTCCTTTCCTCGGACTGGCAATAAATGCTTGTTTCGAAATCCCGCCCCGCCTCCCCAGACGCCAGCTTCCCCTCTTCAGTTCATAGCATCAGTACCGTTTGTTCTCCGCGGTGCAATTCAAACAGACGCAGTATTTTAATTGTTTATCGTTTTCACACAGTCAATGGATGGCTCATTTTGAAAGGTTTATTCTTTGTGGATATTTTACATGAGAGGAAGCAGAGAATAATCACCTGGAACAACTTTGCGTGAAAGCCTTGTGCCCCTCCCCCCAAGATCTTTCCTGGGCTCAGCTATACTTTGGAACTTTGAACATCCTTTGAAGCTTTCCTGAGTGATCTGTCCTGACCCCACTGCCCCTTCTTGGGTTTGTCACATTGAAAACATTTATTCAGTATTTTAAAGTCTCTGTTTTACAATAAATGTAAAATGTATTTAATCAATAGGTCTTGAAAAACATATTTCCAAAGAGGCAAGAAAGAGGAGAAATTCGGGAGAAAATAGTACTATATTGCATGTGTTAAAGTTTCTTGTTTCTCTCTTTCTTCCCCTAGGCGGTGGAGTTTGTTTCTGAGGTCTGTTCCTTACTTTTGGGTGATTTCAAATGAAATTCCAGGGCTTAGACTTGCAACACCAGGGTGTTCAAGTGTGATCGTTTATAAAAGTTTCCTGCCGTGCAAATAATAATGAATTAACATCATTATTTTCTGAAAGCACGATATACTTGTGGGTTTTCTTATTAGAAAAATACCTTACAGGGGCGCCTGGGTGGCTCAGTTGTTAAGCGTCTGCCTTCAGCTCAGGTCACGATCCCGGGATTCTGGGATCAAGCCCCGCATCGGGCTCCCTGTTCAGCCGGAAGCCTGCTTCTCCGTCTCCACTCCCCCTGCTTGTGTTCCTGTCTCTCTCTCTCCGTCAAATAAATAAAATCCTTTAAGATAATACCTTACAGTTTTCTTCCCACCTTTTTCATAATCGCTGGGTTTGAGGGGTTTTTTTTTTAAGATTTTATTTATTTATTCGAGAGACAGAGATCGCAAGAGAGCGAGCAGGGGGAGGAGTAGAAGCAGAGGGACAAGCAGCGCCTGGCGCAGAAACTGCAGCAGGGGCCCAACTTCACCACCTGAGATTGTGACCCCAGCTGAAATCAAGAGTCAGGCTCTCAACCACGAGCCACCCAGGTGCCCCGGGTTTGAGGGTTTTTGCTGGATTGTTCAGACACTGGGTTTGTGTTCAAGTATCCGCGGTGGTCTAGAGCAACTCTAGTGGGGTCAGAGGCATGCCATCATTGGCTCTAAAATAAGGTCCATCTCACCCCCAAAGCACTTCAAGGCCCAGTTGTTCTTTCTGTGGGGCTCGCCTTGCAGGTGTCCTACCTACTTACACACACCTGAGAAGGAGCCCTCAATACTGAAAGTACAGAGCCCTGGAAAGCTGGGGATGGAAGTGCACGGGGTGGGGGTGTTGGGGGAAGTTGGGGGGTGAGACACTCTTTCTGAGGTTGTAACCGTGTTCCCTTGGGCCTTTTCTAAACATAAATTGGAGTTTTGCATCCGCAATGTAGAGGAACTCAGAGTGTAAATTGTGTCCATTGAGAAAGTCTGTGAAAGTCAAGTTCTGTGTTCTGGATTAGGGTCAGTGACTGGGGAGATTATTTGGGGGCAGAACCTTGAACTGAATCCTGCTGAGAGTTTCCTCACCTGGGAGAATGGAAGCCTGAGGAAGGGAGCGGTTCCCTTATGCCCTGGGGAGGGGACAGTGTGTGGGGCTCCCAGGGTTCATTCCCGTGGCTGCTCAGGTGCCCCTACCCTCCCTCACCAGGGACTGACCCACTCCAGGGCTGCCCCCACCAGGAGAGTCTACAATGTGGAACCTTCTGAATGTGGCTTTCCTTCTGTCCTGGGGGAAGCAGGCTGCTTATCGGTACTGAGTCCACTGTTTTGTTTCCTGGATTCCTTTCCTGATCAAATAGTGCAGCCCTTTGGCTCTGGTTTCCCTCAGCACTTGGGCTCCTCAACTGTAAGTTGATTGAGAGATAGGGTGTGGGGAAAGTTAGAAAATTAGGGAAACCAAGTAGAATTTGTGATCTGTTTAGTCAAGTGAACCTCAAGATGTGAGATGAATGTGTTTAAATTCTCAGGTTATTTTTCATTTTTGGATCAGCTTTTGTTTGTATGTGCCCCTAGAGAACACTGACATTCAACAGGCTAAAGCAATTGAATTCCTCTTTTAATCGATGTGAGGAAAACTGCCCAAAGCTTAGTGTAAATCTTTGAAAACCTAGTGCATTTAAGGAGCTAAACTCAAACCCCTAAAAGCATTAGAATATGCTACTTATTCCTGAAAATATCTTGAGTGTGGATTAGGGGAAGGACACACTGTTGATGGAAGATTGTCAAGCACAATGGTCAAGAAAGAATTCTTGAGATGTTTTATGGTGCAAAAAGGAGTTTTTTTAGAGCATGGGGACAGGACCTGTGGGCAGAGAGCCGCACTGTGATTGTGAGGAGTGACTGATTACATAGGGTTTTCTATCTTTTGGAGGTGAAGGTGATGTTAGGGCCCCAGGAAATTGAGTCTCTAGGTTCCTGGAGGCCTATTATTAAGATGGTGTTTTTCCTGTAAATCATCAAGACAGTTACCAACTAGAGTGTAGTTTCAGGTCCTAAATGACTGTGATCTTTATCAGCTGAGCATTTGTTTTTCCCCTGCCTTTGTTCTTGGGCAGTTACTAGTGCCTGAGGAATGTTGTATGTATATCCCACATTAAAGGGGGTGGTTTCGGGGTGTCCGCTCGTGTTTTGCCCTCAGCTTGCCTTTAGCTCTTTCAACAGTGATGCTAGTTTGCTCCTTGGTGAGTTACAGTAGAGACTCAGCCAAGGGGAGTAATCACACAAAGAAAACTATTTGCAACAAATAAGGAGATCACTGGGGATAATTTCCAAAGCCTTGTCTCTGTGCAGCGGTGAGTGGGTTCCTTCTCTTTAGGGTTAGGATGAATATCCAGAAAGGAGAATTTTTTCCTTGTATGTAGAGGTGGGCAGAAGGTTTCACATGGGTCTTTTTTTTTTTTTTTTTAAGATTTATTTATTTTAGAGAGGGCACAAGTGCGAGTGGGGGGGAGGGGCAAAGGGAGAAAGGGAGAGAGAATCCGCAAGCAGACTCCCTGCTAAGCCCAACACAGGGCTCCATCCCAGGCCCCTGAGATCATCACCTAAGCTTAAACCAAGAGTGCCCCGCTTAACCTACTGAGCCACCCAGGTGCCGCAAGGTTTCACCTCCGTCTTAGGAAACATGATTGTGCATACAGTGTGTGTTAATGAGTTTGTGCTCTTTCTTGGTTGTTTTTTAGTTTAGTTTAGTTTAGTTTTTTTAAGTAGGCTCCACATCCAGTGTGGAGCCCAACGCAGGGCTTGAACTCACGACCATGAGATCAAGACCTGAGCTGAAATCAAGTTGGTGGCTTAAGGGACTGAGCCACCTAGGCACCCCTTGGGCGGAGATTTTAACATTATAATGAAGTAGAGGTAACTGTTGGACCCTCTGTGGTCCATCTGCTCAGGTGTCAATCCTGTCTAAGCCACCTGAGCTCTTCTTGTTTGCCTTAACAGGTAAAGTTCGCATTCCTGTGACGAAGGGGTGGGGTTCAGAGGGGGTCTCACTGGTGACACTTTTACCCCCGTTAATGCTATTGGGCACAGTCTGAATCCTGCAAAAACAACTCAAGAATGTCTGTTAGGTGAGTCTTTACTTTTGAAACAGCACTGGGAGTTTTACCATTGATTTACTGTCTCTGACACTCTTAGGCTATTTCCTGTCTGGGTAGAGACTGTTAGTTTTTGCATTCCTTCTCTTCCCTTAAAACCCTTAATTCCTGAAGTTTTTGTATTTCTGGGTATTTACACAAAGAATGTAAAAACACTAATTTGTTTTTTGTTTGTTTGCTTTAAGATTTTATTTATTTATTTGACAGAGAGAGACAGCTAGAGAGGGAACACAAGCAGGGGGAGTGGGAGAGGGAGAAGCAGGCCTCCCGCGGAGCAGGGAGCCCGATGCGGGGCTCGATCCCAGGACTCTGGGATCATGACCTGAGCTGAAGGCAGACGCTTAACGACTGAGCCACCCAGGCGCCCCTGGAAACACTAATTTGGAAAGGTATATGCACCCTTATGTTCATTGCATTATTTGCAATAGCAAAGATACGGAAGCAACCTAAGTATTCATTGATAGATGAATAAAGAAGATGTGACAGATAGATATAAAATGGAAGTCTAGTTACCATCTGTCACCATACAAAAGTATTACAATTTGACTATATTCTCTATGCTTTACTTTACCTCTCTGTGACTTAATGTATTTTATAACAGGAAGTTTGTACCTCTTAATAACGTCTACTGATTTCGTCATTCATCCTATCTTCTTCCCTTTTGGCAACCACCAGTCTGTCCTCTGTATTTATATTTGTTTTGTTTTCTTCATTTTGTTTTTTAGGTTCCACATACACATGAAATCATGTGGTATTTGTCTTTCTCTGTCTGACTTACTTCACTTAGTATAATACCTTTTAGGTTCATCCATGTTGTCACACATGGCAAGATTTTATTTTTTGTGGCTAAACTGTGGTCCTTTTTGTCTTTTTGGTACTAGCCATTCTGAGAGATGTGAGGTGATATCTCATTGTGGTTTTGATTTGTGTTTCTCTGATGATTAGTGATGCTGAGTTATCTGTTTCTGTGTCTGTTGGCCATCTGTGTGTCTTCTTTGGACAAATGTCTCTTCAGGTCCTTTGCCCATTTTTATATTTTTATTCTTTTTAGAGATTTTATTT
>NC_138369.1:7075591-7095766 GCF_054177405.1 Leptonychotes weddellii | reverse complement strand
TGGTTTGCCCTGTGTCCTCACTTCTCTGATGGGTCAAAGAAGAGTTGTTTAATTTTTTTTGCTTTTTCCTTGTGAGGGAGAGACTGCTTCTAAGTTCATTATATTGACCCCCCACCCCCCAAAAAAAACCCAAGTCTCTGACTCCGATTTTTGATGTTTGACTGCTCACAGCTTTGAATCTCATCCCTCCTTCTTCCTCCTTGGTCCACTTCTGTCCAAGGCAGTAAGAAGGCCTAGTGCTTCCTGCTTTGGCAGTGGCAAGAGGTTCAGTTCATGCAGGCGCCTGCCCTTGTGTGTGAACCTTTAGTCCACTCACAACCTCGGGGGAGAAAAAGGTCTGCATGCCGTTCCCTGCTTTTTCAAGCCATTTCAGGCCTGCTTGAGAGGCCTGCCTTCCTCCTCAGAGACCTCAGTTATACCCTGTGGGCAGCATGTGGTGTCCTCAACTAAGGGACTCCTGCACTCGGGTTTGCTGTTGTGCTTCTGTCCAGCACAGCCGAGCTCCTAAGTGAGAGGAGATGAGAGGCCCCCTCGAGAGCGCTGGTCAGGAAACTTCCTCCTGAAGTTGGAGAATGGCCATTTTATGTTCTTTTGGAGGAAAGCACTGCTGAATCCTTTATGTATTTAATAATCATGAACAGATTCACCATCAAACCATTGTGGATGTCAGGAAACTCCCTCGCAACCTGCACTTCTTAACCTGTTCGTCAGGGTTGGCACGGGCCAGAGGACGCTGTTACAGTTGGACCAAAAAAGAGTTCCTCTAGCACCTTTTCATCTCAGTGTGTGTCCTAAAAAGTGAGCAGCAGCCCTGAGGCTCATGTGGATAGGGTTTTTGTGGAGATCTCTGAGCCCTAACTTCTGAGTAACTTCCTGGCTCCATGAAATGGGACAGAGAGAATGGAAAAACTGAGTGCAATAAGAATTACACAAGTGAAAAGTTCTACTTCTTCACAGGAATATTTTCATTTATCCAGCTACATCTGGCTACTTCTAACGGCCTTCAGGCCGATATGGCAAGCTGATCCTTGTTACAAGTTGCATTTCCACAGGCCTCCTGGACTCTCATGTTTGGTGATGGGACTAGAAGAAAAAGCTTCCAGTTCTTCATTGTGTTTTATTCATTAAAACCTCATGCAGATTTGACCCCGTACATCATGGAGTGCTGAGTTAAATGGTAGGTAAGAAGGAAGGAGATGAGAGAGTTTTTCTCAAAAGGAATTAGTGTGCTTAAAATAATACTTGTTTCATTTGTATAGCATTTCTCTCATTTCTCCAAGGTGCTCTAGACCCTGCCATTAGAGAACAGTAACATTTAAAGTGATCACAGTAAAGATGAATAAATAATTTGCATGTGTTCATGATGCTGTTAAATTTATGAGGAAGTGTGAACAGAAAGTAAGTTTCTCATGACCAAGACATAAATGTTTGGAGACCACAGAATCATACATAACCTTCCTATAAATTGAGTATAAATCCCCAGTGCTGTCAGACTCATGTATGCTACTGTAAACATATTTGGGATGTTTTAGGACTCAGTGACCTTTGAGGATGTGGCTGTGAACTTCAGCCTGGAAGAGTGGGCTTTACTGGATTCTTCGCAGAAGAAACTTTACAGAGATGTGATGCGGGAAACCTTCAGAAACCTGGCCTCAATAGGTAAAGATGATGACATTCTTACCAAACTTTGGCAATTAGAGAACAAGTATTTCTTGCCCATCAGTCTTGTTCTGACGTGTGGGAAAAGAGTACATTAGTAAGCTAAGTTCATCATAGACCTAAACTCTAGCAATTTTTCTATAATTTCTAATAACATGGAATTTTTTCTCCATCTGCATTTTAGAGAAAAAATGGAAAGATCATGACACCGAAGATAGGTACAATACCCAGGGGAGAAGACTAAGGTGAGTCACACAGTGTAGCAGTGTCCCACATGAGAATCCTATGTCATGAATTTTTAAAAACCAAATTATTCAGGGGTACTGGGTAGCTCAGTCAGTTAAACGTCTGCCTTCAGCTTAGGTCATGATCCCAGGGTCCTGGGATCGAGCCCCGCATCAGGCTCCCTGCTCAGCGGGAAGCCTGCTTCTCCCTCTCCTTGTCACTCTCCCTGCCTGTTCTCTCTCTCTCTGTCAAGTGGATAAATTTTTTTCACTGGAAATATTTACTTAAATGTGACATAGGTGTTGAATGTTTGCAAAACTGTCCACTTGGAAACAGCATAAAGAAACCCCATATGAAAAAAAAACCTCCATATGTTGAGACACCTGGGTGGCTCAGTCGGTTATGTGTCTGCCTTTGGCTCATGTGTCAGAGTCCTGGGACTGAGCCCTACATTGGGCTCCTTGTTCTGCCTGCCACTCCCCTTGCTTGTGCTCACTCTCTCTCGGATGGATGGATGGATAGATAAAAACAACAAAAAAGAAACCCTGTATGTTAATAATCTTTGTTTACATAATAGCTGTGGTCAAGTCCTATTTACGGAGCATTCAGTATATTAACTTTCCAAACAATTCAGAAAGGGCAGGAAACCTTCATTTTGCTGTAAGTTATAAAAATGTAATTCTAATACCCTACTAATATGAATTACTAAGAAATCATTAATAAAATACTTCCCATTTTTTACAGAAGTCATATGGTAGAAAAACGTTGTGAAAGCAAAGAGGGTCATCAGTGTGGAGAAACCATCACCCAGACTCCAGATTTTAATCTGAACAAGAAAACGCCTTCTGGAGTAAAACCACCTGAAGGTCATCAGTGTGGAGAAACCATCACCCAGACTCCAGATCTTAATCTGAACAAGAAAACGCCTTCTGGAGTAAAACCATGTGAATGTAGTGTGTGTGGAAAAGTCTTCGTGCGTCATTCGTCCCTTAATAGGCACATCAGATCTCACACTGGACATAAGCCATATGAGTATCACGAATATGAAGAGAAGCCATATAAGTGTAAGGAATGTGGGAAAGCCTTCAGCTACCGCAAGTCTGTTCACAGACATGAAAGGACTCATACTGGAGAAAAACCCTATGAATGTCAGGAATGTGGGAAAGCTTTCACGTGGCTCACAACTTTCCGAAGACACATGATCACTCACACAGGAGATGGACCTTACAAATGTCAGGAATGTGGGAAAGCTTTTAGTTGTTCTACTTCGTTGCGAACACATGAAAGGACTCACACTGGAGAGAAACCCTATCAGTGTAAACAGTGTGGGAAATCCCTCCGGTCCCCTCTGGGTTTGCGAATACACGAAAGAAATCACACTGGAGAGAAACCCTATGAATGTAAGCAGTGTGGTAAAGCCCTCAGTTGTCCCAGTTCCTTTCGAAGACATGAAAGGACTCACACTGCAGAGAAACAGTATGAATGTAAACAGTGTGAGAAAACCTTCAGTTCTCCTCTAGGTTTGCGAATACATGAAAGAATTCACACAGGAGAGAAACCTTATGAATGTAAGGAATGTGGGAAAGCCTTTATTTCTCTGTCAAGCATTCGAACACACATGATCACACACACTGGAGATGGACCTTATAAATGTAAGGAATGTGGGAAAGCCTTCATTTGTCCCAGTTCCTTTCGATCTCATGAAAGGACTCACACTGGAGAGAAACCCTACGAATGTAAACAGTGTGGTAAAACCTTCAGTTGGCCCAGTTCCTTTCGAATACATGAAAGAACTCACACTGGAGAGAAACCTTACGAATGTAAGGAATGTGGCAAAACTTTCATTTATCGCACAACCTTTCAGGGACACATGAGAAAGCACACTGGAGAGAAACCCTATAAATGTAAAGAATGTGGGAAAGCCTTCATTTCTCCCTCAAGTGTTCGAACACACATGATAATGCACACTGGAGATGGACCTTATAAATGTAAGGAATGTGGGAAAGCCTTCAATTTTCCCAGTTCATTTCGAATACATGAAAGAACTCACACAGGAGAGAAGCCCTATGAATGTAAACAATGTGGTAGAGCCTTTAGTTGTTACACATCCTTTCGAACACATGAAAAAACTCACACTGGAGAAAAACCCTATGAGTGTAAGGAATGTGGAAAAGCCTTTATTTATCGCACTACCTTTCGAGGACACGTGAGAATGCACACTGGAGAGAAACCATACAAATGTAAAGAATGTGGAAAAGCCTTTAGTCGTCCCAATTCATTTCGAAGGCATGAGAGATCTCATACTGAATAGAAACCTCTTGAATGTAAGCAGTGTGGGAAAAACATCAATTGACCTTCATCCTTACATGTGAAAACCCCCACTGGAAAGAAATCCAACAAATATAAGAAACCCTGATACAAATTAATCCATGTATAATGTTCCAGAAAACTGTAACACGAATCATTATAAAAGTTAGAAATACATGATCAGTGCCTCATTCTTAAAGTGGATCTCTGGACTGTGGATATTTACTACTTTCAGAAATGAACACTGAGGTGGGATAATTCTGTAAGTACTCTTATTACTGTTTAAAGATTAATAGATACTTGTTTTCTCCTTAAATCAGTTGATAACATTTTTCTCTTTCCATTTTGGAGTTTGTTTGATCCATGGGTGTATTGAAGTGGTTTCTAAATGTGCAAGTAGATTTAATTTTTATATAATGTTTTAATTGGATTATCGATAAATGATGCTTTGGTATTTTCCTACTGGCCTCCTGTGTCAGCTACTGGATATCCATTACCCATCATATATTCCACCTTTCTTGGGAGAAAACCAATTCTTGTTTTGGCCAGAAGAGACTTAATTCCATTTTCCTTGCTAATAAAAAGATGGCATAAATTTGTAAATACACAGAGTGTATTAAGTATTGTCTGATCAGTTATTTCCATCTTTTGGCCTTTGCCATTCCTTCTGGCTGAGATTTGAATAATCACCTTTGCATTAAGACAGACCAGTCATTGGATAACAAAATGTAGAATTGGAGATGGCACTCCTAAATTGTGTTTTGTCACCTGGGTAATGTGACATTTTCTAGAATCTGTTTCCTTTGTGATTCTATACCTGTAAGCCTCACTTGTGTGAGATTTGAAAGGCAGGAGCACAGGAGGCATCAGGTTTCAGAGCCACCAGACAGAGCTGTATAGGAGCTTTGAGGATCCCTGCTTGCAGCCTATTTTCCTGATCCCTTGCCCTGCTAGTCAAGAGTGTCCTCAAAACCACAATTAACTGCTCGACTTCATTTCTCAGAGGTGTAGGTTTCCACATATACCTTCACAAGTTCGGCATCAAAGATCCATCACAGTTTGGATTTTCCTGCCAGCCCTCAAGTGTCCACCAGGCAACTAATCTGAACTTTCATGGGTGGGAGTACTCTCTGGTGCTCAGACTCTCCTCTGTATCGTATTCATTTAAGGTCTAATTTGTGTAGTAAATACCTTGTTTTGGTAATACTGCTAGTGACCATGTACTCCTGATTCCACTGTGAGTGCTACAGTGACCAAAAGAACCACTGTGGACTTTGTTCCTCGGCTGCAGCTACTGCTGACCCCTCCCTCCTGTCAGGCGGGTTTGCTCACTGCTGTGCGTCATTCCTCGGTATATTTTCAAGTATGGTTGATTGTATGTGATTAAAAGCAATGCATTTGTCAAACAGAATCTTCTGTAGTCATTTCTTAAAACATTTTATTAACTGGGGCTCCTGGGTGGCTCAGTCGTTAAGCATCTGCCTTTGGCTCAGGTCATGATGCCAGAGTCCTGGGATAGAGCCCTGCATCGAGCTCCCTGCTCAGTGGGGAGTCTGCTTCTCCTTCTCCCCCACTCATGCTCTTGAGCTTGTTCTCGCTCTCAAAATCTTAAAACATTTTATTAACTGTTTTAATTTGTATGCTAACATATACTGAGTCTCTCATTTCCTGAGAGCACATATTAAAATATCCCATTGTAATTACGAATTTTCAGATCAACTTTGTAATTTTATCAAGTTAAGTATACATTCTCAATATTACCTTGTGTTGTACACATGTTGAGGTACTTTTCATTCTTTCATAGGTACAGTCTTTGTCATGAAACTTCTCATTTGGTCAGTGTCCTCTTGCTAGACAAACCCACTACGTTGACATCAGCAGTCAGCAGGGGTGTGGTGAACTATAGTAATAAGAATGACTGCAGGAGGGCGCCTGGGTGGCTCAGTTGGGAGTCTGCTTCTCCCTCTGACCTTCCTCCCTCTCATGCTCTCTGTCTCTCATTCTCTCTCTCTCAAATAAATAGATTAAAAAAAAAAAAAAAAAAAAAAAAGAATGACTGCAGGAGTGCCTGGGTGGCTCAGTTGGTTAAGCATCTGCCTGGGGCTCAGGTCATGATCTCAGGGTCCTGGGATCAAGCCCCACATCAGGCTCCCCACTCAGCAGGGGAGTCTGCTTCTCCCTCTCCCTCTATCCCTGCTCATGTGCTCTCTCTCTCAAATATTTAAAAAATAAAGGACTGCAAACCCTAAATGAGTGGATTTATTAGTAAGAGTGTTTCAAAGGACTTACATGATTTGGGTTTTTGCTAGGTGATTTCATTACTAAGTAACGGCAAGAAGGTTCTGGATGTATTGGATGCTTTGTGGAGGTAAACAAGTCTACCATTGTCTTTACCTTCTAGAAGATGATTATGATTCCCAGTGTAGTGGGGCTACGCCTATAAGAAACTCCAGTCAGTCATATTATTAAGGAGAGGAGAATTTTGGTTATTTTTGTGACTTAGAATGGTCTCTTCTCCATTTTGAGAGACATGGTTACAAAATACCCTTCTTTTTGTCTTGATCCATCACGATCACCAAATTGCTTTGTCTGATGGAAGTGTTTGCTGTTTTTCTCTTCAGCACTGTAAGATTTGGCAAGGCCAGTCCCCTAGAAGAGCTGTTGCCCTACCTACTCATTATCTAAACACTAGTATATTTCCTACAGTGAACTGATGGACACTATTTACCTCTGAGAACCTCAGTGAAAATATGTAATTTCACTTCTTAGTAAACCGTGTTTAATATCTCCTTTATGATGTCACCAAGCCTGTAAGTTTAGGTAAATTATGAGAGAACAAAACCTAGCGGGGGGGAAAAAAACAGGACTCCTGTTCCAATCATGCCTTTCTTGCTCAGAGACTACTTTTTTTTTTTTTAAAGATTTTATTTATTTATTTGACAGAGAAACAGTGAGAGAGGGAACACAAGCAGGGGGAGTGGAAGAGGGAGAAGCAGGCTCCTGGCTGAGCAGGGAGCCTGATGTGGGGCTCGATCCCAGGACCCTGGGATCATGACCTGAGCCGAAGGCAGACGCTCAACGACTGAGCCACCCAGGCGCCCCTGGGAGAATTTAAAAGTAACCACTTTGAGTTTTATTAAAGAGCAAAGGAAAGTCAATCCTGTTCATTTTTTAGTTCTGACAGACATTTTCTTAGCACTGTGGCGGTAATTTCATGATTATTGGTCTCTCATTGGATACCTTCACCAATCACTCCTTCCATCTTACATAAGAGAAACTTAAGCACAGGAGAACATCTCTCACGTTTGGAGATCTAATGTGTGCTACCTAGGTAACTGGGCATTGTCAAAATTTTAAACTCAGAAAAGCACTGCAAGAAATTTTCACTTTTACAAATTTTCCATCAAATTTCACAAATGACTCATAGGCAGTGGTTCTGTTTATATTACATTCTGGGAAAGACAAACATAGGAACCTAAAACATGAGTGGTCAGTGGTGGAGGGGTTTAGTACAAGAGTGTTCTGGGGTTCTTTTTTTTTTTTTTTTTAAGATTTTACTTGGCAGAGACAGCAAGAGGGGGAACCACAAGCAGGGGGAGTGGGAGAGGGAGAAGCAGGCTTCCCCGCCAAGCAGGGAGCCCGATGCAGGGCTCAATCCCAGGACCCTGGGATCATGACCTGAGCTGAAGGCAGACGCTTAACGACTGAGCCACCCAGGTGCCCCTGGGGTTCATCTTTTGATGGTAGTATTACTACAGATTTGTGGAAACTCCCCACTATAAATAGTATGTATGTATATACTCAAAATGATTAATAGAAAACAATAAAAATGCTTTCATATGCTGGGAGAATATTAAATTTTGCTGAACCTTGATTGTCATGTGTGCAACTCTTCTTTCCACTGTATTGGAGATACTACTAAGGAAGAACTGAAGGATTGAGGAAGGAGGACTCAGTCCCCAACAGACCTTTTCTTGCAATCACGTCTGCACCTAAAGTGAGAGGGCTCCCAGAATCTAAGGTTCCTCAGTCAGATCTTTGGAAATACTGTGGTTCTGAAACATGAGGGTGCACCCTGCAGTTCTCCCCCAAGTACGATCTGAGGAACTCCTAATGCCTAAGCATCAGTATCCTATCCTTCCCTTGCCATCCTGAGGCCACGTACAGCTCTTAGTTTCCCATCGCAAGCTGACTTTGCCTGCTTACTGGGAAGCATCTTTAGAACCCACACCTGTCCCACTCTGGAACACTTCTCTAACAGCAGCAGGGGCTGTGAGGTGCGTGGGCAGAAGGTACATCACGGGGCACATGCCCTTCAGCCACAACAATCTTGGCTGTTGCAAAATTAACCTGCTCTGCTTGCTTAGCCACAAAATACAAATTGAATGACTTTGAATGGAAAAACAAATGGCTCTAGAATCTGATCAAATAACAGTCACTCCCATTAGTGTCTCCCATCCCAGTTTCCTATTCCATAGAGGCTTCCGCAGCCTCCTTTCAGACCTCCCAGGATCTCCAAACAGCTATGATGGCCACAGCATTCTCGTACAAGTAGCTGTTCTCAGCCCAGCCGCTGTTGGCAATACCCAGTCTTCCTGGAAACAGAAGCTCTCACGGGCCCTGAGCTGATGATCCAATGCAGCCAGCCTTTCATTTTGCCTTGGGTCATGAGTCCAGGCTGGTTTTTACCACAAAGGCCTCCTCATTGATAAGATATTGGTAGGGACGCCTGGGTGGCTCAGTCGTTAGGTGTCTGCCTTCGGCTCAGGTCATCATCCCGGGGTCCTGGCATTGAGCCCTGCATGGGGCTCCCTGCTCAGTGGGAAGCCTGCTTCTCCCTCTCCCACTCCCCCTGCTGGTGTTCCCTCTCTTGCTGTGTCTTTCTGTCAAATAAATAAATAAAATCTTAAAAAAAAAAAAAAGCTATTGGTACCTATAGGACAGAGCAAAAAAAAAAGGGCCTTCTGGCATATCCCACCTACAGGAGAAAGGACGATGTGATCATTCTGGAGGAGGTCACCCCTTTTCTAGACCCACTAGCCATTTGGGGAGTCGCTTGGGATTACATGAATGACCAGAAGAGTTCATGTACTTTATGGACCCTGTACCACTACCTTCCCTGATGAAGTCAACTGCAGAAATACTTTCTGTTCCCAGATCAAATAGGCCGTCCCTGATCAAAGACTGCAGTGCACCCCAGTATCAGCTCAGTTACTCAAATTCCAGGCAATCATGCTAGCACTACAGGATGCCCTGGCCAAGAGTCAAACTCTCCTGCACATTTTTACACATCCTTTGGCCATTGCCGATGATAGCTTGTTTGGTCGCACCAATAGAAACAACTCCTTACCCAGGGTTGCTCCCTTTGGGATAAAGAACTCTAAGAATATCTTGAATCACAATTATGCAAGTACAAATCAAGGTCCCTCCTGACTCTGTACATGTTAAACTTCAACCTCCAGAGGCTTATTTCAACACTCAGGGCGATAAATTAACTCAAATGTCTGAGACTCATACTGACATCTCAGACCTAATACTAACCTTGGCCCTTTGTGCCCATGAAATATGAAACCACAGAGACAGCTACCCTAAACGCTCTAGGCAGAAAGAATGCAAAGGACTTCTCCAACACAGCTTAGTGACTGACCAAGGCACCTGTTGTGAAAAATCACGCCACTGGGAAAATAAACAATGGACAGAATTCCCAGGCCAAGGAGGGGGTTATAGCAAATAGAAAATAGACTATATATGGCCCCTCATCCCCTATGTAGGGCTACTTGCTATGATCAGACCATGTTAGATATGCAGAGACATTACTCACTTATCCTATCAGACATTGCCGCTGATGAAACCAAAATGCAAGGACTAAGACATTCTAGACATTGATGTAATCAACTCATTTCTCAAAAAAAGAAAGTAAAAGAAAAAACACACTGGGCTCTTGAAAAAGGCATTCATTGGGGCTTGCGTCTTACAAGCCCAGGCTACAGCCCTCATAGAAGCAAGAATGTCTTACTTAGATAAACCTTGCCATCTGCTAAATGGGTCTTCCTGCTGCTCAAGGCATTAGTTAGACTCAACCCTCAGTCTTTAGGGCCCGTTACTTTGTTCTTGTCATCACGTTTGCCGGCACGTTATAGAAGAGGCCTTTCTGCATCTGACGGGGGTGCCTGGGGAGCTCAGATGGTTCAGCGTCTGCCTTCAGCTCAGGGCATGATCTCAGGGTCCTGGGATCAAGCCCCATATCAGGCTCCTGGCTCAGCGAGGAGTCTGCTTCTCCCTCTCCCTCCGCCTCTCTCCCCTGCTCATACTGCCCCCCCCATCTCTGTCACATGAATTAAAAAAAGAGGAAGAGGCCATTCTGCGTCTGACATGTCAAAATGGTCAATTTCACAGGCCCTTATTTATTGTAATAATGCCCAACAGCCAACACTCTTATATCCCACCCCGGACCTTCCTCCTAACGTCACCTGTACTCTGTCCCCTGCGTGTCCATATTTCCTTTTGGCCTCCCTCTTTCAAAACCACCTCAGGGCCATCTCAACACAAATGGGGTATTTTCCTACCAATTACACTCACGCAGTCATTGTCACGGGAGGCACTGGCACTGTCCCGGGCACATACGACATCATTCAACAATCTCACATCATTGATCCCAGTCAAAAAATGTCCAAAACACTTTAAGCACATGCAGCAGGCAGCTAGTGTTTTAGATGTTTTTGCATGGAGGAAAACTGACAACTATGGTAGCTGATGACTACTTGGCTTTGGACTATTTATTGGCCAGGCAGGGAGAGTTCCGTTCCCTTAAAGGGATTGCTTACTGCATGTAGACAACACTGGCAAAGTGTCATCGATAACAAACGAGACAACGGATAAAAAGAACCAATAACATTACTAAAATAATTGAACAGGGTGGGGGGATGGGTTAGCCCAGTGATGGGTATTAAGGAGGGCATGTACTGCATGGAGCACTGAGTGTTATACACAAATAATGAATCATGGATCACTTCATCAAAAACTAATGGTGTGCTGTATGATAAATAAATAAACAAACAATAAAATAATTGAACAGAGCTCTGAAAGCCTACTGACATGATATTCCTGAATCTCTCCCAAAACCTTGGGATGACTAGATTCTGATGCTTTTTCAAGTTTTCCTCATCTTGATTATAACATGTTGCTTGTGCTTTTCACATGGCTTTAAAAATTCATATTCAAAGGCGCCTGGGAGGCTCAGTCAGTTAAGCATCTGCCCTCGGCTCAGGTCATGATCTTGGGGTCCTGGGATCAAGCCCCATGTTGGACTCTCTGCTAAGTGGGGAGTCTGCTTCTCTCTCTCCCTCTGATCCTCCTCCCCGCTTTTGCGCTCTCTCTCTCTCTGGCATGCTCTCTCTGGCATGCTCTCTCTCAAATAAATAAAATCTTTTTTTTTTTTTTAAGATTTTATTTATTTATTTGATAGAGACACAGTGAGAAAGGGAACACAAGCAGGGGAGTGGGAGGGGGAAGCAGGCTTCCCGCAGAGCGGGGAGCCCAATGCGGGGCTTGATCCCAGGACCCTGGGATCATGACCTGAGCCGAAGGCAGACGCTTAACGACTGAGCCACCCAGGTGCCCCTCAAATAAATAAAATCTAAAATAAAATTCAAATTCATATAAATGCAATGTGGCATAATTCAGTCAACAATCATCAAAGAGTGAACTTTAATAAAGACACTGACTCCTTGGGCACCTGGGTGGCTCAGTCAGTTAAGCATCTGCCTTTAGCTAACATCATGATCCTGGGGTCCTGGGATCGAGCCCCACGTTGGGCTCCCTGCTCCACGGGAAGGCTGCTCCTCCCTCTCCCTGCCGCTCCCCCTGCTTGTGCTGTCAAATAAATAAAATCTTAGAAAAAAAAAAGACACTGACTCCTTTTTTGATGTTTGATTATTGGCTTTAGATACGCACTCACCCTGCCTGGCCCATAATGGACAACAAGTCTAAGAGAGTTCACACATGGCCCTTTACTTTTTGTGCTTATGGTAGGAGGGTCAAGCCTTTAAAAACCCAAAGCCTCAACTCCTTGACACATTAAAGGCTCTACCTGCTTTCTCCCCTTTGATCCAGCCACCCAAATCCACTTGTACTTGCCTTACTTTCTTAAAGTGCCTCTGAGTAATGAACTGGGAGTGGAAGCCACTCGAGCCAGTGACCTATAGGAACACAAACTGTAAGAGATGAGTTGCTTGAGAATTAAATAGTTTGAGGAACCCAGTCTTGGGGTGCTCCCCACAATTCATAAATTCTTCTTGCAGGAACCAAACAAGGTTCTCACCATGATCAGAAAAAATTGCCTCATGCTTCATGTAGAAAACAGGAGGAGGGCGCCTGGGTGGCTCAGTCATTGTGTCTACCTTTGGCTCAGGTCATGATCCCAGGGTTCTGGGATCGAACCCCGCAACAGGCTCCCTGCTCAGCGGGAAGCCTGCTTCTCCCTCTCTCATTCCCCCTGCTTGTGTTCCCTCTCTGTCAAAAAAATAAAATCTTTAAAAAAGAAAAACAAAACAGGAGGAAATGTTTTGATATATACACAATGCATTCTCTGTTCTCTGTAACTTAGGCCATCCTCCACAGAAAACTAATTTGCCAAAGCTTTATCTGATTGGGGAAAGAGCAATTACACAACTCCAGCCCTCTTCACCTTTCCTCTTTGACAAAAGGGGAGGAATAAAGGCCAAGAACCTTTTCTGATTTTCATAGTCCAGGGATTCTATGCCATTGAAACATCATAGGTCTAATCATAACATAATAGAACATGTTCCTGCCCAAAAACCTACCCATCATATCAGCAGGGTCCCAATGTAAGAACTGGATTAAAACAGCTGCAAGACACAGACTCTACCTAAGATTGAGTTGCTGGGATACCCAAACACCCTGGGGAGAAAAATACAAGGACACTGGAGGATACTGAAGCCCCTGATACCTACAGCCACAAGAAACAGTAAACTCCTATTCAAGAACACATAAAACCTCCCAATTAAAAGGCCTATTTTCCTCAAATCTTATTAACTGATACACCATGTCTGGCTTTCAACCAAAAATTGGAAGACATTTTAAAAGGAAGGAGAAAACATTCCTAAGAGAGAAAGCAGTCATCAAAAGAAGACTCAGGTACAGAAGAGACTTTGAACGACCAGGCTATGAATTTTAAATAACTATTAGTTTCACACAAAGCCAACTTCAGAACAAGGAAGATTATCTGGGAGAAAGAGGAGCATTACCTACTAGTAAATGTGCCTATTCTCCAGAAAAACATAATAAACCTTAATATATATGTGCCAAACAATAGATTTTCAAAATAGCTGATGCAAAATGTACAGAACTGGAAGGTAAGATAGACAAATCCGCAATTATAGTTGAAGACTTCAACATCCCTCTATCAGATCCAGCAGGTAGAAAATTGGCAAATGAACTGTTTAAGGGAGCAGTACCATCAATCAACCAGTCTTCTATGATATTTATAGATGACTTCATCCAACAAAAGCAGGATAGACATTCATCTCAAGACATTTATCTCAAGAAAACCTGGAACAAGTACCAGATAGACTACATTCTAGGCCATAACACCTGTAAAAAAGTGAAGACTAGAAACCCTACAAAGTATGCTCTCAGACCATGATGGAAATCTAGAAATCAGTAGCAGAATGATAGCTGAAAAATCACCAAATATGGAAGACTTACCCGCAAACTTCTAAATAACACATGCATCAAAGGAGTCTTGAGAGAATTTTTTTTTTTTTTTAAAGATTTTATTTATTTATTTGACAGAGAGAGACACAGCAAGAGAGGGAACACAAGCAGGGGGAGTGGGAGAGGGAGAAGCAGGCTCCCCACAGAGCAGGGAGCCCGAGGCGGGACTCGATCCCAGGACCCTGGGATCATGACCTGAGCCGAAGGCAGTTGCTTAACCAACTGAGCCACCCAGGCGCCCGAGAGAAATTTTTAAATATTTCAGCTGGGGCACCTTGCTGGCTCAGAAGAGCATGTGACTCTTGATCTTGAGGTTGTGAGTTCAAGCCCCATGTTGAGTGCAGAGATTACTAAAAAAAAATAAACTTTAAATAATATTTCAGCTAGGGGCACCTGGGTGGCTCACTTGGTTAAGTGTCTCAGGTCATGATCCCAGGGTCCTGGGCTCCCAATGGCTCATGCACACTCTCTCGCTCTCACTCTCTCTCAAAAAAATAAATAAAATCTTTTAAAAAATATTTCAGCTCATGGAAAACAGAAATATATCTTATCAAAATGTGTGGGATGCAGTAATAGCAGTGCTTAAGGAGAAATTGATAGCACTGAATGCACACATTAGAAACAAAATAATGTAATCTTCCACTTTTGGAAACTAGAGAAAGAGGAGTCAGAAGAAATAAACAATTAAGACACAAACCAGTGAAAGTGAAAACAGGAAATCAATAGAGGAAGTCAATAAAACAAAGATATTTATTTTAAAAAAATCCATGAAATTTATCAAGCTCTAACAAGGGTAACCAAGAAAAAGAGAGAAGACAAATTGTTAATATCATAAATGAAAGAGAGGCCATCACAACTGATTCCATTGGAATTAAAGGGATAACAGAGGAATATTAACAACACCATGTCCACAAATGTGATAACCTAGATCAATTGGACCAATTTCTTGAAAGACACAATCTACCAAAAACCACACACACACAAAAAGGTCTGAACAGACCTGTAGCTATTAAAGTAATTGAATCAATAACTAATTACTTTCCATAAATAAACAAATAAATAAATAAATAGCACCAGGCCCAGATGAATTCACTGGTGAATTCTAAACATTTAAGGAAGAAACATATCAATTCTTCTCATTCTTTCCACAAACTAGAAACAGAAAGAACATTAAGTCATCCTATAAGGTCACAATTACTTTAATATCAATACCAGACAAAGACATTTTAAGAAAGGAGAAATTCAGATTAACATTCTTGTGAAAATAAATGCAAAAATAATAATTAGCAAACTGAATCTAACAATGTATAAGAACCATATACCATGACCAAATGCAGTTTATTCCAGGTAGGCAGGGGAATCAACATTTGAAAAATCAATTAAAGTAATTCATCACACCAAAAGGCTAAAGGAGAAAAAAATCATAGGATCATGTCAATAAAGGCAGAAAAAGCATTTGACAAATCCAACATCCATTGCTGATTAAAAAAACTATTGATATTCTAGAAGTAGAATGGAAATTCCTCAACTTGATAATGAACATAATATCACACTTAATACCATAGACAATAAAAGGAAATATACCCCTTCTCCCTTTCCCTTATTTTCCTCCATTTTTAACATCTTGCCTTAGTGTGGTGCATTTGTTCTACTTGATGAACCAATATTGTTACATTATTATTAACTAAAGCCTAGAGTTTACATTACACCTCCTGTTTTATTGCATATGTCTGAAAATTGTGAATTTTCACAAATGCATGTCATATATATACAATTACCACATTTTCTAGATACCATTCACTATCCCAAAAATGTCTGCTTCAACTACTTACCTACCAATCCCCCACCACTGTTTTTAAATCCTTGGAATCCACTGATACTGCTTCCATAGTTTTGCCTTTCCCAGAATATCATATAATTGGAATTATACAGAATATAGCCTTTGGGGATGGGATTTTTTCCCCACTTAATGTGTATTTAATGCTCCCCATGTCTTTTCTTGATAGCTCATTTCATTTTACCACTGAATAATATTCCATTATTTGGATGTACCACAATTTGTTTATCTATTCACCTTTTGAGGGGCTTCCCAACTGCTTCTAATTTTGGTATATGTGAATAAAGCTTCTACACAAAATAGATATAATTAGGGGCACCTGGGTAGCTCAGTTGGTTGAGTGTTCTACTCTTGGTTTGACTTGGGTCATGATCTCAGGGTCCTGGGATCAGGCCCTGCTCTCAGCACGAAGTCTGCTTGAGATTCTTTCCCTCTCCTTCCCTCACTGCCCCCTGCCCTGCTCGCTCACATGTGCTCTCTCTTAAAAAGAAATAACTACAATCTTTTACAAAATAGATGTAATTATCAATTGGCAGAATACCTATGTTGGTTTCCTAACACATTTGTTGAGGCACATTCTGGTGAGAAAGGCTAAATGGATGCTTCTTGATCTGCTCCCCAACCAAGACAGTAACTAAGAAGTAACCTCATCCAGGGAGGAATTGCAGAGATAAGTTCTATCAAACAACTCCCTGAAAGATATAGGGGAGTGTTTATCACCTTTTTTAATTCACATGTTTGCTTGTTAACAAAACTATGACGAGTTTAGAATATCACACACTTAAATAGTTTGAGGTATTAATAAAGTTTTCCAAATATGGTATAATTACTGGGGAATACAAAGAAGGCCCATGGCATCTGGTATGCAGCTTCTGCTCTTTGCTCAACTCTGCCAGTAGAGTTCATCAGAATCCATTTGCCTTTACTTGGCAGTCACAACAATGTACATTTACTGTCTTGTCTTAGGGCTAGGTCATGAGTCCTTATCTATGTCAGAGTAAGACACATGCATATCAGATGTTGGGGTATAAATGCTATGAAAGTGTATGGGTGATGCACATTTGTGGATTTTCTACACTGTTTTTTTTAATATTTATTTATTTATTTGACAGAGAGAGATAGCGAGAACAGAAAACAAGCAGGGGGAGTGGGAGAGGGAGAAGCAGTCTTCCCGCAGAGCAGAGAGCCCAATGCGGGACTCGATCCCAGGATCTGGGATCACAACCTGAGCTGAAGGCAGACACTTAACGACTGAGCCACCCAGGCACCCCTTTCTAGTTTCATTGAGAAGAGGCTGAAATATCACCTGCGGTATGAGAGACATGTTGCTGCTCTTCGTAACACCCTCCAACAGGTTGGTATCAAGGTCAGCAGGGATGTTGAAATTACAGAGACCATATATGCAACATCTGAGCCTGCCACCCAGACTTATTTACTGGGAGACAAATAAGAATGCCAGTTTTAAGAAGTAATTTCTAACAAATTCCAAATCAAAAAGGCTATTAATGAGATGCAATAAAAAATGGAGGCTCTAACTGCTAGTATAAATGAGGCAGAAAAAGAGAATTACTGATATAGGAGACAAAACAATGGAGAATAAAGAAGCTGAGTAAAAGAGAGATAAACAACTAATGGATCATGAGGGGAGAATTCAAAAGATAAGTGATAACATAAAGTGGAACAATATTAGAATAAGTGGGATCCCAGAAGAAGAGGAAAGAGAGAGAGGGGCAGAAGTTATATTGGAGCAAACTATAGAGGAGAACTTCCCTAATCTGGGGAAGGAAACAGGCATCCAAATCCAGGAGGCACAGAGAACCCCCCTCAAAATCAATAAAAATAGGTCAACACCCTGACATATAATAATGAAACTTAAAAATCTCAGAGACGAAAATTCTGAAAGCAGCTTGGGACAAGAGGTCTGTAACCTACAAGGACAGAAACATTACATTGGCAGCAGACCTATCCACAGAGATCTTGCAGGCCAGAAAGGACTGGCATGATATATTCAGGGTGCTAAACAAGAAAAACATGCAGCCAAGAATACTTTATCCAGCTAGGATGTCATTCAAAATAGAAGGAATGATAAAAAGCTTCCAGGACAAACAGAAACTAAAAGAATTTGTGATCACCAAACCATCCCTGCAAGAAATATTAAAAGGGGTCCTCTAAGCAAAGAGAGAGCCTAAAAGTAACATAGACCAGAAAGGAACAGAGACAATATACAGTAACAGTCACTTTACAGGCAATACAATGGCACTAAATTCATATCTTTCAATAGTTACTCTGAATGTAAATGGGCCAAATGCTCCAATCAAAAGACACAGAGTATCAGATTGGATAAAAAAGCAAGAACCATCGATATGCTGTCTAAAAGAGACTCATTTTAGACCCAAAGACACCTCCAGATTGAAAGTGAGGGGGTGGAAAACCATTTATCATGCTAATGGACACCAAAAGAAAGCTGGGGTGGCAATCCTTATATCAGACAAATTAGATTTCAAACCAAAGATTGTAATAAGAGATGGGGAAGGACACTATATCATAAAGGGTCTATCCAACAAGAAGATCTAACAATTGTAAATATTTATGCCAATATGGGAGCAGCCAATTATATAAGCCAATTAATAACAAAATCAAAGAAACACATCAATAACTATACAATAATAGTAGTCCTCACTGCAATGAACAGATCATCTAAGCAGAAGGTCAACAAGGAAATAAGGGCTTTGAATGACACACTGGACCAGATGGACTTCACAGATATATTCAGAACATTCCATCCCAAAGCAACAGAATACACATTCTTCTTGAGTGCACATGGAACATTCTCCAGAATAGATCATATCCTGAGTCGCAAATCAGGTCTCAACTGGTACCAAATGATTGGGAACATTCCCTGCATATTTTCAGACCACAATGCTTTGAAACTGGAACTCAGTCACAAGGGGAAAGTTAGAAAGAACTCAAATACATGGAGGCTAAGGAGCATCCTACTAAAGAATGAATGGGTCAACCAGGAAATTAAAGAAAAATTTAAAAAATTCATGGAAACAAATGAAAATGAAAACACAGCTGTTCAAAATCTTTGGGATGCAGCAAAGGTGGTCCTAGAGGGAAGTATATAGCACTACAAGCCTTACTCAAGAAACAAGAAAGGTCTCAAATACACAACCTAACCCTACACCTAAAGGAGCTGGAGAAAGAACAGCAAATAAAGCCTAAACCCAGCAGGAGAAGAGAAATAATAAAGATTAGAGCAGAAATCAATGAAATAGAAACCAAAAGAACAGTGGAACAGATCAATGAAACTAGGAGCTGGTTCTTTGAAAGAATTAATAAGATTGATAAATCCCTGGCCAGACTTACCAAAAAGAAAAGGACCCAAATAAATAAAATCATGAGTGAAAGAGGAGAGATCACAACCAACACCGAAGAAACACAAAAAACTAGAAGAACATATTATGAGCAGCTATATGCCAAAAAATTAGGCAATCTGGAAGAACTGGATGCATCCCTAGAGATGTATAAACTACCAAAACTGAACCAGGAAGAAATAGAAAACCTGAACAGACCCATAACCAGCAAGGAAATTGAAGCAGTCATCAAAAATCTCCCAACAAACAAGAGCCCAGGGCCAGATGGCTTCCCAGAATTCTACTGAACAGTTAAAGAAATACCTATTCTTCTGAAGCTGTTCCAAAAAACAGAAATGGAAGGAAAACTTCCAAACTTTTTCTATGAGGCCAGCATTTCCTTGATCCCAAAACCAAAGACTCCATCTAAGAGGAGAATTACAGGGTCGCCTGGGTGGCTCAGTCGCTGGGCATCTTCCTTTTGCTCAGGTTGTGATCCTGGGATCAAGCCCCGCATCGGGCTCCCTGCTTGGCGGAAAGCCCTGCTTCTCCCTCTCCCACTACCCCTGCTGTGTTCCCTCTCACTGTCTGTCAAAGAAAAAAAAAAAATCTTTAAAAAAATAAAAAAAGAGAATTACAGACCAATATCCCTGATGAACATGGATGCAAAAATTCTCACCAAAATACTAGCCAATAGGATCCAACAGTACATTAAAAGGATTATTCACCACGACCAAGTGGGATTTATTCCTGGGCTGCAAGGTTGGTTCAAGATCCACAAATCAATGTGATACACTACATAAATAAAAAAAAAAAAAGGACAAGAACCATATGATCCTCTCAATAGATACAGAAAAAGCATTTGACAAAGTACAACATCCTTTCTTGATTAAAACTCTTCACAATGCAGGGATAGAAGATACATACCTCAATATCATAAAAGCCATCTATGAAAAAACCCACAGTGAATATCATTCTCAATGGGGAAAAACAGAGCTTTTCCCCTAAGGTCAGGAACATGGCAGGGATGTCCACTATCACCACTGCTGTTCAACA
>NC_138369.1:7065695-7075491 GCF_054177405.1 Leptonychotes weddellii | reverse complement strand
AGCTGCATTCCTATACACTAACAATGAGACAGAGAAAATAGAAATTAAGGAGTCAATCCCATTTATAATTGCACCCAAAACCATAAGATACCTAGGAATAAACCTAACCAAAGAGGTAAAGGATCTGTACTCAGAAAACTATAGAACACTTATGAAAGAAACTGAGCAAGACACAAAGAAATGGAAAAAATTTCCATGTTCATGGATTGGAAGAACAAATACTGTTAAAATGTCTATGCTACCTAGAGCAATCTATACATTCAATGCAATCCCTAGCAAAATACCATCAACTTTTTTCACAGAACTGGAACAAATAGTCCTAAAATTTGTATGGAACAAGAAAAGACCCTGAATAACCAAACGAATGTTGAAAGAGAAAACCGAAACTGGTGGCATCACAATTCCTGACTTCAAGCTCTATTATAAAGCTGTAATCAGGGCACCTGGGTGGCTCAGTCATTAAGCATCTGCCTTCAGCTTGGGTCATGATCCCAGGGTCTGGGGATCCAGCCCCATGTCAGGCTCCCTGCTTGGAGGGAAGCCTGCTTCTCCCTCTCCCACTCCCCCTGCTTGTGTTCCCTCTCTCGCTGTGTCTCTCTGTCAAATAAATAAATAAAATATTTAAAAATAACTGTAATCATCAAGGCAGTATGGTATTGGCATAAAAACAGACACAAAGATCAAATGAACAGAATAGAGAACCCAGAAATGGACCCTCAACTCTAGGGTCAACTAATTTTTGATAAAGCAGGAAAGAATATCCAATGGAAAAAAGACAGTCTCTTCAACAAATGGTGTTGGGAAAATTGGACAGCCACATGCAGAAGAATGAAGCTGGACCATTTCCTTACACCATACACAAAAATAGAATCAAAATGGATGAAAGACCTCAATGTGAGACAGGAATCCATCAAAATCCTAGAGGAGAACACAGGCAGCAACCTCTTCAACCTAGGCCACAGCAACTTCTTGCTAGACACGTCTCCAAAGGCAAGAGAAACAAAGGCAAAAATGAACTACTGGGACTTCATCAAGATAAAAACCTTCTGCACAGCAAAGGAAACATTCGATAAAACCAAAAGACAACCGACAGAATAAGAGAAGATATTTGCAAATGACTACAGATAAAGGGCTAGTATCCAAAATTTATAAGGAACTTATCAAACTCAACACCCAAAGAAAAAATAATCCAATCAAGAAATGGGCAGAAGACATGAATAGACATTTTTCCAAAGAAGACATACAAATGGCCAACAGACACATGGAAAAAATCCTCAATATCACTGGGAATCAGGGAAAAACAAATCAAAACCACAATGAGATACCACTTCACACCAGTCAGAATGGCTAAAATTAACAAGTCAGGGAACAACAGATGTTGGCAAGGATGCAGAGAAAGGGGAACCCTCCTACACATGGTGGGAATGCAAGCTGATGCAGCCACTCTGGAAAACAGTATGGAGATTCCTCAAAAAGCCAAAAATAGAGCTACTCTACGACCCAGAAATTGCACTACTAAGTATTTATCCAAAGGATACAAACATAGTGATCTGACAGGGCACATACACCCTAATGTTTATAGCAGGAAAGTCCACAATAGCCAAAATATGGAAAGAGCCCAGATGTCCATCAACTGATGAATGGATAAAGAAGGAGAGTGTGTGTGTGTAATGGGATATTACTCAGCCATCAAAAAGAATGAAATCTTGCCATTTGCAATGACATGGATGAAACTAGAGTGTATTTGCTAAGTGAAATAAGTTGGAGAAAGACAAATACCATATGTTTCTTATATTCCACATATGAGCGAAATCAAAGGAATGAACACAGGAGAAGGGAAGGAAAAATAAGATAAAAACAGACAGGGAGGCAAACCATAAGAGACTCTTAACTATAGGGAACAAACTGAGGGTTGCTGGAGGGGATGTGGGGAGGTGGGTGGGGGGATAGGGTAACTGGGTGATGGGCATTAAGGATGGCACTTGCTGTAATGAGCACTGGGTGTTATATGCAAGTGATGAATCACTAAATTCTACACCTGAAATTAATACTACAGTATATGTTAACTAACTTGAATTTAAATAAATAAATAAGAATAAGAATCATTTACCATGATCAAGTGGGATTTATTCAAGTGTTTGGTTAAATATTTACAAATCAATCAGTGTGATACACCACATTAATAAAAGAGAAGAACCATATGGTCATTTTAATAGATGCATAAAAAGCATTTGACAAAGTATAACATCCATTCATGATAAAATCCTGAACAAAATAGGTTTAGAGGGAACATTCCTCAACAATAAAGGCCATATACAAAAAAAACCCCACAGCTAATATCGTCCTCAATGGGGAACAACTGAGAGCTTTTCCTCTACAATCAAGAACAAGACCGTGATGTCCACTCTACCACTGTTATTTAGCATAGTACTGGAAGTCCTAGCCTCAGCAATCAGACAAGAAAAAGAAATAAAAGGCATCCAAATTGGCAAGGAAGAAGTAAAACTTCCACTATTTGCAGATGACATGATAGGCTATATAGAAAACCTGAAAGATTCCACCAAAAAAAACCCTGCTAGAACTGATAAATTCAGTAAAGTTGCAAAATATAAAATCAACATACAGAAATCTGTTGAACTTCTATACACCAATAATGAAGCAGCAGAAAGAGAAGTCAAGGAATCAATCCCATTTAGTTGCACCAAAAATAGTAAGATACCTAGGAATAAACCCAACCAAAGAGGTGAAAGATCTGTACTCTGAAAACTATAAAACAATGATGAAAGAAATTGAAGAGGACACAAAAATGGAAAGACATTCCATGCTCATGGATTGGGATAACAAATACTGTTAAAATGTCTATACTACCCAAAGCAATGTACACATTCAATGCAATCCTATCAAAATATCACCAGCATTTTTCACAGAACTAGAACAAACAATCCTAAAATTTGTATGGAACCACAAAAGACCCTGAATAGCCAAAGCAACCTTGAAAAAAGCAAATGTAGAGGCATCACAGTTCCAGACTTCAAGTTAAATTACAAAGTTGTAGTGATCAAAACAGTATGGTACTGGCACAAAAATAGACACATACATAGATCAGCAAAACAGAACAGAAAACCCAGAAATGGACCCACAACTATAGGGTCAATTAATCTTTGACAAAACAAGAAAGATTATCTAATGGGAAAATGACAGTCTCTTCAACAAATGGTGTTGGGACAATTAGAGAGCAACATGCAAAAGAATGAAACTGGACCACTTTCTTACACCATACACAAAAATAAATCAAGATGGATTAAAGACCTAAATGTGAGACCTGAAACCATAAAAATCCTAGAGAACACAGGCAGTAACCTCTTTGACATCAGCTGTAGCAATTTCTTTCTAGATATGTCTCCTGAGGCAAGGGAAACGAAAACAAAAATAAACTACTGGGACTTCATCAAAATAAAAAAGCTTCTGCAACAATGAAGGAAACATGCAAGCAAGAAGAGAGTGAGGGGGAATCTTTAAGTGTGAAAATAAAAGGCACCCACCTAGAGTTCTATGTCAAACAAAATTATCCCTCAAAAGTGAGGGAAACTTCTGAGATAAAAATTGAGAGAATGTGTCACCAGTACACCTGCCTTGCAATTAGGGTTCATAAAAGAAATTCATCACAAAGAAGGAAAATGATCGGGAAAGTAGAGCATTAGAGAATGAGTAAATGAAGGGAAAAACAAATTGATCTCGCAAATAACAATATGTTGAAAATAACAATAGCAACAAAGTATTCCGTAATTATACCTTATGGATAAATGCAATGAATGAAAGCAATAGTAAAAGGCACAGGGAGGAAGGAGTTGGGAACTCTGTCATGAACAACTTATATAACCAGTGCAGTACTATATAGTACTACTTGGAAGACTGCAGAGGTTAATTATAACTATATATCACAAATTCAACAGTATCCATTTAAAAAGTTTTAAGTGTAATTGATATGTGAAAAGAGGAGAAAAAAATGGAATCACATAAAATGTTCAATTAAAGCCAGAAGGCAGAGGGGTGCCTGGGTGGCTCAGTCGGTTAAGCGTCTGCCTTCAGTTCAGGTCATGATCCCAGGGTCCTGGGATCCAGCCCCGCATTGGACTTCCTGCTCAACGGGGAGCCTACTTCACCCTCTCCTCCCCAATTATGTGTGCTCTCTCTCTAATAAAATCTTCAAGATAAATAAGTTAAATTAAATTAAAAAATAAAATTTTTAAAAAGTCAGAAGGCAGAGAAAAGATGTAAGACAAAAGAGAAACAAAAAACAAACTCAACAAATAGAAAATGGTAGTAATTATGGTAAATATTAATCCAACTATATCAATAATCATTTTAAACATCAATGGTCTAAATATAAGAATTGAAAAAACAGATGCTGTCCTAGCAGATAAAAAGATAACACCTAATTATTTGTTGTAGGAAAGTCACTTTAACAAAAAAGATAGATTAAAAGAAACAGAATGAAGATAAACATACCACATTAACATTAATCAAAAGAAAGCAGACGTAGGTAAGTTTCAGACAAAGGAGACTTCAGAGGAAAGAAAACTCATAGGGACAAAAATGGGCATTACATAATGATAAAGGGGTCAAGTCTCAAAAAAGACACAGTAATCCTTTGTGCGTATGTGTATAAACAGAGTGGCAAAATATATTAGGCAAAAATTGACAGAACTGCAAAGAGAAGTAAATGAAGCCACTGGAGAATCGAACAGCCTTCTATCAGTAAGGAGAAGTTCAAGCAGGCAGAAAATCAGGACAGGCAGAGTTGAACTGAACAACAGCTTCAGTCAACTGGATTTAACTAAAATTTATTTAACTTCATCCAACAACAGCAAAATAAACATTCTAAGCTCACTTGGAACAGTCACCAAGATAGATCCCATTCTGGGACATAAAACACACCTTAAAAAATTTGAAAGACTAGAAATCAGATAAAGTATGCCCTCAGACCACAATTAATCTAGAAACAAATAACAGATAGTTGGAAACCAGCCCCCCATACTTGGAGAATAAACAATATACTACTAAATTACATATGGATAAAAGAAGTCTCAAAACAAAAATTATATTAAACTAAAAGAAAATGAAAATAAGGGGCGCCTGGGTGGCTCAGTCATTGGGCGTCTGCCTTTGGCTCAGGTCATGGTCCCAGGGTCCTGGGATCGAGCCCCGCATTGGGCTCCCTGCTCAGCAGGAAGCCTGCTTCTCCCTCTCTCACTCCCCCTGCTTGTGTTCCTTCTCTCGCTGTGTCTGTCAAATAAACAAAATCTTTAAAAAAAAAAAAAAAGAAAGAAAGAAAGAAAATGAAAATAAAACATCAAAATTTGAGGGATGCAACAAAACAGTATCTACAGGGAGATGTTTAGCATTGAATGCAGACACTAAAAAAGAAGAGCTATAAGCAAAAAAAATCTAAGCACCTACTTTAGGAAACTAGAAAACCAAATTAAACTCAAAGGAAGCATAAGAAGAGAAATAACAAAAATTAAAGATGAAATTGTGGACAATAAAGAATAATCAAGAAAATGAGGGATACCTGGGTGACTCAGTCACTTAAGCATCTGCCTTCAAGCTCAGGTCATGATCCCAGGGTCCTGGGATGGAGCCCCACATCATGTTCCCTGCTCAGCAGGGAGCCTGCTTTTCCCTATCCCTCAGCCTGCAGCTCCCCTGCTTGTGCTCTCTCTCTCAAATAAATAAAATCTTAAAAAGAAAAAAAAAGAAAATCCAACAGCCATTTATGACAACAAATTAGGAATACAGGGAAACTTTCTCTTCTTGAAAAAGAATATCTATAACAAACCTACACCTAACATCATATTTAATGGCAAGAAACCTGATGCCCACCCCCCAAGAAGATCAGGAACAAAACAAAACAAAAATATCCTTTCACCACTTCTATTCAACACTGTACTGGAAATCTTAGCTAATGCAATAAGACAAGAAAAGGTATACAGATTGGGAAGGAAGGATATAAAACTGTTTTTGTTGCATATACCATGTATGCAGAAAATCTCAATCCACAATAACAAAGCCAATTCCTGGAACAAATAAGAATATACATAGCATATGCTGGCTAACTGAACATTAAAAAAAAAAAAAAAGATTACACATAGCAGGGACACCTGGGTGGCTCAGTTGGTTGGGCAACTGCCTTCGGCTCAGGTCGTGATCCCAGGGTCCTGGGATCGAGCTCCACATTGGGCTCCCTGCTCAGTGGGGAGCCTGTTTCTCCCTCTCCCTCTGCTTGCCACTCCCCCTGCTTGTGCTCTCTCTGTCAAATAAATAAATAAAATCTTAAAAAAAAAAAAAAGAATATACATAGCAAGTTTGAAGAATAAAAGGTTAATAAACAAATGTCGGGTGCCTGGGTATCTCAGTTGTTAAGCGTCTGCCTTCGGCTCAGATTATGGTCTCAGAGTCCTGGGATCAAGCCCCACATCGGGCTCCCTGCTTGGCGGGAAGCCTGCTTCTCCCTCTCCCACTCCCCCTGCTTGTGTTCCCTCTCTTGCTGTGTCTCTGTCAAATAAATAAGTAAAATCTTTAAAAAAAATAAATGTCAATTGCTTTCCTATAGATCCACACAAACAGAGTCAACTGATCTTTGACACAGGAACAATGGCAATTCAATGGAGAAAACATGATCTTTTCAGCAAATAGTACTGGAACACTGGACATCTACATACAAAAAGAAAAATCTAGACATAGGCCTGACATGTTTCACAAAAATTAATTCAAAATGGATAATAGATCTAAATGTGAAATAGAAACCTACAAAATGCCAAAACGATAACATAGGAGAAAATCTAAATGACCTTGGGTTTGGTGATGAATTTTTATTTACGACACCAAACGCAAGATCCATAAAAGAGAAAAATGGTAAGTTTAACTTCACTGAAATTAAAAACTCCTGTTGTGTGGGGTGCCTGGGTGGTACAGTCAGTTAAGCATTGGACTGTTGGCTTCAGCTCAGGTCAGGATCCCCAAGTCGTGAGATCGAGCCCCGCTCAGAGTCTGCTTAAGACTCTCTCTCCTTCAGGGCACTTGGGTGGCTCAGTCAATTAAGTGTCCAACTCTTGATTTCGGTTCATGTCATGATCTCAGGGTGGTAAGATCGAGCCCTGCATCGGACTCCTCCCTCAGCAGGGAGTCTGCTTGGGATTCTTTATCTCCATCTCCCTCTGCCCCTCCCCCCTAAAAATAAATCTTTAAAAAAATAAGCAAATGGATAAATAGTGGAGAAAATATCCATATAATGAGATATTATTCAGTGATAAAAAGAAATGAGGTATCAAGCCATGAAAAGACAAGAAGGATCTTTAAACCATATTGCTAAGTGAAAGAAGTCAATTTGACAAGGCTACATACATACTGTAGGATTCCAAATATATGACATTTTGGAAAAGACAAAGCTATGAGATAAAGACCTTTGGTTACCAGGGATTTGACAGCAGGAGGGATGGGTGAAATAGGTGAAGGGGATTAAGAGGTACAGACTTCCAGTTATAAAATAAGTCACAGGGATGTAATGTGCAGCATAGGGAATATAGTCAGTAATACTGTAATAACTTTGTATGGTGACAGACAATAACTAGACTTATTGTGGTGACCATTTCATAATGTATACAGATATCAAATCACTATGATGTACACCTGAAACTAATAATATGGTATGTCAACTACATTTCAATTAAAAAAAAAGAAACAGTAACAGAAGGCTCAAGGAATGATCAGCTTGGGGTGGGTGAGATTAGGGGTGCAGGGGCAAAAGCACGAGAGGGGACAAGGATATGCCAGCAAGGAGTCTTAAGTTTAACTTTCTTATCTTAGAGGGGTTTTTTTTGAATATTCACATGTATTATTTAAAATAAAGAGTGATTTATGGGGCACCTGGGTGGCTCAGTTGGTTAAGCGACTGCCTTCGGCTCAGGTCATGATCCTGGAGTCCCTGGATCGAGTCCCGCATCGGGCTCCCTGCTCAGCGGGGAGTCTGCTTCTCCCTCTGACCCTCCCCCCTCTCATGTGCTCGCTCTCATTCTCTCTCTCTCAAATAAATAAATAAAATCTTTAAAAAAATAAAATAAAATAAAGAGTGATTTATTACATATTTTACTATTTAATAGGCTGCATTTTTAGTTCTTTTACTTTTGCTTTTTAAAATTCATTTAACTTCGGGGCACCTGGGTGGCTTAGTTAGTTAAGCATCCAACTCTTGGTTTTGGCTCAGGTCATGATCTCAGGGTCCTGAGGTCAAGCCCTGTGTTGTGCTCTGTGTTGGGCGTGGAGCCTGCTTAAGATGCTCTCTCTCCCGCTCTCTCTGCCCCTCCCCCCTTCCTACCCGCCCCCCGCCACTCAAGCTCTCTCTCTAAAACTAAATAAAATAAAATTCATTTAACTTCATAGGAAACCATTCTAAGATTTAATCCTTTAAACATTAATGGTTATAAAAGCCATAAGTTTCAAAGCTCTTCCTAATTAAAATAACGAGAATCAGCATAGTTTGTACTTACATATCAAACTTATATATCAGCTATGTATTTTAGTGAATAAGCAGCATATTATAATGCAGTAGGGGCTTCGGCCTAATCCCATATGTGTAGTAGGATTTTTCAAAGATTTACATAAGCTTTGAGTTTTCCTTACATCAATTAAAATAGGAATTCATTTGCCTTAAGAATAGTTGAGCCTTTTAAACGTCGAAATTCTCAGGGACATGCACATAGAAAAACTGATTTAAAAATCGAAAATGTGATGAGCACCAGGTGATACATGGAAATGTGACTCACTATATTGCACACCTGAAACTAACAACACTATGTCAACTGGGATTAAAATAAAAACTTAAAAAATAAATAAATACTTCTATAATTAAAAAAAAATTTTTAATGAAAATTCATCTGAGAACTTAAATTCACCCATTTCACCTCTTGAGGTTCTCTCTCCTAAAATGTACAAATACTCTGGCTCCAGAATGTTCTTGCCTAACTCACACCGTATTTCTCAATCAACTCACATTTTCAAACCCCAAGAAATCAAAACTCTTACATACTCACACAGGAAATAAAATTACAAAATGCTAAGGGAAAAGCAGAGTTATGTTAGGGCCACAATGTTCACCAGATAAAGGAATCCAAAGGAAAGAAATGCAAAAATTTGAATCAGCCGAGATAAGCAGCCTGCTTACCTATAATTGAAAAGGAAAAGCCACATTTTTTTTTTTTTAAAGATTTTATTTATTTGACAGAGATAGACACAGCGAGAGAGGGAACACAAGCAGGGGGAGTGGGGAGTGGGAGAGGGAGAAGCAGGCTTCCCGCCGAGCAGGAATCCCGATGTGGGGCTCAATCCCAGGATCCTGGGATCGTGACCTGAGCCACCCAGGCACCCCGAAAAGCCACATTCTGAAAGTTAAACACCTTCCCAAACTTTGGCTCCAGATTCTCTGGGTGGAGATAGAAGCCCTGGAGTGGGGTAGTCCCCAGTGAGTGAGGGTAGGGACGCCTGAGCAGCCAAGAGCATGAACCCGCCCCTAAAAGCATAATGGAAATGTTCCCTCCCTGGGGTTTCCATTCTCCGAAGTGAGGACACTGTCAGCAAGATTCAATGTAAGATTCTGACCCAAATATTATGCTGAGCGAAATAAGTCAAACAGAGAAAGACATGTATCAGATGACCTCACTGATATGAGGAATTCTTAATCTCAGGAAACAAACTGAGGGTTGCTGGAGTGGGGGTGGGGTGGGAGGGATGGGGTGACTGG
>NC_138369.1:7021601-7065195 GCF_054177405.1 Leptonychotes weddellii | reverse complement strand
ACATACATACATACATACCAAAACAGAAGACAAATGTCTAAGAATAGCCGGATTTTCTATAGAACACTTTGAGAGTGTCATGGGACTAAATGTTTGTATCCTCCAAAATTCACATGTTGAAATCCTGCCCTGCATTGTGATGGTATTAGGAGGTGGAGCCTTTGGGAAGTAATTAGGTCATAAGGATAGAAACCTCATGAATGGGGTTATATGAAGAGACACAAGAGAGTTTGTTTATTCCCTCTGCACTCTATCATGTGAGGATACAATGAAATCACAGCCATCTGCAAGCCAGGAGGCAGATCTTTACCAGACACCAGATCTTCTAGCATCTTAAACTTGGACTTCCCAGCCTCCAGAACTGTAAGAAACAAATGTTTGTTGTTTAAGTGACCCATCTATGGTAATTTGTGATAGCAGCCCAAATGGACTAAGATAGGGAGGCACTTTCCCTAGCATACATCAAGGCTTTTAAATCTATAGTAATCAGGACAATATGGTATCAGTAGAGATATGTACAAGTAGACCAAGGGAAAATAGCAATTTCTGGAACAAGGGCATCAATTTAAAATACATGAACCTATGACAGAACAGGTAATATAAAAATGATGGACATTTTAACACAGAGAAATGACAAGTGGTTACCTACAGTAGAATAATGAATCACCTGCCTATCATATCCATATACAAACATTATTGTAGAGCTACCTATGAAAGACAAAAATAGAACACTTTCAAAGTTACAGGCAAATGTTTTTTTATAGCTTCACAATAGGGAGAGAGCTTTCTTAAATAATAAAATAAAGGAGGCCCTTTCTCTACCTTTGTGGAGTGTGTGGTTGACTCACCATGTTTTCTCACAAGACTTTTAGAATCAAGTGATTCTTGGCCAAGAAAGAAAAGCAGAATTGAGGGCGCCTGGGTGGCTCAGTTGGTTAAGCGGCTGCTTTCGGCTCAGGTCATGATCCTGGAGTCCCTGGATCGAGTCCCGCATCGGACTCCCTGCTCGGCAGGGAGCCTGCTTCTCCCTCTGACCCTCCCCCCTCTCATGTGCTCTCTCTCTCTTGTTCTCTCTGTCTCAAATAAATAAATAAAAATTAAAAAAAAAAAAAAAAAAGAAAGAAAAGCAGAATTGTCCCATTCCCCAATGGATTCAGATGAAAACTGGTAATAAAATCAGGTACATCTCCAAGAAGAGACACTGGAGAAAAACCAAGCTGGGTCTATAAGGAATCACACATGAGATGGCCCACATAATATGCTCCACTGTGGTAACCAACATCTTACCAGGCCACAGTGAAAACATCACCACAATCTCTGAATAGTTGGGCATGTTTTATTGGGGAAATCATTTTTCTCTTTGTTTCTATGCTTCTGCACTAGTAGGTTGGTTCAGAAATAAATATGTGAGATCTTTAGTTTGGGGGAAAAAAAAGGAAGAGAAGAAAGTAAGCCCAAAGAGATGGACAAATTCAACGCTATTAAAATTAAGAACAGTCCAGGGGCCCCTGGGTGGCTCAGTCGTTGGGTGTCTGCCTTCGGCTCAGGTCATGATCCCAGGGTCCTGGGATCGAGCACTGCATCGGGCTCCCTGCTCTGCGGGAGGCCTGCTTTTCCCTCTCCCACTCCCCTGTTTGTGTTCCCTCTCTCACTGTGTCTCTCTCTGTCAAATAAATAAAATCTTTAAAAATAAAATAAAATTAAGAACAGTCCATCAAAATGTAAAATTGAGTGAAAATTTGGGAGAAAGTGAATTTGGGAGAAAATATTTTAATACCTAAGATGATAAAGGATTAGTGTGCAGAATAGTAAAAAAAAAATGTAAGAAATCAATAAATGTACAAATAAATTAAATATGAGAAAATGACTGAAACTTTCATCAGAAGATGAAAGACCATATAGGAAAAATGCTCAACACCAATGGTAATTAACAAAAACAATATATAATCACATGGAGATTCTGTTTAACACCATACAGGCAAAAATAAAAGGTGTTGGCCAATTGCAAAGAATAAATAAATGCACGTGCATGAATGGTCAGATAGTTAATTCATACCTTCTATCAGCATTTCCTAGTAAATTTGAATTTATCCATAATCTATAGCCCAGCAATTTTTTCCCAATGTTTAAAAAATTTAATAATGCACTAGCACTTGAAGACAAAAAGAAGAATAACATTATCAACAAGTTTGAAAAAAAACCAACAAAACCTCAATCAACTCTGTCCCATAAGCAGTGAGGTCGTGTAAGTAAACTGGGTGACCCACAGCTTCGCAAAGCAGTATGTGTGAAACAGACTGAGGCAAAGAAACCACAAAAAAGCCTTTTCAGCATAATATGAATGATATATTAATGGTAATATTAACGTATTAATCCAAAAGAGGCAGAACTCTGCTTCATGATAAATAGATGAAGGTCACTATATAAAGTTAAAAAAGTCAATTGAACAGGAAGATATAACAATTTTATATGTGCACCCACCACATAAATACATCTAAGTACATAAGGCAAGTATTTACATGTGAAGGGAGAAATTGACAATATCATAATAGTATGATCATAATATCATAATAGTATGAGACTTCGATAGTATGAGACTTCGATAACCTGCTTTCATTAATGGACAGAACATCCAAACAGAATATCAATAAAGAAACAGCTACCTTGAACTATGCTATATATCAAATGGAACTAACAGATTATACACAGAGAGAGAGAGAGAGAGAACTTTCCACCCAAAGCAGAAGAATACACATTCTTCTCAAATACTCACAGAACATTCTCTAGGATAGATCACAGGATCACAGGTTAGGTCACAAAACAAGACTTAGTACATTTAAGAAGGTAAAAATCGGGGCGCCTGGGTGGCTCAGTCGGTTAAGCGACTGCCTTCGGCTCAGGTCATGATCCTGGAGTCCCGGGATCGAGTCCCGCATCGGGCTCCCTGCTCAGCGGGGGGTCTGCTTCTCCCTCTGACCCTCTTCCCTCTCGTGCTCTCTGTCTCTCAATCTCTCTCTCAAATAAATAAATAAAATCTTTAAAAAAAAAAAAAAAAAAAAAAAGAAGGTAAAAATCATCCCAAGTATCCTTTCACACAGTATGAGATGTGATGAAACTAGAAATGAATTAACAGCAAGAAAATTCACAAATATGAGGAAACTAGTCACAACACTCTTGAACAACCATTGGTTCAAAGAGGAAATCAAAAAGGGATTTTTCTAAATATCTCAAGACAAATAAAAATAAAAATACAACCTAACAAAACTCATGTGATGAGGGGCGCCTGGGTGGCTCAGTCGTTGAGCATCTGCCTTCGGCTCAGGTCATGATCCCAGGACTCTGGGATTGAGCCCCGCGTAGGGCTCCCTGCTCAGCGGGAAGCCTGCTTCTCCCTCTGCCTCTGCCCCTGCTTGTGTTCCCTCTCTCACTGTCTCTCTGTCAAATAAATAAATAAAATCTTAAAAAAAAAAACTTGTGATGCAGCAGAAGCAGTTCTAAGAGGGAATTTTATAGCAATAAACACCAACACTAAAAAAGAAGAAAGATCTCAAACAATCTAACTTTATACCTCAAGAAACTATAAAAAGAACAAACTAAGCCCAAAGTTATCAAAAGGAAGGAAATAATAATAAAGATTAGAGCAGAAACAAATGAAATAGAGAGTAGAGAAACAGTAGAAAAAAAATCAACAGGGGCGCCTGGGTGGCTCAGTCGTTAAGCGTCTGCCTTCGGCTCAGGTCATGATCTCAGGGTCCCGGGATCGAGCCCCACATCGGGCTCCCTGCTCCGCGGGGGAAGCCTGCCTTTCCCTCTGCCTGTCACTCCCCCTGCTTGTGCTCATGCTCTCTCTCTCTCTCTCTCTGACAAATGAATAAATAAAAAAAAAAAGAAAAAAATCAACAAATCTAAGAGTTGGGTTTTTTAAAAAGTAAAATCAACAAACCTTTAGCTAGACTAAAAAAAAAAAAAGGGAGAGAGAGAGACTCAAATAAACCCAGAAAGAGGAACCATTGTAATGAGGCTTCAAAAATAAAAAGGATCATAATAGACTTTTATGTACGATTAAATGCCAACAAGTCAGATAATCTAGAAGAAGTGGGCAATGTCATTCTTTACAGAAATTGAAAAAAAAAAATTCCTAAAATTCAGATGGAACCACAAAAGACCCAGACTAACCAAAGCAATCTTGAATAAAAAGAAAAAAGCTGGAGGAATCATACTGCCTGACTTCAAAATGTACTACAAAGCTATAATAATCAAAACAGTATTGTACTGGAATAAAAATAGTCATATAGACCAATGGAATAGAACAGAGAGCCCAGAAACAGATCTAAACATTTACAGTCAACGGATCTTCTACAAGGATGCCAAGAACAGACACGGGGAAAGTCTCGTCAATAAACAGTGTCAGGAAAACTGGATACCCATGTACAGAAGAATGAAATTGGACCCCTGTCTCACACCATATACAAAAATCAACTTAAGGGATGCCTGGGTGGCTCAGTCAGTTAAACATTTTCCTTCAGCTCAGGTCATGAGCTGTCCCACATCAGGCTCCTTGCACAGTGGGGAGCCTGCTTCTCCCTCTGCCTGCTGCTCCCCCTTGCTTGTGCTCTCTCTCTCTGTCAAAAAAGTAAATAAAATCTTTTTTAAAAAATCAACTTAAGGGGCACCTGGGTGGCTCAGTTGGTTGGGCGACTGCCTTCGGCTCAGGTCATGATCCTGGAGTCCCAGGATCGAGTCCCGCATCGGGCTCCCTGCTCGGCAGGGAGTCTGCTTCTCCCTCTGACCCTCCTCCCTCTCATGCTCTCTCTCTCTCATTCTCTCTCTCAAATAAATGAATAAAATCTTCAAAAAAAAAATCTTCTGCACAACAAAACAATCAGCAGAGTGAAGAGATAAACTAAAGAATAGGAGAAAATATTTGCAAACCAATAAGGAGTTAACATCTAAAAAATAAAAGGAACTCAACTCAATAGCAAAACCAACAAAAAACAGTAGGCAAAGGATCTGAATAGACATTTCTCAAAATAACAACAACAACAACAACATACAAATGGCCAATAAGTCTATGGAAAGATGTTCAACATCACTAATCATCAGAGAAATGCAAATCAAAACCACAATGAGATACCATCTCACATGGCTAATTGTGACAAGACAAAAGATCAAGAGTTGGCAAGGATGTGGAGAAAAGAGTACCTCTGTACACTGTTGGGAATGTAAATTGGTAGAGCCATAATGGAAAATGGCATAGAGGTTCCTCAAAAAATTAAAAATAAAACTACCATTTGATCCAGCAACCCCACTTTAGTATCTCAAAGACCTATCTGCACTCCCATGTTTATTGCAGCATTATTTTCAATAGTCAAGATATTGAAACAACTTAAATGTCTCAACAGATGAATGAAGAAAATATTATATGCCTATGGATATAGACACACACTAGAATATAATTCTTCCTTTAAAAAGAAGGAAATCCTGCCATTTGCAACAATATGGATGAACCGAGAGGACATTAGCTAAGTGAAATAAGCCAGACATAGAAATACAAATACTGCATGATCTCATTTATTTTTTTGAGAGAGAGAGAGAGTGGGGCGGGGGGGCAGGCAGGGGCAGAGAGAGAGGGAGAGAAAGAATTCCAAGCAGGCTCCACCCTGGGTGTGGAGCTTAATCTCACAACTCTGAGATCATGACCTGAGCCAAAATCAAGAGTTGGATGCACTCAACCGACTGAGCCACCCAGGTGTCACTGCATGATCTTACTTATATGTGGAATCTAACAACGTCAAATTCACAGAAGCAGAGAGTAAGATGATAGTTACCAAAGGTTGAGGGATGGGGAAATGGCGAGATGCTAGTCAAAGGGTGGTAACAAGTTTCTGTTATGCAGGATGAATAAGTTCTGGAGATATAGTTAATAATATTGAATTGTATACTTAAAATTTGCTAAGAGAGTAGATCTTTTTTTTTTTTTTTAAACTTTTGATTTTTTTTTTTTTTTAAGATTTTATTTATTTATTCATGAGAGACACAGAGAGAGAGAGAGAGGCAGAGGGGGAGAAGCAGGCTCCCAAGGAGCAGGGAGTCCGATGTGGGACTCGATCCCAGGACTCTGGGATCATGACCTGAGCCAAAGGCAGACGCTTAACCATCTGAGCCACCCAGGCGCCCCAAGAGAGTAGATCTTAAATGTTCTCATCACACATAAGAAACGGTAACTGTGTGAGGTGATGCGTATGTTAATTAGCTTGATTGTGGCCATCATTTTACAATATATACATGTATCGAAACATCATAAACATATTTTTGCATATGGTAGAGAAGAAAAATTCTAAGATACTGTTTATGGATAAAAATACTGGCAAATAATTATTTCTTTGAGACTACAAAGATGTCCATACACTATCATTTTCACATTAACAAATTGCTATGTAAAACAACTAATCAAATCTGAACTTTTATCTCTGCTTCAGAGCTGTCCGACCTTCATCAGTTCGTGGTTGTCACCAGGTGCTCCATGCCTGAGGATACACATGTCCAATTTACCAATTTGAAACTCTCTCTAAACCCCACTCTCACCCCCACTGATCCATCCAATCATTTCTGTAGCTAAGTCCTAACCATCGCATAAATAGCTTTCTCTTTCAAGCAATCTGATTGGCTCCAGGTTGAATCCACCTATGCCTCTCTGATTTCCCTTAATTTTATTTGTTTGTTTGTTTGTTTATAGTAAGCTTTATGCCCAACGTGGGGCTTGAACTCTTGATCCCCAGATCAAGAGTCACATGCTCTACTGACTGAGCCAGCCAAATGCCCCTTCCTCAATTTAAATTATTAATTTGAAATGGTCTTCCAAGATAGATTGTGATGTCTTGGGTAAGTGCCACAGCCATTTTATTTGCTTCTGTTCTCCCTAACCTGTAACACCACCTGCTCATTGAGGCCACACAGAGAATATTTTAAACTGACTATCATCTGCTATAACAGTGTGTGGATATTAATGCTGCCCTCACCACAAAAGGGAGCACCACTGCCTTTCTATTTCTGGAAAATGGTTTAAGCAGTTTCCTGGAGGACTTTTTATATAGGGTAATACAGTTAATAGAAGTAAAAGTAACACTGTTAAACTTAATCCCATCTACATGGTTTAATTTTTTGTAACTTCTTTTTTTTTTTTTAAAGATTTTATTTATTTGACAGAGAGAGACACAGTGAGAGAGGGAACACAAGCAGGGGGAGTGGGAGAGGGAGAAGCTGGCCTCCCGCAGAGCAGGGAGCCCAATGCGGGGCTCAATCCCAGGACCCTGGGACCATGACCTGAGCCAAAGGCAGACACCCAACGACTGAGCCACCCAGGCACCCCAATTTTTTGTAACTTCTTAAGAAGGCAATAAACCCTGTGAACCTTGATTTCCTTAATTCTGAAAAGTGTGATGAAAAAAATCCACACTTGGAAAGTAGTAGGAATAATTGAGGTAGGAGGACAGACACTCTTGGAGGAGCTCACATTAGGGAAGAGACCTGATGTAATTGATTAGTATAAGAAAAGCAGAGGATACTGGGAAGATGGCAGAGTAGGATGCACCAGGAATGTCTCCCTACTTAGACAACAATTGCACTGGTAAAATCTGTCTGACATAAGCATTTGCACTCTGTAGTCTATTGAAGGCTTGCAAATTCCAGGGGATGGTTTGAAAGGTAAACTGAGGTAAACTACAATTAATCTCAGCTCTTTGCACAGTAGCAGCCACCCATCCCCACCCCTAGCCTGCTGGCAGTAATCTGTGCATGTGCTCCTGGAGCAGCTTACACACAGCTTGTGGGAGAAAGGGTGGCCAAAAAAGGACCTTGTTCCCCAAATATCAGGGATTTGTGCTCTGATGGTTGATTACTGCTTCTGATCACAGAGGTGCAAACAAAGAAGCAGTGGTCACTGTTGCTGCAAATCCCTGCATTGTTGTAAGCCCTTCCCTCTACAAGTGAAATCATTTCCAAGGTATTTGAAGGGTTGGTGCCCTTTTGTCCTCTTTCATTTCTTCCCCTTCTTTTAGGAGCCAGACTAGAATATTAAAAATCAACTACGTATAAGGAAAAATTAGAAAGTCACCTGTGCATGCCCAAGGAAAGGCACACACTCAGAAAAGACCTAAATTTACACATCATGCTGATCTTTGGCACAGAGAAAACCTACAACAATAAAATAACAAAAAATTTTAATTTTTAATTTTTAATTTTTTTAAGAGTTTATTTATTTGAGAGAGAGAATGAGAGAGAGAGAGCATGAGATGGGGGAGGGTCAAAGGGAGAAGCAGATTCCCTGCTGTGCAGGAAGCCCGATGCAGGACTTGATCCTGGGACTCCAGGATCATGACCTGAGCCGAAGGCAGTCGCTTAACCAACTGAGCCACCCAGGTACCCAAAATTTTAATTTTTTAAATTAAGTAAGTGCTATACCCAATGTGGGGCTTGAACTTACAACCCTGAGATCAAGAGTCACACACTCTACCAACTGAACCAGCCAAGCATCCCTAAAATAACAACAACAACAAAAAATATAAAGCAAACCCTGGAGAAAGGGGAGAATCTGATTCCCAGCATTACAACATTTTTAGATTCAATTGTCCAGATTTCAACAAAGACATCACAAGGCATACAAAGAAATGAGAAAGTATAGCCATTTCAAAAGAAAAAATAAACCAACAAAAACTGCCCCTGAAAAAAAACCTGATGGCAGATCTACTAGACAAATACTTTAAAACAACTGTTTTAAGGTTGCTCAGAGAACTAAAGAAAGATGTGGAAAAGAAAACAATGTATGAACTAAGTGGATATGTCAACAAGAAATAGGAAACAAAATTGGGGCACCTGGGAGGTGCAGTCAGTTAAGCATCTAACTCTTGGTGTTGACTCAGATCATGATCTCAGGGTCATGAGATTGAGCCCTGTGTTGGGCTCTGTGCTCAATGAGGAGTCTGCTTGAGACTCTTTCTCCCTCTCCCTCTGTCCCTCCCCTCTGCTTTCTCCCTCTCTCTCTAAAAATAAATAAATTAATTTAACAAATTAAAAAAAGAAATAGAAAACATTTAAAAAGTCTGGTTACAATTTTTATTTGTCAATTGTACATCAATAAAGATGGGAAAAAATTAAAAAATAAACCTATTTCATCTGGAGCTGAAAAGTCCAATAACTGAAATGAAAATTTCAAGAGGGGTTCAAAGGCACATTTGAGCAGACAGAAGAAAGAATCAGCAGACTTGGAGATAGGAAAATGGAAATTGTTGGGTCTGAGAGACAGAAAGAAAATTGAAAAACATGAAAAGAGCCTAAGGGACACTATTGAATGGACCAACATATACATTATGGGAGGCATAGAAGAAGAGAGAGAAAAGGGGAAGAAAGAGTATTTGAAGAAATAATGGCTGAAAACTTCCCAAATTTGATGAAAGACACAAACATAAAAAACATACAAGAAGCTGAATGGACTCCAAGTGAGATGAACTCAAAGAGACTCACACCATGACACATTATAATCAAACTGTCAAAACCAAGGGCATAAAGAATTTTGAAAGCAACAAGAGAAGAGTGAATATAGGGATCCTCAAAAAAATTATTTGCAAGTTTCTCATCAGAAACTTTGGAAGCCAGAAGACAGTGGGCTGATATATTCAAAATGATAAAACAAAACAAAACTATCAATCAAGAATCCTATACCCAGCAAAATTATCCTTCAAAAGCAAGGGAGAAACAAGTTGCAAGGCATTTACAAAACAAATAGCAAAATGATAGAAGTCCCTCCTTTATCAGTACTTATTTTACATGTAAATGGGTTAAATGCTCTAACCAAAAGACAGAGATTGGACTTTGAATTTTTTTTAAGTGGGCTCCATGGAGCCCATGCAGGGCTTGAACTCTTGAGCCTCATAATAACATATGAGCTAAGATCAAGAGTCAGATGCTTAACCAACTGAGCCAGTCAGGCACCCCTGGACTTTGAATTTTTAAACATTAAGGTTTCCCATCTTTTTATGAATTATAAGTACCAGATATAAAAGCTTTATGAATCAGATGCTGAAAACCATGTGGAAAATGAGACAAAACATCCAAAGGTCATTAATTAGAACAATATCTTTAGATTTTTTTTTTTATTATTATTTATTTATTTGAGACAGAGAGAATGAGAGAGAGAGAGCACATGAGAGGGGGGAGGGTCAGAGGCAGATGCAGGCTCCCTGCCGAGCAGGGAGCCCGATGCGGGACTCGATCCAGGGACTCCAGGATCATGACCTGAGCCGAAGGCAGTCGCTTAACCAACTGAGCCACCCAGGCGCCCTAGAACAATATCTTTAAACCACTTATAATAGTTGTAACATTTTCTGCCACGTCAGATGGGCATGTTTGGAAGATAAGAGAACAAGATGACTGAGTAAAATGAATGAATAAATGATCCCATTTCCTTAGAAAATTACATGCACACACACACACACACAGTCTAGTATCAGAGGACACTGTACTATCCCTGAAGGATAAAATACCATACTCTAAGATGCTCCTCTCCTCACTCCTCACAATAACTGCCCCATAAACTGTCATGTTTACTTGTTCCCAGAGAGGTGTTTAGAGAAAGGGCAGTGTATCCAGTTAAGTGGAAGGGGGTATTTATTTACGGTTTTTGTACATTTTTAAAGATTACAGCAATTAAATAGTTGATTATTGTATTGATTTAAATATTTATGAAAGCTTTCAGAAAAAATAAGCTTTCATGTTACCATGATGTGGGAAAAAGGAATAATTATTCTTGTGAAAAATTATAAAATAAATCCAGAAAACCTATAGGTAGAGAACCTTAGGAGAGCCCTGAGAGACCACATTTTGGCAAGGAATTTGGGGACTGAAACACACACATCACCATGTGCTTTTGCATTAGGATGTTTCCTTTTGGTCTTCCTTTAAAACAGACAAACAAACAAACAAACCAACAACCTTCTTCCCTACCACTTGGTCAAGAAACATTAACCTCCACCTGCTGATAACTTTATATTTTTACATTTTTACTTATCATTATTTCAGTGTAAGTTAATTTTACTGTATGCTGTGAGGTAGGGAGTCTCAGGTCATCTTTCTGCAGGTTGATATGTAACTGTCCCAGCACCATATTGAGTAGACTTTCCCCAATGAATTGTCTTAGGCAATTAAAGAAACTGATTAACCAGGGCATGTGGGTGGCTCAATCAGTTAAGTGTCCAACTCTTGACTTCAACTCAGGTCATGATCTCAGGGTTGTGAGATCGAGCCCCATGTCAAGCTCTGCACTGGACAGGGAGCCTGTTTAAGATTCTCTCCTTCTACCCCCCCCTAAAAAATAAAAATAAAATAAATGAATCAATAAATAAATTAGCCAAAAATGTAAGGAATTGTTCCTGGACTGTCTCTTTAACCTCACTCAAATCTCAAGTGGGAAAGCAGTAGGCACTGCTCATAAAAGCTGCACGGCCTTATAAAGACCCACAATGCCTGAGGCAAGAGATTAGGGGGTAAAGACATATAGTAGACTGCCTAAATTCTAGAGGAGAAGCTAGAAAGTTTCTTTGAGATTTCAGGACATCTAAAAGCAGCTGTGTTGCAAGTGATGTCAGGGAGGATGGTGGAGTAGGGAGCACCAGGAATCTTTTTTTTCCCCACCTAGACAATTATACTGCTACAAATTGTCTGAAGTTAACTATTTTGAAACTATGGAGTCTATTTGAACTTGCACTTCCAGTTCCAGTTTTTTAACTTTCAGGGCTTTGAACTTGTGGCTGGTAAACTGCAGTTAATTTCAGTCAATTTTAGCCTTTAGTGCAGGAATGGAGTGACCTATCTATTACCCACCACCCACTCCATGGCAGACAGCTTTGGAGAAAGTGACCTGTATTCCAGGTGTGTCTTGCTCGAACCGAGGTAGGACAAAAAGATTGTCTTCTAGTTATCCAGGTTCTAGGTTCTGATTGCTGCTTACTGCTTTTGATCACTGGGGTACAGACACCAAGGCTGGCTGCCATTGTTTCAACCCCCACCAACTACAGTGGGTTCCAGGAGATTTTTTTTTAAGACTATTTAATTACTTGAGAGAGAGAGAGCATACCCATACCAGCAGATTTTTCATCAGAAATCTTGGAGGCCAGGGCACCTGGGTGGCCCAGTCGTTAAGTGTCTGCCTTCGGCTCAGGTCATGATCCCAGGGTCTTGGGATCGAGCCCCGCATCAGGCTCCCTGCTCCGCAGGAAGCCTGCTTCTCCCTCTCCCACTCCCCCTGCTTGTGTTCCCTCTCTGGCTGTCTTTCTCTCTGTCAAATAAATAAAACCTTTAAAAAAAAAAAAAAGAAATCTTGGAGGCCATAAGGTAGTGGTTGATGTATTAAAAGTGCTGGGGAAAAATTTTTTTAAACAGACTGTCAACTCAGAATTCTATATCCAGTAAAACTGTCCTTCAAAAAATGAGGTAAGGGATGCCTGGGTGGCTCAGTCAGTTAAGTGTCTGCCTTTGGCTCAGGTCATGATCCCAGAGTCCAGGGATCAAGTCCCGCATCGGGCTCCTTGCTCGGCAGGGAGTCTGCTTCTCCCTGTCTGCTGCTTCCCCTGCTTGTGCTCTCCCTCTCTCTCTGACAAATAAATAAATAAAATCTAAAAAAAAAAAATCTGCTTTGCTGGAACTTTAAAAAAAATGAGGTAAAAATTAAGATATGCTCAGATAAACAAAAGCTGATGAGATTCATTACTACTAGACCTGCCCCACAAGAAATGCTGAAAAAGTCCTCTGGGTTTAAATGAAAGGATATCAGACAGTAACTTGAGCCATAGGAAGAAATGAAGGTGCCTACAATAATAGGAAAATAAAGAGTGGTTGTTTTTTTTTTTTTAAACTGAGTCAGTAAAGTCTGACCCACACTCAAGCAAAGGGGAATTAGGCTCCATCATTTGAGAGGAGGATGTTATGGACTGAATGCTTGTTCCCTGCAAATTCATATGTTGAAGCCCTAACCCCCAGTGTGATGGTATTTGGAGGTGGGGCCTTTGGGAGGTGATTAGGTTTGACTGAGGTCATGAGAGTGGGGCCCTCTTGATGAGATATTGCCCTGCTAAGACACCAGGGAGCCCCCCATTTGTTTCCCTTCCCCATATTGTCTCTGTCTCCCTCTGCCATGTGAGGACCCAGCAAGATGGTGAGCATTTGCAAGCCAGGAGCCCTCATCAGGAACTGAATTGGCTGGCACCTTGACCTTGGACTTCCTAGCCTTCAGAACTGTGAGAAATAAATGTCTGCGGTTTAGACCACCCAGCTGATGGTGTTCTATTAGAGCAGGCTGAATGACTAAGACAGAGGAACAGCAAAGAAGTTAAACCCATCACACCAGAGATGTGACATGATGGAGAGAGAGTGTTGGGGTTAAGCCTGAGCTTTGGAGTTGGAAAGAACTGAGTTCATGGGCGCCTGGGTGGCTCAGTTGGTTGAGCGACTGCCTTCGGCTCAGGTCAGGATCCTGGAGTCGCAGGATCGAGTCCCGCATCGGGCTCCCTGCTCAGCAGGGAGTCTGCTTCTCCCTCTGACCCTCCTCCCTCTCACGCTCTCTGTCTCTCATTGTCTCTCTCTCAAATAAATAAATAAAATCTTTAAAAAAAAAAAAAAAAAAAGAACTGAGTTCATACCCAGACTGTTGACCTTGGACAAGTACCTTGAGTTCTCTGAACCTCAGCATGCCCTTTTGTAAAATGAAGATGATAAAGCCACCGTGAAGCCACCTTCAAACCACATGACACAAGACTTGACATCGTGTAAATACAGATAGCTGCTGTTTTTATTACTGTTATTATTGCTCGTGAAGTTTTTCATGCTAATGATGTGATGGAGCAGGCAGGTCTGGGTCTCCCACTACCCAATATACCAAGATGAAGGGTGTGGACTTGCTCTCCAGAGCACCTGGGAACCAGGGCTGGGGGCTGGAGGCTGAGCAGGGGAGAGACAGGAAATGTCCCTTTGGGATTGCAGTAGATGACTAGGAATTAAAGGCTGGGACAGCCACCCAAGTAATGGGTGTCTGGCCCTGGGTGTTGGCCATGGGGATGACAGGAGTGAGAACAAGAGAGGAGCTCAGGACTAGGTGTGGGTCTCAATGGTGACCCCATGACCCAGGCTGAGAGGAGCAGTTAAGGGGATGAGAGGGGGGGAATGTATCAGGAATTCAGCTTTGACCTTGCTTTGCTCAGGCCCTTCCTTCTGCCTAGGATGTCTTTTCTTTTTCTTTTTCTTTTTTTAATATTTTATTTATTTGACGGAGAGACACAGAGGGAGAGGGAATACAAGCAGGGCGAGTGGGAGAGGGAGACGCAGACTCCCCGCTGAGCAGGGAGCCCGATGTGGGGCTCGATCCCAGGATGCTGGGATTATGACGTGAGCCGAAGGCAGACGCTTAACGACTGAGCCACTCAGGCGCCCCTAGGATGTCTTTTCTTATTGTGCCTTCCTGATGCTCCCACTCGCCCCGGAAGATGCTGCCATAGACCCCTCCTCGGAGAATCTCTCTGGAGCAGATGTAGTGTACAATTTCCCAAGAAGCCCACTGCTCATCAGGTTATCCTGAAAGTATCTGAATCCCCAGGTGTCTCATTCGGAGTTTCTCTGGAGCAATCCTTCGACCGATGCATCGCGGGGCTCTCCATGCCCTGCACAAGAGGACTGGAAGAAGCCTTTGCCTTGCTCACCAGAACGGAAACGCTGTGCTGCTGCAGTTCGGGATGTGGCCACGCGGGGGCAGCAGTGCACAGATCAAGGGTCTGAGAAAGGCATCTAGCCGATCTGGTCCCTGCTGGGCGCCCCCTGAGCTTCCCAGGCCAAAACCTCCGCCTTTTTTTTTAATGGGTAGAGGGGAAACCTGTACAACCCAGTTTTTTCCCCACCTGCCCAACCCACCCAGTGCCCGAGCTCCAAGTCCAACAGTTAGTGGAAATTATGCAAAACTAAGTTAGATTAGTCCCTCTGCTCAGAACTCCCCATGGTGAGCACCTCACTACGGATAAAGCCCCCATCCCTGCAGCCCCCCAAAGCCCCCGACTGTCCCACATATCCCCTCTTCACCTCCTGGCCCTCATCTCCTCCCACTTAGCCCCTCATTCCCTCTGCTCCAGCCACACTGGCCTATTGGTTCCTCAAACAGTGCCTGGATTTGGGACAGCTTTAGTGCCTAGAAAAATGCATCATTGTGGTTACTTTGTAAATGTATAGTCAATTAAGATTATAGTTTTAGAAGCAGTTTCCCTTAAGCCTTTGGTTCCAATCGCAGCTATTATGTTACTTATATACCTGGGTAAGTGGACCATCACTTGGCAAAGAGGCCACTGGGTTCACATTTGGATCCATTTAGAAATGTTGTGGGATGAAATCACTTAAACATTGTACATGGCATTTATAAAAGTGATATATCTGATTCTTTAATCTTGTTAAATGCCTCCACCAAGCAAACCCTTCTGAAATCCTTAGCAGTTACTACAAATCTAAAAATTAAATATAAGGAGAAATCTGTTCTTTTAAACATTCTGATAGTACTTCTAAACCTAGCCCAATTATCATGTTGTTTCCAACTTAAAGTTACCAGCCTGAAATCAATTAATCATCTCTGGAAGGAGACAGAAAAATCTGGTAACTCTTGTTCCTTCCAAGGGGGTGTGGGGGCTGGGAGGAGGTAGTTGAGGGACCAGAGAGGGAGGGAGGCTTCTCATTGTAAACTGTTAGGGACTTTCTGAATTGAAATTATGGGGTGGGGGGAGGGTTCAACTTCAACCCTGTTTTCTTTCTTTTATAAAAGGAAAAAGTATATCTGAAGCAATTACCACCAGATGTTAACTTTTGCTTCTTCATGTGAAGGTACAGGGGTGTTTGGGGGATTATCTTCTGTGCTTTTCTGTTTGTTTGCAACTTTTACTTTTGGTAAAATACAAGCAACATAAAATTTACCATTTTTACCTTTTTTAACTGTACAGTTCAGTGGTATTAAGTACGTTTCACATGGTCACGCAACCATCACCACCATCCACCTCTAGGACTTTTTTCATCGTACAAAACTGAAACTCTGTCTCCATTAAACCTTAACCCCCCTTCCCTCCCTCCCCTATCCCAGGCACCCACCCATCTACTTTTGATCTCTATGGATTTGACCACCCTAGGACCTTCCTATGATTGGAATCATACAGACCTTTTGTAACTGGCTTATTTCACTCAGCATAATGTCCTCAAGGTTCATCCATGTTGTAACAGGTGTCAGAATCTTGTCTGTGTTTTTCAGATTAAATTTAAATTAAAAATACAAAAGCACATGCACATGATTAAAATAAAGGCGATCTTTTGCAGCGCTTGTAATGAACGGCAAACACCTGTGGAATCGTAGCTTTCTCTCTGGTCATTTCCATCCTTCTCAATGTGCTGGCTCCCTCTAATCACCCAGAGGGGAATGGAGCCCTCACCTGCTGGTTTTCTGTGGCGGTGGATCAGGATTTAGCTCACAGCTTCCCTCTCTCTCCCCCTGCCTCCCCACACAGGTTTAGATCTCATGTAGTTCCTCTGTTGGCCATCTTTGAAATTTTTCAGGAACATACTTACCCCATTATTTCTTCTTCCACAAACTATAGTTCCTTTGTTCCAACTGGGTAATGCTAAAAGCGAGTGTTTTTAAGGCACTTGCTAGGGGCCAGGCACTCCTCGGTATTTCTACATAGATTAAGTAGTTTAATACCCACACTAACCATGTCTGATGTCAGATACGTCCCCTTCCTAGTCCATTTTAGAGATGAGAAGCTGAGGCCCAGAAAGGGTAAGTCATTTGCTCCAAGTCACAGAGCTTACAAAGTGGCAAAGCCTGAGCTGCCTCTGGTTATTTTGATTTTTGTTTGTTTTGAATCTCACTGGGGGGAATAAGTTATTTCTTTAATGGCTATAGCTGAGGTTTATGAGAACTCAGGCACTGTACACAAGATCCGTCCACATCATTGTATGCAAATTTTACATCAAAGAAAAGAGCTGTAAGCAAATATTGAACTTGTTAATGATACAGGCACTGAAGTATTGGGAGGGAAGTGTGTAGGTGTCCGTGACATATTAAAATGAGTAAAGAGCGGGGCACCTGGGTGGCTCAGTTGGTTAAGTACCCGACTTTTGATTTCGGCTCAGGTCATGATCCCAGGGTTGTGAAATTGAGCCCCGCATTGGGCTCCATGCTGAGTAGGGAGTCTGCTTGGGATTCTCTCCCTCTCCCTCTGCTCCCCCAACCCCCGCCACGTGCACTCTCTCTCTCAAAAAAAAAAAAGAGTAAAAAGATGGATGAATGGATAGATATTAGAGCAATATATTCAAATGTTAATTGCAGTATCTAGGAGTGTGTGGGTATTCACTGTACAATTGCACGATTCTTTTAACTTCGCTGTATGAAATATTTCAGAACAAAATGTGGGGACCCCTGTCCTGAGCTTCCCAGGAAAACCTGTCTTCTCTCACCCAGACAGGCAAGAAATCCCTCAAACTCAATACAGCCACACGGGTTTGTCCACTTCCCCCCAAATGGTTCTTCTCCCTGAGTCTCTTCCTTGGGGTGCTTCTCACTCACCAGGCCCCAAAGCTGGGAGTTGCCAGAGATTTCTCCTTCTCACCAATGGGTGCCAAGATTTATATTATGGCGACCAGCTGTCCTCCTGTTTTACCCAAGACTGAGGGTTCCTGGGCTGTGGGACATTCTGTGCTAAAATCAGGGAAGTCCCAAGCAAACTGAGATGAGTTGGTCCCCCAACCTACCACTTTTGCCTCTTAAACATGTTCAGTTTATCCAAATTACCACTGCCCTAGTCTGTACTAATAACACACATTACAGTGATGACAATAAACTGTGGTAACTGCTTATTTCAAGGGCTTGTTATGTGCAAGGCACGGTTCTGCATATTTATCCGTGGCAGGTCTTTGATGCACACAACACCCTGTAGTGAACAACTGTAATATCTGTGTCAGAGATGAAGGAATAGGCACAGAGAGGTAAGGCCACTAGTCTGCAGTCATATAGCTAAATCACAAGAGGTGCTGGCATCTGAAGCCAGGCAGATGGCCACAGAGCCCTGAGGCTCACCTACCTTTGGATAGCCATGCTGGAGCACTGACTCCATCTCACCACCCCCTAGGGGTTCCCCTCACTGTAGGTCCCCCCTCAATCCACCCAATCATCTGCGGTTTCACCCAATCATCCGTGTTTTCATCAGAATGATTATTTAGGTAAATACTGTTTCCCCAATCACCCATGTATCACCAGCTTATAATCTTTAAAGACAAATGCAATAAAAAAATAAAGTAGAAAGTAATAATTTCCCATAGCGATCCTCCCCAGGGATACTACTTTTTTTTTTTTAAGATTTCTTTATTGGAGCACCTGGGTGGCTTGTTTGGTTAGGCGTCTGCCTTCAGCTCGGGTCATGATCCTAGGGTCCTGGGACTGAGTCCCATGTTGGGCTCTCTGCTCACCGGGGAGCCTGCTTGTCCCTCTACCCTTCCCCCTGCTTGTGCTCTCTCTCCCTCTCTGACAAATAAATAAAATCTTTTAAAAAATAAAGATTTATTTATTTATTTGAGAGAGCAAGAAAGAGAGTGAGGGAGGGGCAGAGGGAGGAGAGAAGCAGACTCCCCGCTGTGCGTGGAGCTCATCTTGGGGCTTGATCTCCTGACCCTGAGATCAAAGACCTGAGCCGAAATCAAGAGTCAGACGCTTAACCGACTGAGCCACCTAGGTGCTCCAGGGATACCACTTTTAATTGGATTCCTATTGGCACCAGAATTTCTTTTTGGTGTATAGCAACCAGGACTTGTAGTTCTAGATCACGATATAGTGTGACAGATGGATGGATAGATAGACAGACAGATATAAAGACAGATAGATATAAAGATGGATGAATGGATGGGTAGACAGCTAAATAGATAAAAACTGATATAGATAGGGGTGCCCGGGTGGCTCAGTTGGTTAAACAGCTGCCTTCGGCTCAGATCATGATCCTGGGGTCCCAGAATCGAGTCCCACATCGGGCTCCCTTCTCGGTGTGGAGTCTGTTTCTCCCTCTGACCCTCCCCATCTTGTGCACTTCCTCTCTCTCTCACTCTCTCTCTCTCAAATAAATAAATAAAATCTTTAAAAAAAACTGATATAGATAAATAGAGGATATGCATACAGATCTGTCTTTGTCTTGTTTTTTCCCAAACTGATCTTGTAAAAACACAGCTCAGAACCCATCCTCCAAACCTGTCACCTCCAGATCAAGTCCACACTCCATGGCTCCAGGCCCTTGTTCCTGTGTCCCCGTGAGCCCCTTATCCCTACCTACCTGCCTCCCACCTGGGGCTATCCTCACCACATGTGGCAGTCTGGTGCACAGCACCCTTCACTGACCTGCGCTTGTCAAAAGTCATGTTAACCCTGTGCCCCCATCTGCCCCATTGAGTGTACATTGCTTGTCCATGCAGACCTGCTTTCATGGGAACTCCCAGCGGGGAGGTGTGTGGGGGGGAGTGCTTGACAACGTAGAGATTGGGGAGTGTGTGATGGGGGTGCTGCTAATTGACTCAAGAGGTCAGGATAGTCTGAGGAGGTGGCATTTAAGCCAAATACTCATTGACAAGAAGATGAGGGAGAGTGGCTCAGTGGCGGGAACAGCAATGCAAAGGCCCTGAGGTAGGAATTAGTTGCCTTTAGTGTGACTTGAGCACTGTGACCTGGACATGAGAGAGATGCAGAATCTAATCAGGGGTCATTGAAATACCCCCCAAGAGTTTTGTCCTGGGCAGATTATCAACAACAACAACAACAACAACAACCAGGTTAGAACCAAAGCAAGCTATAAGGGAGTTGATGGAACTCACTCAAGGGATGAAGCCAGGAGAGTAGGGGGAGGCTGGACACTCAGACAGGAGGGAAGAGTGTGTGTGTCCTGAGGGTGTTCCTTCATTCCATCACTCCCCCAAGTGATTCCTCAGCAATGGCCCTTCTGTGCTCCAGCTTCCAGATGCCAAAGAAAACAGCAGTGAACCAGACCAAGAGAGTTCGTGTCCCCGAAGAGCTCATTCTGGTGGGGAGACAGACAGAAAACGAGATAAGCAGGTGTGTGCTTTGTCAGGCAGCGATAAGGGCTACAGAGGGTGAGGAGGGTGAGAGGGAGTCAGATGGGGGTGGGGTGCATTTTTGATACGTTACAGAAACTTGAATACAATGGGGAGGAGCCACGGAGTATCTGGGGAAGGAAGGGCCTTTTAGGCCAGTGGAATGGCAAGAGCCAAGGCCCTGAGGTCAGAGTGAGGCTCTATTCCAGGAAGGGTGAGAGGCCACAGGAGTGTGACTGAGAGGGAAGAGGGGAAGTGGGGAGGGCAGGGCCTCCAGAAGCCAGAGGAGGAACTCAACCATAGGATTGACGTTGGTGTTGGGAAGCAAGGCAAGAGGGAGCCAAATCCTGATCCACCTCCATAGAAAATGGGCAGAACAGGGCTACGCTGGGCAAATGGAAGGATAAGAGCTTATTCAGAACCCAGGAGGTGACCAGAGAGATAAAGCCAGGAATCCACATGCTCAGCACAAAGTCTGGTTTCTTTTAATCATGTGCCCCATGCTTTTGCATTTTTTCGTTTTTTGTTTTAGATTTATTTATTTATTTGAGGTGGGGCAGAGGGAGAAGGAGAGAGAGAATCTCAAGCAGACTCCCTGCTCAGCGCAGAGCCCAACATGGAGATTGATCTCACAACCCTGAGATCATGACCTGAGCCAAAACCGAGAGTCAGACGCTTAACCAACTGAGCCACCCAGGTGCCCCTGCACTTTTTTCATTTAAAAAAATATGAAAAATGATGGGCGCCTGGGTGGCTCAGATGGTTAAGCGTCTGCCTTCGGCTCAGGTCATGATTCCAGGGTCCTGGGATCGAGTCCCACATCGGGCTCCCTGCTCCTTGGGAGCCTGCTTCTCCCTCTGCTTCTCTCTCTCTCTCTCTCTGTCTCTCATGAATAAATAAATAAAATCTTTAAAAAAAAATGAAAAATGTTAACACTTGAAAAAACTATAAAATGGTATGTATCACTGACATCCCACTTTTCTGAACACAAATGTAGGCATAGAATAATTGACAGGAAAAAAAACTTAATGGATAGTGACTCTCCGGGCAGGGGTAGGACAGGCAAGTGTAATGGTTTTCTTTCTGTTTTTCAGTATTTTCTAACTTTTTTATGAAGACCATGTACTACAAAAAGATAATAAGTATAATCTTGTGGGATCTCAAAAAAATAAAAAATGAAAAAACACAAAAAGCAGAGAAGATAATCCCTAAAACACCCCGGCACCCTCCACATAAAGAAGCAAATGTTAACACTCAGTCCTAAATGCTTTAGATACTTTTTTTCCTTTTTTTTTTTTTTGGTGAAAGAAAACAGTAAGGAGAAAGTAGAAGCTCCATTCCCAGCTCCCCTTGTCCCCAGCCCCTGTCTCCCCAGAAAACATCTGTTGCCCTGAATCTGAAATGAGGTCTTTGTGTCCTGGGTTTACATTTTAACATATAGATATGTTAAGAGGAAGACTGGCAAAATAACGAACAAGACTTTTCAAGCCAAAATCCAAACAGTACATAAAATATAAAATGGAAAGAGAATGCCCCACCCCATCCCCAAAGAAAGGAAAGTAATTAAAAGCTAGAGTCTAAATTTCCCTGCCCCAACAGAGCAGGTTTTCCTGTCTGTCTTGTTCACTGCTGGGTCAGCTGGTCCTGGGTATACAGTGGGTGCTCAATACGTGTTGAATAAAATTTTAGGTTTCTTGGATCATTCCCTTTTTTCAGAATAAATTTTTTTTTTTAATTTTAGAATAATTTTAGATTTCCAGAAAAGTGGCAAAAGATGGTGCAGGGCACTCCAGGATCATTCAGGCTTTATTTGGATGTCACCAGTTTTTCCACAACTGCCCCTTTTCTGGTCCAATATCCCACATTTGATTTTGTGCTCATGTCTCTTGGGTCTCCTGCAATCTGTGGCAGCTCCTCAAACTTCTTCTTCAAGCCTGGGACGTTTTTGCAAATACGGGTCAGGTATTTTATAGAATATCACTCAATTTGGGTGTTTCCTGGGTGTTATTGTTCTCACCCTCAGCTTGTGGTTACAGGTTCCTGGGAAGAAACCCACAGAGGCAAGGTGCCCTTCTCACGACATGATGTTAGTAAGACATCCCCAGGAATGTTAGCATGGACCATTTGGTTAAGGCGATGTCTGCCAGGTGTCTCCCCTGGACGGTTCCTGTCTTTTGTTTTTCCATACTTTATTCTTTGGATGAAAGTCACTTACTCCTTTGAGTCCAGTCCACACTCAAAAGGAGGCAGTAAGGGTTGAGTTCCAGCTCCTGGAGGGGCCTTTCCACTTGCTTGGAATTCTTTCTGGGCAAGATTTGACTTTTCTGCCCTCACACCCATTTTAAAGACCAGGAAGCTGAGGTTGAAGACGACATACTTCCTCACTAGAGGGTGGCCCGGCCCAGGCTGAGGCCCTACCCAGCCATCGCGGGCTGTGGGTGTCCCAGGTGTGAAGGAATGGGGACACTCGGCCTGCGTGGGGGCAGAGGGAGGAACTCCGGTCGCTGGCCTGAGCTGCAGCCCAATCGGCGGGCCTGGGCCGCCCCTCGGGTGCCGAACCCCATTTTACAGACGTGCCGCCCGCGCCCCGGAAGCGTGGCGGCGCTCAGCCGCCCAGCCGGATTCAGGGGCGTGGCGGCCGGGGCCCCGGGCGGCCGAGGCGCCCGCCCTCCCGGCCGGGGATCACCTGGGCCGGCCCCGGGCCCGCGGACCGGGCAGGAAGGCCGCGGCCTCCTGCAAGCCGAGCCGCCCGCCGCCGCCGCCAGCGCCCCACGCTCCTGCCGCCGCCCCCCCCCCCACCCGCGACGCCGCCGGCCCCGCCGACGGCAGGTGAGACCCGTCCGGCGGGTGTGAACAACGCGGGGGCCCCGGGGGAGGGGGCTCCGCCTGCCGGGGTGGCCCACTTCCTGTTTGTCCGCGCTGCGGAGGCGGGAGGCACAAACAGCCAGCCTGTGCTGGGTGACCCAGGGCAGGTCACCTCACTTCGCTGAGCCTCCGCGTTGAAAGAGGGGCCCCGCCCATCGGCCCGTCGTGAGTGTGCAGGGAACGAGTCTGGAGTCAGGGCGGGCAGCAGGGACAGGGGCAGGTCCGACAGGGCACCAGTGCGGGGGGCGGGGGGGGTGCCCACTGCCCACTGCCCAAGCGCCCACCTGCCTACCTACTCTCAGGGGCAGCCGGCACTGGGAGGCCTGCAGGCAGTGTGAGGGTAAAAAATCAGTGGTCACGTGGGTGTCACCAGCTGCCCTCGCCTGGGTTCCTCCTGTGGGGAATGGGGGGTGGGGAGGAGGGGAAGGTGTGGGCAGGACTTCCTGGAAAAGGGAGACCCTGATGTTTGGGGGAGGGAGGTGACCCTGGGACTCAAACCCGGATGTTGTCAAACACACAACTCACGTGAGACACAACACGACTCGGGCCACAACTCAGGGACACAAATCGATATCCCACACAGTTCCACTGTAGAACCCAGGCAAATGTCACCGACACACCACGCGGGCCTTGCCAGGCTCCATGTGCGCATCTACAGGGACAAAGGACTCCCGGGCACACAACAGACATGTGACCCAGGCAGGCACGCTTGGCTACACACAGGAAACAGTGCAGACACACCCAGACACAGGCGGACAAACACGTCCCGGGAGCGCATGGACACACAAGATGTGTCTGGCTGGGGCCCACAGATACAGCGACAGACACGGCACACACAGATAACGGGGTGCCTGGGGCCCACGACACAAACAAGCTCATGTGGACAAACACAGGCTGCGAGGGAAGGCACGGCTGCACTCACTCGGGGGCCAGACCCCCACCCGAATCCCGTGTCCAGCACTGGGGAACTCCAAAGCTCACATGACCCAAGGGGAGGGCTTCTGGAACAGTTTGCGGAGAAACTGCATCATCCTCACTAATGATCCATTTCCGCCCCAGGGAATAAAGGCTCAGTGACTGCCAGTTCTGCCCAGGAGCTAACCTGCCTCTCTGAGCCCCTGGCTGACTGGCTTGTGCCTCCCCCAGGGTGAGTGCTGGGTGTGGGATGAGGGCGGCCAGAAGGGGCCTGCACTGCCACCCTTCCCTGCCCCTGGACCCTGCCTACCCTCTGACCCTCCCAGCCGGCTCCTGCCCTGAAGTCCTGGGAATGAGGGCCAGCCCTGTAGGGGGCTGTCTCCCCCTCTCTCAGGGCAGGGGTCTCAAGGGCCCGCTAACCATGCCTCAGCCCCGGGCCCTCCAGCTCCTGTCTCTCCCCCTCCCAGATGGACACACACACTGTGCTGCTTATCCTTCAAGCCTTGCTAGTGCTCCCCCTGGCTGACGGAGCCAACCCCGTCCTGCGCTTTGTGGCTCTGGGTGACTGGGGAGGAGTCCCCAATGCCCCGTTCTATACTGCCCGGGAGACGGCCAATGCCAAGGAGATTGCCAGGACCGTGCAGATCCTTGGCGCGGACTTCATCCTGTCCCTGGGGGACAATTTCTATTTCACTGGCGTGCAGGATGCCAACGACAAGAGGTTTCGGGTATGTGCCAGTGGGGTGGGGGACACGTGTGGAAAAGCCATTCGACCTTTGGACTCTGGAGAGGGCAGAGGGAAGCTGACACTTGTGGGTACCTAGAGCACTCCTTGTCTCCCTTGGCCCTGGACCCCTGGACTTGGTGGGAGCATCAGGGTAGCTGCTTGACCCTGGGGTTGGGGGGGGGGCGTCTCCCTTCTGTGTGCCGCAGGAGACCTTCGAGGATGTGTTCTCTGCCTCCTCCCTCCGCAACGTGCCCTGGTACGTGCTGGCTGGCAACCACGACCACTTGGGGAACGTCTCGGCACAGATAGCCTACTCCAGGATCTCTCAGCGTTGGTGAGCCTGCCCCACGCCCTCCGCCACGCCTCACCCAGGTGGACAGAGAGGCCCCCCGGGGCCTGAGCCGAACCTGGGGCTCATCTGCCTCCGTCTCCCCCACAGGAACTTCCCCAGCCCTTACTACCGTCTGCGCTTCAAAGTCCCGCGGTCCAACGTGTCCGTGGCCATCTTCATGCTGGACACGGTGACGCTGTGTGGCAACTCAGATGACTTCCTGAGCCAGCAGCCCGAAAGGCCCCGTGACCCGGCGCTGGCCCGCACACAGCTGGCCTGGCTCAAGAAGCAGCTGGTGGCGGCCAAGGAGGACTACGTGCTGGTGGCCGGCCACTACCCCGTGTGGTCCATTGCCGAGCACGGGCCCACCCGCTGCCTGGTCAAGCAACTGATGCCACTTCTGGCCACGTACAAGGTCACTGCCTACCTGTGTGGCCATGACCACAACCTGCAGGTGAGGGGTCTGTGGGGGAGGGGAGGGCGGTCCCCAGCCCAGCCAACGGTGCCGCATGGGGATCCTCCTGCTGCTTGGGGGGGAGGCGGGAGGAGATCTCCCAAGTGTCCCTTAAGCTGTATGCTGTCTAACCAGGAAAACAGCCCAAAGTTTCCTAAAAGTCAGCATACTAGCCACCAGGGGCCAATTGCTTACTCAGTTCTCAGGCTGTGAAGTAGGATGGATACATTGCTACAGGCAAGGAAACTGAGGCCCCGAGGGTGTCTGGTCCTTTCCCAAGATGACTCTGTGGTCAGGGACAGACCTGGCCCCGGACTCCAGACAGGCGGGCACAAAGCCGGTGGTCAGCCTCACTGAGGGGCTGGGGCCCCCACTGACCCAGCGCCCTCCGTGCACAGTACCTTCAGGATGAGAATGGCGTGGGCTACGTGCTGAGTGGGGCCGGAAACTTCATGGACCCTTCGAAAAAGCATCTGCGCAAGGTTCCCAACGGCTACCTGCGCTTCCACTACGGGGCCGAAGACTCGCTGGGTGGCTTTGCCTACGTGGAGATCAGCCCCAAAGAGATGAGCGTCACTTACATCGAAGCCTCGGGCAAGTCCCTCTTCAAGACCAGACTGCCAAGGCGAGCCAGGCCCGAGCACCCTCGAGTACACCAGTCTAAGGCCTGAGGCAGAGGGGCCTCCCTGCCAGGGGGTGGGTGGGCCCTGCTGGGACCCGTGCCCATGGGCAGGCTTTCTCAAGGGCCCTCCGGGGCCGCAGCAGAGCAGAGGGAGAACCACAGATGAGGAGCTGTGGTTCCAGGTGGCCCTTGTGACAAGGATGCTCACGTATGTGAAAGACACAGGGACACGTGTACCAGCCAGAGTGCTGTGCCCAGTAGCCGGGCTTGTCCAACCTGAGTTCCGGGCAATGGGGGGCAGGGAGGGAAAGCCTTCTCCTGAATCAAGCATCTTTCTGTCACTGCCGAATATTCAATAAAAGAATAGTTGCAGAGGCTGAACGCATGAGCTGAGTGTCTCTTTCGAAACTCCCTTTGCTGGCATGTCCCATCACCTGGGTCCCAGAGGGTCGGGTCTCTCCCACTCGCTGCTCTAAGCCTCCATCTCTCACCTGGCCTCAGGCATGGATGCGATTTTAAGGAAAGACCAAACAGAAAGAAGGGTTACCACTCCAATCAAGCCTTCCTCCTGCACGCCCAGCTCCCCAGGGGCACCCGCTGTCCCTCATTTTCTTTCCTGCCACAATCAATGCCCCCCCTTTCTTACACAACATGATATACACCACACAGTTCGGTGCATGCTCTTTCTGCTAAACACAACACAACTATCCATACAGAACATTCCTTTTTGTTCATCTCCATATGGAATTGGCAATGCAGTCATGTGGGTTGAAAATCTAAGGTTTATAGAAAAGTGAAATATCTCCTTCCCTCCCTGTTCTTCTGTCCCCCTCTCCTGGAAGGAAATAACTTTTTGTAAATGCCTTGTTTCCTTCCAGGGTTTCTCTATTCAAATAAGAGCATGCGTGAACTTGTTTTCTCCCCTCTCCCACGGATCTGCACCTTGCTTATCTGTTGTTTTCAAACCAACCGTATGGACGTGTCATTGACACATTTAAAGGGTGCAGTTCGCTGAGTTTTGACACAGTCACCCAGCCACAAACCCACCACTACCATCAAGATAAAAGCATTTCCCACAGCCCCAAAGGTTCACTTTGCACTTGGCTGTTGCTGTGTTATACCTGGAGATTTGCCCATCAGCTCTCAGGGGGAGCTTCTGGCTCTTTCTACAGCTACAGAGGCCCCGCCTGATCCCACTGTCTATCTAACTAGCCAGCCATTTACCGAGGGTTGTCTCAATTGCTTCCAATAATTTTGCTATCCTCAAACACTGCTGCTGTAAATAGCTCCATGCGTTCATTTCCTACCTGTACAGATACATTTGTAGGATAAATTGGATACATTCCCACAAGTAGGACTGCAATTCTTTATGATAGCCATGGGGCTTCCACCTTATGTCCCTGGCTCCTGGCTGGGGCCCGCTGAAATCTTTTCCAATCCTTCCCTCTTATGTGTTCCCTGAACAGAGCTTTAGGGCGCCTGGGTGGCTCAGTCAGTTAAGTGCCTGCCTTCGGCTCAGATCATGGTCTTGGGGCCCTGGGATGGAGTTCCACATTGGGCTCCCTGCTCTGCAGGGAGTCTGCTTCTCCCTCTGCCCCTCCTCCCACTCGTTCTCTCAATCTCTTTCTCTCAAATAAATAAACAAAATCTTTAAACACACACACACCTCCAGTGGATACCCCTGGGCCCATGTGCTTCTGTACATCTGTGCAAGTAGGTACATAGGAAAACTTTCAGAAGCAGAATTATGGCAGGGCCTGTTTCTTACAATAAATGCTAAAAGCAGAATGTGCATCCTGAGTCGAAAGCTGCAGAGAAGCCCAGTTCCCCTAGGGGGAGAGTTGAGTAACACCCACCCACACACCGCCTGAGCCAGCCAGGGAGAGGCAAGTCACAGAGACTGCTCCCTTGGCCTGCCCTCAACTGTCACTTCAGCTGCCACAGGGCAGGGACCCACTTGTGTGCCTCCAACTGAGTGAAGTCAGCCCCACTGAGTGAAATGAAGTAACAACTTGGACAAAATGCAACTGAGTTACTTCCAGGGAGAGGAACTGGCTGGAAGGGGCACCTTCCATTTGCTACTTGATAGAAGTTGATCTTGTTGCATTTGTTACAGATGCCCAGGTTCCTGTGAACAGGAAGCAAAGCTTTCTTACCAAAAATGCCAGCCCTGGGTTCCTTCCAGCTGATGTTTACCTGCCTGGCATGACTATCAGCCAAGCTCTATGCCAAAGAAACACCATCACATCTAATCCTGACCCATGAGGCAAGGGCCAGAATCATCCTTGCTTCTCTGAGGACTTTCGAGAAGCTCGACAGATTAAGCGATGTGCCCAAGGTCATGCCAAGGAAGTGGCAGACCCTTTATCTTAACCACAACAGCAAGGCGGTTCACAGCTACCCAGCCTCTTCCCACTGACTCAGAGGCTCCGGGCAGGCAGGGAGCTGAATCAGAAGTCAGCCCAATGTCCCCGTTCACAGGGCCCAGAGCGTGGAATTAGCCCAATGTCCCTGTTCACAGGGCCCAGCACGTGGAAAGGAGAAGTGACACATCCAAGCTGACACAGGGAATGAGGGGCAGGGAGCCGGACTGTCAGCCAGGCCCCCTTCTCCACAATGACCAAGCCTTGTGCCAGGCAGCTGCGGACCCAAGGAGAGCCAAAAAGAAGAAGGCAGGGCAGACACTCGCCCTCAGAAGGCTTCCGTCCAGCTCAGGGGACAGTGCTAGCTAGCACGCAGCCCCTATTAGAAAGATGCCTTCTAGGGGCGCCTGGGTGGCTCAGTCGCTAAGCGTCTGCCTTCGGCTCAGGTCATGATCCCAGGGTCCTGGGATCCAGCCCCGCGTCAGGCTCCCTGCTCCGTGGGAAGCCTGCTTCTCCCTCTCCCACTCCCCCTGCTTGTGTTCCCTCTCTCGCTGTCTCTCTCTCTCTGTCAAATAAATAAATAAATAAATAATCTTAAAAAAAAAAAAAAAGAAAGATGCCTTCTAAACGTCCCAGAACAAGATGGCAGACCTCCTCAAGGCCACTCACAGGCTCTCATCTCCTCTCACTCTCCCCAGGCAACCTCTAGTGATCCAACCATCATGGATATTCTCATCTCCCGCACTCCACTCCTCACCCCAGGTGCCGGGTCAGCAGCTTGTCCCGGAGGTCAGGCCCCACCCTCAACAACCTCGCAGGCCAAGAATCATAAATAATAAGGTGAGAGACCCGCCTTACAAAATGCACTGTCATCAAAACAACAGGACACGAGCTCAGAGAAAACATCCAGAGGAAATCCAGAAACAAATTCAAGAACACATGAGAATGTGATGCAGGTTGAAGGCAGCGCTGTAATTTCACGGAAAGGTGTTATTTGCCTTGTTAATTTTCCCAGAAGACAGAGCCTGAGCCCTACTTCAGACCATTGACAAAAATTAAAACCCAGAGGGATCACATATTTTTAGTATAGAAATAAAACACCATAGGAGATAAAAACGAACATCCACACAAAGATCTGAATGAGACGGTTCAGACTAGCTCTACTCATAACTGCCCCAAACCGGAAACAACCCACATGTCCATCAACAGGTGCAAGGATAAACAAAGCGTGGTCCGTCCACACAATGGAATGCAACTCAGTGATAAAATGAAGTAAACTAATGATAGACACAACATGCACAAGTCTCAAACCGAGTAAGCTGAACAAAAGAAGCTAAACTCAAAAGATTATACATAATGTATGATTCTCTTCATAGGACTTTCTGAAAAATACAAAGCTGTAGGAACTAAAAACAGATCAGTTGGTGCCAGGGGCTAGGGGCAGGGGCAGGGGCAGGAACTGACTACAACGAAACGTGAAGAAACTTTTCGGGGGGCTGGGGCACCTAAGTGGCTCAGTCGGATAAGCGTCTGCCTTCAGTTCAGGTCACGATCTCAGGGTTCAGGTCAAGATCTCAGGGTCCTGGGTTCGAGCCCCACGTCAGGCTCCCTGCTCAGCGGGGAGTCTGCTTCTTCCTCTTGCTCTCTCTCTCTGCACCTCCCCCTGCTCATGCTCTGTCTCTCTCTCTCTCAAATAAATAAAATCTTTTTTAAAAAAGGAAACTTTTTGGGAGTGATAGACACATTCACTATCTTAATTGTGGTGAGGGTTTCATGGGTGTACACATAGGTCAAAACATGAAATTTCATAGTTTACAAGTGATTTATTGTCTGTCACTTATATCTCAATAAAGCTGGGAAGGAAGGAAGGAAGGAAGGAAGGAAGGAAGGAAGAAAGGAAGGAAGGAAGTGAGAGAGAGAGAAATAGAAAAAAATAGAATGAGAAAGAAAAGAAACAAACCTGGCAATCATGAGCAAATATAGGATTGTCCATATCCTATGGCCAAGTTGCAATATGAATTGTGTAGCTACTAAAAACAAAAGCTACTTGTATGTGTTTTGACTATTCAGTGTAAATAGCAAGTTGCAAGGTAATATATAGTATGATCCCATCCTGCGTGTATACAAGTTTGTATCAGCACTGAAAGGGTCCCCTAGTCAGTTCCAAGGGTAACACTGCCCCCTAGGGGATACCTTGAAGATAGCTCAACTTAAAATACATGTCATTATAAATTATTTTCCTGAACACTCTAATGAAACAGCTATCAAGGTCACCAGTGACCAAACACTTGCAGAGTCAACGGAGTTAATTCTCTTGCAACCACATGTGACATAGCTGACCACTCTCCCTCTCTTGAAATACCTTCTTCTGGAGGTTTCTGGGAAAGGACACTCGCCTCTCTCTCCTCCCTACCTCACCAGTCCGCTCAGTCTCTTGCTGACTCCTTCTCCTACCATCTAAGGATGGGGTGCCCTGGCCTCCTTCTTAGTCCTCTTCTTTGGCTATACTTTACCCCCCCCCACCCTGAAACGAGGTGACTTCCTCTGGCTCCAAGGCTTCAGATAACCCCCATAGGTGAATGACTCTCAAAATCACATCCAGATCCTTCAATCTGAACCCCAGACTCCACTTCCAATGGCCTGCCCCATACCTCTCTTTGCTTGTCTCAAAAATCATGGCTAGAACACAACCCTTGATTTCTCCTCCAAATCATCTTTCTGAGAGGCAGCACCCAGGGGCTCCAGACAGTGGGAATTGTCTTTGATTCCTTTCTCTCCTTCACTCCATCAGAAGTTCTGCAGGTGCTATCTCTGTGTAACTCCTGCTCAGTCTTCGATTTCAACCTCAGCGTCAGCCTCCCAAGAAGCCTTCCCTAACCTCTCAGACTAGTTTGGCAGTCCCCTCCACCATCATACGCTCTGAGATCCACACATATTCCTCTGCTGCACTGAAAAGTGTAGTAATTGATCCTTTATGTTTATGTCCAGCTTCTTCCCTAAATTGTGGGATTCGTAGAGCCTTATTCCTTCCTCCCCCAACTCCAAAACAGTCCCTCACATGGCCCACAAAACTCCACCTGATCTGGTCCGTGTATGCCTATTCAACCTTTTCTATTATAACTTCAGCACTCAGGGTGGTCCGCGGACCAGCAGCATGGACGTCACCGGGAAATGCAGACTTTTAGACCGCACACCTGACCTAATGAATCAGACTTGAACTTTAAGAAGATCCGCAGGCTCCTATTGAAGTTTGAGAAGAGAGTCCGACAAGCTCCCCCATCACCGATTCAGCCGTACTGGTATTTGCAATTCCTTAGCACTGAGATATTTGAATGTGTCCGCAGTTGGGGAGATCCAGGTGGGCTGTGAGGGGGTGGGGCTTGAACTGGGAGAAAAGACAAGTGAAGATGCTGCGGCCAAGGGCAAGTCAGCCTTTCCAATGCTGGAAACTCCCAGCCACCACGGCTCCCGAAACGCGGTAACCTCCACTCACGGGAGCTCATCAGAAGCGGGGTGTGCATTACCACAGTCCAAAGCGCACGCGCCCTCGCGCAGGCGCACTACGACCCCGCCTCCCGGCCCGGTACGCGAGTACGCGGGTGCACTGGAGGAGGCGGGGCCTGCTTGCGGGGCGGTCCCGGCCTCGGGTGAGAAGAGGAGAGGGGTTTCCGCTTCCGGTGGAAGACGGAAGCCACTGTCTCCCGGGTGAACGAGGCCGTCGCAACGAGGGGAAGAGTGTAGGTGACGGTTCGCACCGGCGGGCGTTGGGGCTTGGCGTGAGTGGGCGATCTTCTACTTGGAGACGCTCACGGGGTCCAGGAGGAGGCGTCGAGGACCCCGGGTTTGGGGGGTGGCCTGCCGGGGAGCTTGGCTCCCCCGGACCCCAGCCCGCTAAGCGCGGCTGTTCGGTGGCCCGGCTCCCACGGGCGGCCGGCGGGAGGCGTCGCCGAAACCTCGGTGAGCTTGGAGGGACCGCTCACTCGCCGCCGCGTGAGTCACGGCAGGGTTGGGGACCGATCCCTTTTCCGGGCCCCGTTGGCGCGCTTGGACTTAGGTCGCCACAGGAGTGGCTAAGGCCCCCGGAGCTTTGTGTACAGGCCAGACCCCTTCTCTGCTGTGGGGTTGGGGATGCAGCAGACGCCGGGTAAAATGAGATTCTGGGGCCCATCCGTACCTTCTGATTCAAGAGACTTACTTATTCATTCAGCAGGTATTTACTGAGCGCTTAATGCATACCAGGCTCTACCCGAGCTGGGGATTCAGCAGTGGGCAAATCGTGCCTCCCACCCCGTTCCACTGGGGGCAGGTCTGAGATGAGGTTCAGAAATCTGCATTTTTTTGAGCACCACCCCCCACCCAGGTGATTCTGTTACAGGTGGTACCCAGGGCCAGGCTTTGGGGAAACAAAACACTGCCCTGAGCAGGTGAGACCATGGGCTGTAGAACTGGCCACTCCTTTGGGGTCTGGCTGCTTTCCTCTGCTGCCCCATCTCGTACTCTTTCTCATTGCTCACTGAGCTTCAGCTGTACCAATCTTTCTCTTTCTGGAAAAAAAAAGCTGCTTCTGCCTCAGAGCCTTTGCAGTTGCTGTTCCGTCAGCTGGACTATTTCACGTGGTTGCTTTCTCTCATCATTCAGGCCTCCGGTTAAATGACTTTTACCCAGAGGGTCCTTCCCACCCCACTCTTATCTGAAGTAGCCCCACTCCGGAAGTATTCACTTGGCCCTGATTGATTAATCTCACAGCACTTACTGATAATTGAAATTGTTTCTCTTATTTAGTTGTTGAGGGTCTGTCTGCTTCTACTAGAGTAGAGGTTCCACCGGAGCAGACACTTTGCCTGCCTTGATTGCAGCATTACTGTGGTTAGCGAAGGGCCTGGCATTGGTTCATTCATTCATTCGGTAAACATTTGTTGCACGCCAGCTCTGGGCCACCAGCCGTTCTAGGCTCTGGGGATCCAAAGAAAAGACAAATCCCTGCCACCATAGAATTTATATTTGGAGGGAGGCGGGTGGGGAAGGAGATGCAGGGAGACCAATGAGGAGGCTGTGTGAGCATGACCAGGACTCCGGGACTCAGACCATGGTCTTGGCAAGAAGTGGGCAGATTCTGGATGTCTTTTAGAGGGAGGGCAGCAGGATCAGGATCAGATAAGGGGTGTGAGAGGGAGAGAAAGGAATCTAGGGTGAGTCCAAGGTTTTTGGATAGATGGATTTGTTATCTGCTGAGATGGGGAAGGCCGGAAAAGCCTCTTGAGGTGTCAGCAGCTTGGTTTGGGATGGGTTATGTTTAAACGTGTGTTAACATCAGGTGAAGGTGTAGCCGAGGCAGTAAAACGAGCCAGTCTGTAGTTGAGAGGAGACACTGAGGATGGTGAAATCGGGAGGCATCAGTATGGAGGAGGCATTTGAAGCCCTGAGGCAGGGCGAGATCTCCATGGAGGTGAGTGCAAATGAAATGGAGCCCAAAGATTGAGCTTGTGGGCTCATGTACCATTAAGAGACTTCGGGGCTGGGGCTGGGGGCAACAGCAGAAACTGAAAGGCACCACCAGTGAGGCTGGGACAGAGTACGGGGTCCTGAGAGCTGCATGGGAAGGGTGGGACTAGGGACCAGTGTGTCCAGTGCCCTGAGGGGGGGTGAGCAGAATGGTGGGGAGGTAGAGGGAGAATGGGAGGAAATGAATCCAAGCAGTGAGGGCAGACAGCTCTACTAGAAAAGCCCACAGAATGAAAAGGTGGTTGTGTTTTTGTTTAGAAAGAGCCCCAGGCCTTGAGTGGTAGGAGGGACAGAGGGAGAGAGGAAGAGAATCCCAAGCCGACTCTGTGCTGAGTGCGCGCGGAGTCCTACACAGGACTCGATCCCATGACCCTGAGATCATAACCTGAGCTGAAATCAAGAGTTAGATGCTCAACCCACTGAGACACCCAGGCACCCCACAAGGTGGTTGTTTTTAAGGATATATTTAATAACTGTGTTTGTTAATGATCTAGTGGATCTAGTGGAGAGAGAAAATGTGTTGTTGGGACCCAGGGGAGCATGGACATTCTTCCATAGCAAAGGAGGGAAGGCAGAATGGGGGGGCCTGAGGGCTTGTGGATGTTCTCTATGGACTACTTCTGTTTACTCAGAGAATTGGGAACACCCCAAGTTAAGAGTGAGGATGGTATGTAGAGAGCGATTGCGAAATATGAGTGAAATTCTGGTGTTTATTGTGGCAGGCTGCTGGCCTCCCATGTCAGGGCGGAATGATGCTAAAGCCACACAGGTGGGGGAGAGGGGGAGCGGCGAGAGGGGAGAGTGCCTTGGGAAGGCATTCCCAGGTCTGGTGATCATTGAGCCCTGAGCACAGTGCCTGTCATGGGAGATATGCTCAGTTGTCGCCCCTGCTTCCAAGATGTCCCTCTGGTACTTGACCCCATCATTTCCCCAACATCTTGTTCTTCCTGTGCATTAGACATCAGAGAATGATGCCACCTTCTCCCCCATCCAGCCTCTCCATCCCCCACCACCTTAGGAGTCATCCTGGACCCCTGCTTCTCTCGCCACACTCACTCCGCTGATTTGTCTCGGTCTCTCGGCCACTGCCATCCCTCCAGGTCCTGGTTCTGACTTCATGTGCATCCAGACCTCTGACCTGTTCTCCTCGATGCCTTAGAAAGGCAGAGATTTCATCCTTCCTCTCCCCACTGCCCACAGGATCCATCCAAACCCCTCCCACCATCCCTGCTCCTTCCTTAGCCTGCCCCACACCCCTGCCTGTATGGTCCCCAAATGCTGGCCGGGGCCCTCAGACACCTGTCCTCAGGCTTGGTATGTGGCGTTTCTCTACGGAGATGCTTGCCCCTCTTCTCTGCCCAACAGCTCTTTATTTGTGGAGAGGCAGCCCAGGAGGCTCATCCGGAGGATCTGTCAAATTCCTTGAGTGTCATTGCTCCTGGGTGCCGCTTGCATGCCCTTTGACAAGAGGAGCAGCTGCTCCTAAAATCACCGGCTTCTGAGCACTTAGGCCCTGCCCAGCCCTGTGCAGCTGGATCTGTCAGAGTCTCTCGTATCATCCTCATCAGGAACAGTGGCATCCTGTGTGGGTGCCGATGATGGACGGGCCGGGTCCTGTGCTCCGCACTTTACTTACCATGTGGAGTGGCAGCCCCACAAGACCCCTCTGAAATAGCAGCTTCATCTCTGTTTTACTAATAGGAAACCGAGGCACAGAGAGTTTAAGTCACCAGCCTGGGGTCACCCAGCAAGTGGAGGGCCAGGATTAGAGCTCAGGTTACCTGATGCCAGAGCGTGCAGCCATCCCCGCTGCCCGCAGTGGGCCTGGATTGTCCGCCCACCTGGGGCCTGGGAGTCTCCTCCTTCAGGGGCGGAGCCTGAGGTGCCAGCCCCGCCTTCTTCCCCAGCCTGCTTCCCAGAGCGTCAGGCCAGAGGGCTCTGTGGGTCCCCTTGAGTTGCTGACTTCTGCCCCCCCAGGTTTGTCCTCCTACAGACATGGGGCGCAGAAAGTCGAAACGGAAGCCACCCCCCAAAAAGAAGATGACCGGCACCCTAGAGACCCAGTTCACCTGCCCATTCTGCAACCACGAGAAGTCTTGTGACGTAAAAATGTGAGTGGGGGACGGGGCCTCCTCTCTCCTCCCAAAGTCGGGAGCCAGCTTCCCTGCTCCCACCATCCTCCTTTCTGCCCCAGCCTTCCCAGGTAGGGGGATCCTCACCCAGAGACACAGACTCCTTTACTCACCAGTCCCCCCACCTCCTCCTGTTTCAGGGATCGTGCGCGCAACACCGGAGTCATCTCTTGTACCGTGTGCCTAGAGGAATTCCAGACACCCATCACATGTATCCTTGGGAAGCTGGGCTTTTTCCGGAAGGTGGGGTGGGAAGGGGAGGGCAGGGAGCAGTTAGGGCTCCCCTGCCCCGGGTGGGCTGCCCTGGGGCACCTGGCCAGGAGCAGGGGGACTGGCCTCCAGTTTCCGCTCCTCTGGTCCTGCTGTTTGCCGTGGTGTGGGGCTGTGACTGCCCAGGGGAAGAGAGGTGCCACCTGCTGGCGTACGTAGGGTGTCGGGCGGGGACCTGGCTGACGCCGGTGAGAGGTGTATACAGGGAAGGGGTCCAGTGCCACCAGTCGCCCTTGACCTCAGCGGCCCAGATCTGTCAGAACCAGTGGACGTGTACAGCGACTGGATAGATGCCTGCGAGGCCGCCAATCAGTAGCAATGCCGAGGACCCACTCCCCTGGTAGTGCCGCCTGCCGTGGACCTGCCCCGCTGGCTACCAGTCCAGAGACATTCCAGGGTCCAGGGTGTGGGTCCAGGGCCTTCACAGCCCTCTGCGTGTATGGAGTGGGTGTGGGTGTGAGTGTGAGTGTGTGCGGCCACAAGTGTGGCCGTGGCAGTGTGCTTGTGGGAGCGGACTGGAGGTGAGGTGGGGTTGTTGCCCCCCTGTCCCGGGGCGGGGGGAGCCTGAAGTGCTTCACTTGGCTCTGAAAGCCTTTAAATTGCTTGCTCCTCCTCGGAGCCAGTGTCCTGACATTCTGGGCAAGGACAAGGCCAGCAGAGGCTGCCTCAGGACCCTCCAGCCTCCTCACCCACCTCACCAGCACCTTGCCCACTTGAACTGGACTGCCCTCCCTCCTTCCCTGCCTTCCAAGGCCTGTGGCCTGAGATTCAGAGCCACGGTCCTGTAGCTCCCTTGGCTGAGCCCTGGCAGAACAGCCCCTTTTCATGTTTAGTTGCTTTTGTAGAGGAGGAGGGGCTGGGTCGGGGATATCTGTCACAGCCACAAGCCCTTAAATAAAGCAGCCGATGCAGACTCCTGCCTCTCTGTGATGTCCTGGGTTCTGGGTCAGGCCCAGGGGCTCAGTGAGGGAGAGGGGGAGACGGAGGCATTCGGAGGTGGCCTGGCGGGCCGTTGGAGATGGGGTTTGGTTAGTCCAAAATGTCCATTTTGTCCACGCAGCAGGCATTCAGGGTGAAACCAGGGTAGTGCTGGGCCCAAGGAACATGGGTGAACCCACAGATGTCTGGCCAGGCATTTACAGGCACAACAAAATGGGGCCACTGGAGCCTGGGGTGGGATGGGAGGTTGGTCGGGGCAATCAGAGAAGGCTTCCTGGGGGGTGTGGGGGGCAGCCTAACGGAAGTAACATTCCAGGCCCACCCTGTCCCTCCTGTGAGGCGGGTGCCCTGGGCTCACAGTGACGAATTGGGCCAGAGATGGGAAGTCATTGGCCCGAGGTCCCAGAGCCAAAAGGCTGCAGAGCAGGGCCTTGAACCCAGGAGGCCTGGCTTCATAGCCCAGGGTCCAGGCTAAGGGATCAGCTCATGGCTTCCTTTGGGGAGGAAGTGAGAACACAGTAGAAGATGAAGGGTCCATGAAAGGGACCTTTTTCCAGGGGTGATGAGGGGTCACTGAAGGCTGGAGGTGGGGCCAGATGCACGTGTGTGTTACAATAAATAGTGGCCTTTGTCCCTAGTTCTTGGCACAGAGTTCCTCAAACCCTTGCAGTTCCCTGAATGATGGTGTCTTTTGTCACTCAAAGGCGCCCCTTTTGATCGCAACTGAGTTGATGCTGGTCACCAAAAGACGGCGTGATTACTGAGTGGGACCCTCAGGAACACCCACAACCTCTGAGGAAGAGAAAGGGGGGCTGCAGGTTAAGCTGTATAAAAACTTCAACACGATTTGATGAGCTCGGGCATGGTGAACCCGTGGAGCTGCTGGGAGAGGGGGGCACCTGGGGAGGGCATGGGAGCTCTGCGCCCCGTCCCCACACTTTGGCCCCGGGCACCTCTTCTCCATCTGGCTGTTGCTGATTTAAATTCTTTTCTAATAAACCTGTAATCTAATAAAATACAATGTTTCTCTGAGTTCTGTGAGCCGCTCTGGTAAATGAATCAAACCTGAGGAGGTGGTTGGGGGGAATCCCGGATCTATTGCTGGTCGATCAGAAGCACAGGTGACAACCTGGACTTGGCAATGGGCCTAAAAGTGGAGGGACAGTCTCATGAGACTGAGCCCTTACCCTGTGGGATCTGATGCTGTCTCTAGGTCGTGTCGGAATTGAGTGAATTGCTTGGTGGTTTTGGAAAAAATGCCTCTGAACCTGGCTGATGCTGAACACCTGCACATTGCATGGTGCCCTCGGACAGTCTTGCAGTTACAGAGGTCCTGATGCTCTGACAGCCTGGGGCCGATCAGCACCTGTACCCGGCCTTGAGCCTGGGCACCGGGTGACCCGTGCTTTGCGTTCTTCCTTGATATAGCAGGAAGGATGATGGAACCTTCTGCTGCCATGCTGAGGCCGGAGGGGCCCAGCAGAGTGCCTGGGTTTGAGTGACTCTGGGACCCGCCCAGGGCAGTAAGGGGTGTGAAAAGCCAAGGGAGGGAGATGCTGAGCTGGCTGGGAGCCTGGGCCACTAGGCCCAGCCGCTGGGTCCAGCATGTGCCCCCACCCAGGCCCACCCTGCCCCTGACATGCCCCTCCCTGGTGTTCCCACCTCCCCCCTCCCCCCCGCCAAAGTCCTAGGCAAGGTCCCCTGGCCCAGGCAGGAGCCAGTGGGTATGGGCAGAGCCTCGGACAGGCGCCTGGGTGGGGGGTGCCCTCGGGGGTCCGGCAGAAAGGGGACTCATTCCCCTGGCTTCCAGGGCCCGCCCACCCCAGTTACACAGGCCAAGTGCTAATATGGTGCTGTTTTCCCGAGGAGGCAGGGCCCTGGGCCAGGCATGGATCCTCCTCAGCATAGCTTCCCCATGCCGGCATTGGGGGAGCAGGACCTACACTAGCCAGGCCAAGAGCGCCAGGAATCCCTTTTACAAGGCCCCAGGGGCTGTGTGCGTCTGTGCATGCGGGTCTTCCCGTATCTGTCTCCGCAAGTCCCCATGTTCCAGCATCTCCCCTGCTATGGGGAAGGAAGGGGAGAACACTGTTCTCTAACCCCCGCCGCCACCACCCCATCCTCTCCTTGGAACTCTGCAGGTGGTGGCTTCCAGGCAGGACAGCTGGGGCCCACATCACTCAGAGGACAGGGTCCCCTCGGAAATGTGGGGAGGTTGAGGCTGTCCACACATTCCTAGGGCTCTGGCCTCGCAGGCCAGGCTCGGGAATCAGCCCTAAGAAGAGGGCAGAGAGTGAGCCGGGCGCACAGGGCAGCCGCGCCGGGCAGTCAGCTACTCACCGGCTCTGTGCGAGTCTTTAAAGGGCCATTGCTCTGGGCCCCCAAAGTGCCCATCCTCCTCCACTGCCTTGTCCCCTCCCACCTGCCCACAATCCACTCCAGGGCGGAAGGGGCCCAGCTGCCCACGGGGGCCTCCAGGACTCGGCTTGTCCATTCTCATCCGTCAGTGCCAAATGTCATCCCCCGTCCAGAGGCACGGTTTCATGTCAGCTTCCCCATGTCCCCAGGAGGGATGTGTCTTCATCTTCCTGATGGGAAAACAGGCCTAGGGAGGGCAAGTGAGTTGCCGCAGGTCACCCAGCCAGTGCGAAGCAGAACCATGATTCACACCCCATGTAGCCCGTCTCAGTGCTCGGGCTTTTTCACCACAACCCCAGGCTTTCCAGAGGCAGGCAAGGGCCGAGCACGTGTGTGGGTATTGTGTATGCGGGCGAGGGTGTGTGTTGATGTGTCTTGAGTGGGAGCGTGTACTGCATGTGTGTATCTGTGAAAGGGGAGTGTGTGTGTGTGTGTGTGCGCGCGCGCGCCCAAGGCTGCAGAGTATGCGCACGCCATCCACACACAGTAGTGCGTGTGTGCGGCTTTTGTGTGCGAGCGCGTGGCTGTCCTGGGCCCAGCCGCGCGGCCGCGGGCTCCATGTGTGTGTCTCACGGCGTGTGTGAGTGTGTGCGCCGCCGTGTCCATGGGAGATGGAGCAGATCCGAGCAAGGCTCTTGGCACGTGAGCCGGAGCCACGCAGGCTCTGGGACAGAGCAGCCCCGAGACGATGATTTTACAGCTGTTTATTGTGCTCCAGTGAAATAGAAAAAGAAAGTGCTTGCATTACAAACGCCGCTGTCACATCCACATTTTATGCCAGTCGCTGCAAACCAAACCGCGTGTGTCCGCTGCGCCTCTGGGCATGCAGTTTGCTCCCACTGCGGGGATGGGGTGGGGGCGGGCCGAGCCTGGGCTCTGGGGGCTTTGCTTGGGGGGACTTCTTGCCCTGCGGGGACCCACCTGTGAGGGAGTGGGGGGACAGCTGGGGTAGCTTTGCTCAGTGCGTCCTTTGGGTGCTGTTGGGCACACCCGGCTCGATGTTGGATCCTGCGGCGCTCCAGGGAGGAGGGCCCCCTTCCCCCCGACACACACGCCCCCCCCCAGTCTGCCCCCCCCAACACTAACCCTGTAGGCAGGTGCCAGGGGGCTGGAGGACGCCATGCAGGGGAGGGGGTCGGCGGGGCCAGCTCGGCCATGCCGAGAGCAGCAGCTAGCCTCCCTGGGGGGGGGGGAAGGCGGGGTGGGGGGCTCAGGGCCCTAGGCAGAGTTGTAGTAGTTGTGCGCATGGTGGTTGTGGGCGGGCTCGCCCAGCTCTGGGTACTCGGGCGTCAGGCAGTACTTGGGGTCATAGACCTGGCGCGGCAGCCCATACACTGTCATGCCCCTCTGTGAGGCCCCCTTGTTGCTGCCCATCTGCAGGCTGACGTTGAGTGTGTCACAGTGCTCCATGCCCAGCCCTGGCTCGAAGATCTGTCGCTTGGTCCCGGGTGCAGTCATGCCGGCCTGCAGAGGGCACAGCGGTCAGACCCTGGGGACGGCGGAGGGCAGGGGCCCCACCGGCCCCACCCCACGACCCCCCACATACCTGGCTGGCTCCCTTGTTGGTGCCCATCTGCAGGCTGATGGTGGCCTGGTCCAGGGGCTGGTCCGTGCCCAGCTTGGGGTCGTAGAGGTGACGCCGGGTGCCATAGGCCGTCATGCCCTGCTGGCTGGCAAACTTGTTGGTGCCCATCTAGGAAGCCAGAAGGAGAATCATCCCAACGGTCACAGAGCCTCTCCACAGGCACAGCATGGGACATAGCGCGTCAACGCACACTTGCATGGACCTCTAACGAGCCACTGCATCCACTCTCGGGCTCCGGACTGGAAACAGGCCCAGAGAAGGCATGTCCCATAACCTGTAAGTGGCTCAGACCACTGGCGCCTGACTTCCAGGGTTCGAGCCCCAGCCAGGCCACCTATCACCTGGGCAGCCCTGGCAAGTGAGCTAGCTTCTCCAGGCCCCCATTTCCTCATCTGCATAAAGGGTGCAATGATAACCCCTTAGGGCTGCTGGAGGAGTGAGTTAGGGTATGGAAAATGGCAAGCACAGTGCCTGCCATACATGTGAGCTAAAGCCAAATATCCTGTGCCCCAAAGCCCTCAGGGACCTGGGTGCCCTCCTGGCCTCCTCGACCTCCCGGCTCAGCTCAGCAGCAAGACCCCCAGGTGAGGAAGGGCCAGTACCTGCAGCCCGATGATGTTCCGCCCTTCTCTTAGCTTCTCTGGCTCAAATTTCCGTTCCTGCTTCTCTGCATACTTCACCCCTACGTTCACCTTACTCCCTTTCGTCTTGGCCTGGGGAGGGCAAAGGGAGCAGGGGGCTGACAAGGGAGCCTCCGGGCCACATTGTCCCCTCCTGGTACCTGCTCTCCCCCTCCCACCCACACTGGGCTGGGCCCCACTCGCAGCCCAGACCCTCCAAAGCCACCCCCACCATGGGCCCACGCCCCGACCCTTCGGCCACACTCACCATGCTGGCCAGGGCCAGGAGGGTGGACTGCACCTGGGTGTGGTTGGTGTTCTCAAACAGGTCGTTGGCCTCAAAAATGTCGTGGGGCTTCACCCCATACTTGGTGATGGCCTTGATGAAGTTGCCAATGTTTTCCAGCTAGAGGGCAGCAGGTGGTGGTCAGTGGAGGATGAGCAGGGTGGGGGGCTGAGGGGCTGTGGGCCAGGGGTTGAAAGAGTTAAAAACAGAGCCTGGTCTCACCTGGTGCCAATTTTGGGTTGACTCATTGACCTTCTTCACGGAGCCTGGCTGGAGCTTATTGATGAACCTACAAGGGGTCAGGGAGGGCAGTGAGAAAGGTGAGCCCCCCCTCCATACCCATGCCCAACCGGTGGGAAAAGGGGTCAGGATGACAGCCAGTGGGCAATTTTGCCGTTCCCTACTACAACCAGCTCAGCTGATCCACCCCGCACACCCAGGCAGGACTGCGATGGCAAACTAACCTCTCAGGAGCTGGGCTCGGGTCTCTAGCAGAAAGCCCCCTCATCCCCGCCATGCAGGGGTCTCCTGCTGCGCCCCCCCCCCCCGCCTCCGCCGTCCCTGGTGACCACATTTCCATCTCCTGGCCTTTAGGGGGAGCCTGCACTGTGGAGAGCCCGCAGCTCAGGCCTCCGACTTCCCTTCTCTGGCCACACTCATCCCCTTGATCTCCTCCAGTCTCTCGCCCTTCAATGCCACTGGTACACCAAAAACTCCCCACAGCTTCCCTGCAGCCAGGCCTCTCACTCCCCAATCCAGCGCCCTACCTGGCATCTTGAATCAAATGCACCCCACCCCAGACTCCAGACACCCACTTCCCCCAACTCAACTCCCTCCATCCTCCCAGGCTCAGGAAACACACCCTCCCAGGTGCTCAGGCAAAGCCCTCAGATTTCCTCTTGACTCTCCCATCCCTTTCTCCCATTCCCAAACGCAACCGCTCAGCACGTCGCTGGCTCTGCCTTCTGGAGACATTCAGAAGCCTGTGGCTCCTTGCCACCTCCGCCCTGCTCTGAGCTGCACCTGTCTCTCTCCTGGGCTCTTGCAGGGGCCTCCTGTGGCACCCAGCTTCCACCTTGTCCCCTGCAGACCCTCGTAGCTAGAATGGCCTTTTCAAAATAATTCCAGTTACTCCCCAGCTCAAAACTGCCCCATGGTTTCCCTTCAGAATACAGATCCTAATCCTTTTGCAAGACTAAACGGCCCTACATCATCTGGCCCCCAGCTAACTTCACTTCCCATAATCTCTCCTCGCTGTTCCTTCAACACACTATGCTTGCTCCTACCCCAGGGCCTTTGCACCACTGTTCCCCCCACCCCCCTACCCCCCGCCTGGCCCACTCTTTCCTCAGATGCCCTCCCAACTCCCTCACTCACTTCATCCAAGATTCTGCTCAAATGCTACCTCTTC